>NW_005187421.1:2484419-2485997 GCF_000239375.1 Pundamilia nyererei
ATTTTTAAGTTATCAAAGTGACTTATATATCATGTTTAACCCGAGTAGCGAAAGATCGCGGGGTTTGAAGACGACGTGTCGGTCGGCTCAGATATTTGAAGTTTACACAGCTACATTCTCACCTGAAAATATGTTAAAAGTTTTTTTGCGACCCAGAAAGATAAATAAGTGTCACAGGCTGGGTCTCTGACCCAGCGCTCTGTGCATCTCTTTGTATTTGTTTCATTTTTGATATGTTATTACTACTCCTCATCGTCATCTGCTTTTGGGTCCTGTTTCCACACACATCGGCGCACCCCGCCGTGACAATAAGGGTAATATTAAAACTAAGTCGCTGCCTCCATTGTTGGAAACTGGAATTGGCTGGGCCGCGCTGAATTCTGCGATATGGTTTTTCAATTTTGTTGTCTGGGGGGGAAATCGGGAGAAATTCGGGAGAATGGTGGCTCCGGGAGATTTTCGGGAGGGGCACTGAAATTCGGGATTCTCCCGGAAAAATCGGGAGGGTTGGCATGTATGGTTGTGGCAACATCACTAACCTTGTCAAACACCTCAGAGTAAATCATATCACAGAATATGCGTAGTGTATGTTGAGGCGAACTAAAGAGGAGAGGGACAGGTGCTGCTAGGGCGAGACAGCTGTCTCTCATGGAGTCCTTTAGTGCTGCAGGCTGGCAAGGTGTTCAAATAGCGCACAACTTCAGTTTTTTTTATTTCTATATGATGAATTCTGCATTATTAAGTGATAAGAACAAGAAATCTGATGTCCTGTAATCATTATGATGCTATAATTTGAGATGCAATAAATAAAATAAGTATTTGTACAAAGTATCGTATCGGATCAGTATCGTAGATACCACCCTGAATACTTGGTATCGGATCAGAAAGGAAATCAGTGGTATGGCACATCACTATCTGTTTTCCATAAAGGTTTGGCACATTATATTCTAGAGCAGGGGCGAATTTAGCCAATTTTTGGGGGTGCTTCAGCTCTTCTTTTGACAATATTTGCTGTTTGTGTGACACACTACTAAAAATATAAAAAGCATACAGTACTTGGTTGAGACATAACATTTTAACAACAAAAATATAGATCCCCCCCCCTCCCAAAATGGTTTGTTCCAGCTCTCCCCTGCTCTGGCTCTAGCCCTTTCTGCCAGAGCGATGGTGGCTGCGACACAGCTGAGCGGAGGTGTAAGTGCCTGGCTTAAAACAGGACATATTAGCTGCATTTAACCTTCAGTTACTCTTTATATAGTTAGGTAGGAGTCAGACCAGGAAAACATTACACCCAGGTAACCTGCAGTGTTGACATCAAATATGAATGTCTTGTTTTGGTGAGCAGTTTCCTATTCATACAGGAGTGGCACTCAATGTGGTTTTATGCTGTTATAGCCCACCTTCTAGGTCAAATGTGTGGCACATTCAGAGATGCTCTTCTGTGTACCATGGTTGTAATGATTGGTTATTTGTGTTACCCAGTGTTGGGACTAACGCGTTATTAAGTAACGCGTTACAGTAACTACGTTATTATTGTGGTAACGAGCACGGTAACTAGTTATTATGCCAAAATCAGGA
>NW_005187421.1:2487523-2517358 GCF_000239375.1 Pundamilia nyererei
ACACATTAACAAGAGAATTCTGAGTAAAACCAAAGTTACTTTCCCTAGTAACTAGTTACTTTGAAAGTAACGAGTAACTTGAAGTAACTGAGTTACTTTTGAGAGAAGTAACTAGTAATGTAACTAAGTTACTATTTTAAAGTAACTTACCCAACACTGGTGTTACCTCTTATCATCTTATCAGCTTGAAGTAGTCTTCTCCTCTGACCTCTGACATGCAGACAGTTGCCATTCACTGGATATTTTCAGTTTTCAGACCATTCTCTGTAAACCCTTGAGATAATTGTGTGGATAACTCCCAGCAGATGAGCAGCTTCTGAAATACTCAGACCAGCCCATGTGGCGCCAGCAACCACGGCACGTTTAGTGCCGCCCAAATCGCCTTTCTTCTCCACTCTGATGCCGGGTTAGAACTTCATCTCATACTTCGTCTCCTTTTTACCTAAATATTGATAGCAGGCTTGTCTTGTAGCTTCAATTAGTTGTGTGTCAAAATATTTTTTGTGAATTTTTTACTGTGAAATGCGAAACAACATCAGTGTTTACATGTTCTGTATAGCAGAATATAAACATCTTTAGGTCCTGAAGAGATTTTTCCAAAATTCTTGCAATTTCAGAACATGGAAGGACCTGGATCACAGAGGATCTTAGGATCTGAGTGTAAGCCAGCAGCAAACTCAGCCTTCAGCACAAGTGTCGCAGCAGTGCATGCTCCGCTCCAAATTTTAGTAAAGTGAGTAAAAGAGACTTGGCAAAGAAAATTGTCACAAACCGAACGGACAACAGAGCAACAGACTGTGAAAGGACAATCCATTGATTCTGAGATAGCTGGTAAATTCTTCAGATTTGATTGATTTACATGACGTGACTCATGTACTGTACTAAATGACTAACTTGCAAGCTGCACAGCTCAGTGATTAAATATCACCAGAGGCTTTCATGGAAATATGAAAGAAAGGGATGGAAAAAGGTGTTTTTGTTTAATATTTTATCCCTTTGTCTTAATTGTGAAAGGATTTTATTAGAGTAAGCAGTATTAGTTTATCCAACTTTTCAATGAAATATGTGTTTAACATTACACACACAATTATGACCTATAGGTCCATATTCACAGAATATTACTTCATAAGCACCAATGAAACTTGCAAGCTGCACAGCTCAGTGATTAAATATCACCACAGGCTTTCATATTTCTATCAAAGCCTCTGGTCAACTCTTGAGCCACGATTGCTGGATCGTGGCTCAAGAGTTGGGAGTTCACCTTGTAATCAGAAGGTTGCCGGTTCGAGCCCCGGCTTGGACAGTCTCGGTCGTTGTGTCCTTGGGCAAGACACTTCACCCGTTGACTACTGGTGGTGGTCAGAGGGCCCGGTAGCACCAGTGTCCGGCAGCCTCGCCTCTGTCAGTGCACCCCAGGGCAGCTGTGGCTACAATGTAGCTGCCATCACCAGTGTGTGAATGGGTGGATAACAGGTTGTGTAAAGCGCTTTGGGGTCCTTAGGGACTAATAAAGCGCTATATAAATACAGGCCATTTACCATGAAAATGACCTATTGCTGCTTTAAACACTAATTTAGAAACAAAACTTTTATCATTTGTATGGCAAGCTTGTTTGTTGTCACTCAATATATTGATTAAATGCTACTGATCCAAGCTTCTATTTGCCTTCCAAAGCAAATGCCTTAAAATAGAACAAAGGAAGTCGAGTTGTAGCTTTTGATTGGTCTTTATGTGTGCCTGTTCATTGATTTATATTGTTTCAAGCTGTGAATAGATCTTAATTGGTGAAAGGTAACTTCATAGTTCAACCAGATAGTTGTCTAGATCAGCGTGAACTAGCTGCCAAATGAGCAGTAAGATCAATGTAAAGGTCCTTGGATCTTCATTTTTAGGGGCTTATTGTTGCTTGTGTGCTGTTGTACACTGTTTTAATTTGAATAGAAATAATCAGTACACTATTGTAAGGGATACACAATTTTTAGGGATAAGGATGTTTTTGCCTTTGGGGTAGTAAAAAAAATATTCTGGGTCTCACCTGGTGAAGTGAGTTATTGGTATTGATCAGTAGCTCCAGTTATATTAATTCTTTATCTGGTGAAGTAAATAACATATCCTCCCCCCCTCCCTCCCCCCAAAAATGTTAAGGAATTTTATTAGTTTAATAATTTTATTTTATTTATTTAAACACATTGGCTATTTCATAAAGCTCCAATAACACTGAGTATATACTATATCTCATAAATGGTTAAGAGTGGAATTATTTGAACTGACTTTTGATTGTGTCACTAATTATTAAAGAGACATGAAGGTTTAATTATTAATGTTTTTTGATATTGAAAAATGTTAGGGGAATATTTTATCTTCTCCACACTTAACTATTAACAGATTTAATACACAGACTATAATCTGCATTATGTAATGTATTACTTTAATGACTGAACAAATGAAGCTCAAATTTAAAGAAATGTTTAAATATACACCACAGGATACACATGTTGCATTATTTGAGTAGTTTTAAGTTAGTTTTATTATATTTTGTTTCCGGTGTCATTTTTCTTTTGGAGCCTATCCCAGCTGTCTTAGGGAGAGAGGAAGGGTACACCCCGGACAGGTCTCCAGCCTGTAGCAGGGTTAACACATAGACACAGACTGGGGGAGGAAACCGGACTACCCGGAGACAACCCACGCAAACACGGGGAGAACATGCAAACTCCACACAGAAAGACCCTGGCCTGATGGTGCAATTGAACTCAGAACCTTCAGCAACAGCCACCTATTTACATTATACTATTTATGCAATAAGCATAAATAAGCAATAAACAGCCAGTGAACATGGGGAAAAATGTTGCTGTAACCACTGTTGCTGTGGATGTTAGTGCATGAATTGGATTCAGACATTAACATATACTAATTTGATATTTTACCATTTCCACCAAGGAAGGACAAAAAATGGGTATCAAAGTTTATTTTGTTTTCAGAAGCTGCAGAATGGGAAGGGAAGGAAGTGAGGCTCACAAGTACGGGTTAATGAGGTTAAAGAGATGGGAACTAACGTGTAAAGACATAATGGTCTCTATAGTTTCAAGGATTCTTGGAAATAAACAAACAAAACCACACGTGTTGTTTACTTTTTTTTTTTAAATCATTCTTTTTAAGAAATGAACGTGTGTTTCTGAGCTTCTCTTGTGAATAATTTCTAATGAGCTTCTCGGCATTTAATAATGTCCAACATTAAAAATGTCTCAAAAAAAAAAAAAGGAAAAAAGAAAAGGCAAGAGATGCAAAATGGCCACCCATTGCTCAGCAGTTTGTTTTGCAAAGTGACCAGAGGGGGTCCACCCGAAGGGGGGTTTGGGTAATTAGCCACTGGGGCAGCAGCCGAAAGTCACGGTCTCCCTCAAAGCTGTCGTCTGTTGCATGCTGATAACATTGACATGCCCTTCGCTCACGTCACATTGTGCTTCACACGAGACAAAGGCAGGGGAGCACAGAGGAATGAAAACTCTGAGGAAAGGAAGGATGGTGAGGAAGACAGTGATGGATGAAGAGAGGGGTTGACCTTCGCTCATTAGTGACGCGACCTTCCATAATCGATGAGTGGTGCAGTTGGAGGCACGGGCACCCAGCTGACCACACTCTGTCTTCTGATACAGACAGATTATAGGAAAGGGGGGGCTTGGTGAGAGATTTTGGGTTCCTTTTCTCCATTATTGTGATTGAGACATTTTTTAAATGGTGTAAGTGGCCTATCTGCTGGACATGAAACACAGATAAAAGTTCAACATTTGAACAGGAAACTTTGGGTTATTTGTTGCCAAGAGTAGTCATATGGGGCATGGGTATATGTGTGATGGCTTTCTTATGGGCTGCTTCACAGCATGATTAAATTGAGCATGAAGTATCAATAATCTCTCATTATCATCATCATTATGTGTAAGTTACATCTTCTATGCTGGACTTTACATAACCACAGACTAACCAGAAAGTAGTTGTGCCTGACCATGGCACACTGAGAATAGTATAGCTGCTTGGCAAAGTACTGTAAATAAATGTGGTCTGATTTGTGACTCTGGTACCGAGTGCTGTTGAATGACGTTGCCAGTAAAGTTGGTTCAAAGCAGCCAGTAAACTGAAAGGACAAAGTTTCACACCATTATCTGAAACGACAGACATCCAGTAATAAAGAAAATAAACACTCTAAAAGGAAAGTTGAACACAAGCAAGGTAAACAAGGTTGACCTTCTCTGAATCTCTTTAGGATTAAAAATTCCTTCCTTTTAATGTTTCCAAATTAAAAAGACGGCTCGGTCTTCTTAATTCGATCTCAAAAGGTCAATTACTGACCCAAATGTTCTCTGCCATTTTATTGGTATGCCTCAGTTTGGCTTTAAAGTTTTGCTACGGATATTTTTCAAATTGTAAAATTAAATGTCTGAGATTGTCTAAATGCTAGTGTATCAACAGCTATCTAAATATTTGCACAGCACAAGCTTATATTAACGTAGTAAAAACACTCTGGTCAGCATATTTAAAACCTTAAACAGTCCAAACAGTGCTGGTTTGGCCTGTAGCCCAACACTTTGTGATTTTTGTTGTTATAGTGCTTGCTACAGTTTGGGAACAGATTATATGGTCATGAACAGAGATGTCTTTTAATATCAGTTTCGGTTCATTTTAAAATGAGATGTTACAACTAACCTGATAATACATTTTTTGTAGGAAACCTTTATGTAGCTTATGTAGCTGCATGACCTCTTATATTTCCAGTAGTTTTACAGGTATCCACCAGTCGATCCCTGGCCCAATCCACAATTTTGTCCAAATGAGTTATCTCGCAGTCTATTGTCTGCCTGTCTCATACCTATAAATCAACATGGAGGTTAGGAAGCAGAATGGGTACACTCTGACTTGAATTTTTTGGCTTCTAAGCTGCAGTCCTTTGAATACTTTCCAGGAAAGCTTGTCCAATAATGTTCTGTTATACCCAAAAGATTACAGTGTCTCTTCTATTTCTGTAGTAATAAATTGTTCACTCCTTGTACTGTAGTCATAGTCCTAGAAAAAATATACTTTGGTCTATTGATATTCACATTCTACAAATTACTTCTTTTCAAGCATATCTCCAGGTTTACCAGAAAAAGGGTATTTAGGATCTAACAGTCCTGAATTGACATGTAGGCACAAATCTTTTAAAATTGGAATAAAAAAATACACAGTGCTGATTGTGAAAAGGGCTATTTGTAATATATTATTGCCTATTCAGAGCACTATAAAGCATGCTGAGAGGGGACTTGTATTAATGGTACCTCCACTCAGGAATCTTATGATGAAAAAAATAATGAGGCACCCAAAAACACACTGCTCAGAAATAAAGGGAAGAAAAAAATCAGCTAGTGACCTTGTCACTACTGAGAGCATGATACAGTACCTGCACTTCATTTAAGCATGTAGACATGGTTAGAAGACCTGCTGAAGTTCAAATTGTTCATCAGAATGGAGAAGAAAGGTGATAACAGAGGTCAGAGGAGAATGGCCAGACTACTTCAAGATAATAGGAAGGCGGCAATGCCTTAACCACTTGTTACATCCATGGTATGTAGAAGAGCATCTCTGAATGCACAGCTCATTGAAACCTGAAGCAGTTGGGCTACATCAGCAGCTGATGGGTGGCACGCCAAGTGCCAGTTCTGTCAGCTAGTAACAGGAAACTAAAGCTACAGTTCACACAGTCTGACTAAAATTAGACAATAGAAGATTGGAAAAACGCTGCCTGATCTCGGTCTTGATTTCTGTTGTAACAGTTGCATTGTTGGATCAGAATTTGGTGTAAACAACATGAATGCAAGATCCATCCTGCCTTTAATCAGCAGTTCAGGCTAGTGTTGATGGGCTAATATTGTGCAGGATATTTCCTTGGCACACTTTGGGCCCTTCAGGATTAGCTGAAGATTATTCAAACCACCCCCTACCTTCCTACTTTTGCTGACCATATCTGTCCCTTAATGATTAGAGTGTACCCATCTCTGCTGCTTCCGGCAGGATAATGCACCATTTAACAAGGCTAAAATAATCTCAAAATAATCTCTTTATCATGATAATGAATTCACTGTACTCAAATGGCCTCCACAGTCAGCAGTCATAATCCAATATAGAACCAATATTGCACCTTTTTAGATGTGCAGACAACAAAACTGCAGCAGCTGCAACATGTGATGGTAACATGTCAAAATGGACCAAAATTTATGAGCAATGTTTCCAGCACCTTTTTGAATCTATTCCATGAAGAATGAAGGCAGTTCTGAAAGCCCAACCATTATCATGGCAAAGTGTGTAGCTCAGAAGGTAGCGCAAGTCATCTACTTATCAGAAGGTTGGTGGTTTGATCCCTGGCCAAATATCAAATATACCTGGGCAAGATCCTAACCACAAATTGCCCTCTGATGCATCCATCAAAGTGTAAATGTTAGATAGAAACCACTTAAACATAGAAAAAAGGTCAGTCCACTGTGTCCATCCTAAAGGGTGTCTCCCCAAAGCTTGAAATGGACAGTTGACTAGCAAGATGTGAGTGGTGAGTGTATATACCCCTGGAAAAAAATAAGCCATTATAAACTTAAATAATAGTCCACTTATGCAGAAATTTGAATGATAATATTCTTATATACCATGCTTCCAGAACCTTAAAAACTTCCCAACATAAAATGTTTGTAGTCATACTGTTCAACACAATAAAAAATGCAAAAAATACAATCATTCTTGATTAACTTATATTCAGGTGAGCTGTTTTAAAACTTATGAAAAAGAACCCTGTGATGAACGACTGAAGAAATTCCTTGAATCCGAATGACATTTAAGACGTTTGAGTGCTTTAAGCCTTCAGTCCAAAAATTACTGCTGCCACAACAGATGGGCTCGTCATAGCATCAACCGGGGACTATGCAAGTGAGGTGAGGTGAGGTGCAGGGAATATTTTAATGAGTACTTGCAGCACAGGACAAGGTTGATCAGACAGTTGAGGTGATACCACGTACAGCTGGTTGGCAGACCTAGAGTCAGATGTTTAGCGATGCTGTGTGTAGTAATGGTAATAAGGTGGGAATTAGATATACTTTTAAATTGCCTTGGAGGATGCCTTCAAGGGAGGTCTTCATATGATGTTGTGTGTGGTGTTGGAAATGCTAGTACTGCCACAAACTAACACTTTCTCCAATCAGAAACATTACCTACAGCTGCACACACTGCTCCGATCTGTGTAATGAGCAACTGATCAACCCATTCAGGCTCTCTTACATTCTATCCCCGGGCTCATTGGTCTGCTCTGTGATGTGTGGAATATCAACTACGCATGTCAACAGAAAGGACTTTAATGAGGTCTGAAAAGCTGTACTGAATAGCAGGGATTACAACAATTCTGGTGACCTATTAGACTTTAATTGTGGTGGTATTTTGCTTGTCTTCGGAAGAGGCCATGTGTAGTTGGATATGAGGACTTGAATTTATTGACCTCACCGTGTCATAACACTGATATTTTAGTTATGAAAAGAAAAGCTTATGGTGAAGCTATACAGAATAAAACCAACCTGTTAGTGATGGCAGGTGGATGAGGAAAGTATTTGGTCTGGCACAATGACAGGGCAGATGGGAAATTTTGGACCAAGACAGTTCTGACCAGAGCAGAGCAGCCTGGGAAGCCAGCTGTTGTTCACCACCTGTCACCCTCAACAAAGGACCCAAAGACTACAAAGCACTGCCTGCCCTTTACCTCGCAGTGCCCTAACAAATGTAAGCTGATAATCCAATTACTGCCCTAAGTTGTGGGTGCCTTTTTTTTTAAACAAATACATTTCCAATTTTGCAGGATAAAAAATAAATAAATAAAGAATGACGTGGTGTGAAATTTACTTACACCGTGGTGTGAGATAAGGAGGCCACCTGTTACAGACTTATGTGGATATTTTTGTTTTGTTTTTTTGTTTTCTTGTTTCATGCAAGTGCGTTGACACTTGGTGAACTGGTGCGTAACTTAATCATACTCTCACAGACTCACTCAGTAGTGCTTTAAATACAGATTCTGAATTAAAAGGCGATCATTTATTAATTTTTTTTCAGTTAAAATTCCTCTTCCAACATTTAATAAATCGCTGAATTACATGCAGTATTAAGAAGGGAGTTTTTAACATGAAAATAATCATGTTATAATTTAAATTGGCTTAGCTATGTGTATCTATTCTTTTATTCAGTATTAATTTTAAAGTATGGGCTTTTAAAAAATAAAATAAAATAAAATCACAAAACATGTTGCTTTTAGCTTGGACACCTGTCACTCACAACAGTAATCGTGCTTCAGTTCACGTGAATGTGGCGCAAGATTTACCAACGTTTCATAGTTCTCTCCACAAAATAATAAAAAGCCAAAAAAAAACCCCAAAATGCTACAGACAGCTACGCCTTCAGAGGTTTTTCAGAGCTCTCTTGCTCAAGAATTCTGCTCAAAGAGTCCATCTCTCTGTACAGTACACCACTCAGTCTATCTGGCTGAGCACCCAGACTGTGTATTGCATGAGAAAGGAAAAAAGTAAGACACTTAAAGTTTTATCTGATTGGAAAATTTCCATCCAAAGAGGTGACTACCTAGTAATACCACTGTAAGATTGCACTTCACTTGTAGACAGTGTAGACTTGACTTAACCACACTGTGATCTAAACTGCACAGGCAGCTACATGAGAGGATGGTGTTTCCCTTGTATTGTATCAACTCATAAAGAAGAACAATTGACAGTTTGTTGATTAGTGTTACCGTTTCTGCTGTTGAAATGAAGTGCAGTTTAAAGCTGTACCATGTCTGTTTTGTTTGTTTGTTTGTTTTTTGGTGTGTATGTATGGTTCAGTTCTACAAGCACCAACTCTGCTCTAGTTGGAATACTGTAGGAATATAGTCCTGGCTTCCCTACATCAGACTCTGTTGGCGTCTTGTAACAACCTTATTATGCTCTGGGGTTGGGCACTCATGTATGTACTGTACCAGCTCACTCCTGGTGGCCAATTGGCGGGGCCTGGCGCCTGTGGCCCGGCTGGGCCCCTTCCGGAGGGTGGGGTGCTCTCAGGCCTCTGGGCTCTCCTCAGCTCTTCCCAGGAGGGTGGCACAGTTACCCCTTTGGTGGTCCTCCTTGGGTCCTCGTACTCTGGGGCTTCTGGATGTCTGGGGCCTGGATCTCCTCCATACCTGCTTCATGCCCTGGGGGACAGGGCTATGGCTCCCCAAACTCCCTAGCAGATCGTTACATGGAGAAACCTTTTGAATACAAGCGTGCTGATCCACACAGGTGTGCACACGGGTGTTCACAGACACAAACTACAACTTTCTTGGCTACTACCTCAAAGCACATTGTGCGCTGTCGATCTTGCGTGCTGCACAATAACATTTAATATTTAGTATCTACTGTTATTTACTGTTAGCTACTTTATTGCGATAGTGTTGTATTTATTAAGTTGCTCTTTTTTTGCTTGTTTTCTCTTCTGTTTTTTTCTTCTCCATCCAGGTGATCCAGGTGTTTTTTCTTTTTTTGTTTGTTGTTCTTTTTATCTTCTTCCCCCCCTTTATCACCATCTCTTCTCCCCTCTATTTTTCTTTCACCCCCTCTCTTTCTTTCATTCTGTCTTTCTCCCTGTCTATCCCCAGTCATGTCTGTCCAGTCTGTAACAACCGAAAATAAAATAAATACATCATTGAAATAAATGTCAATCAAATGGACCAATATGGCAAGGCCATAATGATACACTTGGTAAAGTAAATCCGCCAGGCATCTTTCTTGGCAACAGTTCTGATGGCTAAAGATCCAAACGGGACAGGCAACCCCCCTGCAAAAAAACCCAAAAACAAACAAAAAACCCCAAAACAACCATATTATGGTATAGCACTGCAAGGGGTGTTGTCCTATTATTGTAGTAGTTGGAGAGTCTCCTAGGATGAGTGCAGCAGCAGCCATTACAGCCGAGTATGCTGACTAAAGGTCTTTTGTTCTATTTAACTGACTGGCCTCCGAGTTGTCTGGCTAACCTCTACACCACATGCCTGCTGGACCTGCTGGCCGCTCCTTCCTTGCCAGACCCTGTTACAGAGTGGCCCCTGAACAGGGACATTACAGTCTGTCTGTAGATGAATTAACAGTTGCTGGGAAGCTTACAAGCAGTTGAAAATGCAAAATGAGGTGGTGATATGTACTCGCTAGCTTGCTTCTTTCTATCTCACCTCTCCAACTGCTCTCTCCACTTTGCTCTGCACTGCCCGATCAGTTATGTTTCAGACTTCAAATCCAGTGCCAACTCGCTAGCAAACCCTACCTTCCTTTAGAAGGGCCTTTGTGGGCAGTAAGAACATCCCAATTTCCAAAACCTCACACCTCAACCAACTTCTTATTGCTGGTTTAATATGTCCCTTGCCAGTTTCATATTAAATTGCATCCATTAACTAATTCTGTTTTACCCAGTGAGCTGGTCAAAAAAATCACTTTCTGATTTTTAGAAGATATTTCTTGTTTTCCTCCACTTGTCAATTAGCTAAATTAATTTTCTATGCTAGGATATCACAGTTTCTCCTGCCACAAGCTCTCACAAATGTCTTTATTCAGAACTGTTAACTTGAGTGCAGTAAGATTATGTAAGAGGTCAAGTTCAAAGCTAAGTTTGTAATTAGCAAAAGAGCTTAGAAAAGTTGGAAGAGGAAAATCTGTTTTTCACTTTAGCTCCGACATTTAAAGCTGTAAGGACAGGAAGCATTTACATACTTTAAATAGTGAGATTTATTTACATATTTATTTAACACTAACAGAAAAACAGAACAATTTGCATACAGCTGTGATTAAAGGCACTTGTGTTCTTTTCTTACTATTTCTTTTTTTTTCAACTCTGGAGTAGTCTTGGTTTTACATTTTATGTCTTAAGATCAAATTTGTAATAACAGCAATAATAATAATTATAAGTCACAACCATTTGCCTAAAGCTGGTTCTCCATTTATGCAAGTAGTGTAAAAAATGTGCCTTTAAATAGCACTCAGATGTTCTTCAGTGAGCTTTCAATAATACACCATCATGCACACACATTGTAGCATACCACTGAATATGAAGCTACTGTGCAACGTGGATTTCATGGACTTACCCCAAAACAATCCCACTTTGCATTTTTCACAAATTTAAATTCAAGCCTCTGAGTCTGGATGCTCAATTGACCTCACTGCATTCCACACCTGTCAATGAAAATGTTTTGTTCAGTAGGAAAGAAAATACAAATGAGTCCAAAAATTTAGATAATGCAACAACAGTGTTCTGGGCTATTGGAGAACATGGAGAATTTTCATTTATTTCACAACTTGAAATTGCAATTTCTGTGTTCACATCTGCAAAAATGAACTGCACCAAGGGTGAAAATGACACAGAGTTGAATTTAAATGGACCAAACACTGCAGGTGTGAAAATACCCTAATAGACAAAGCAAGGGTAAGGCAAGGCAAGTTTATTTATATAGCACAATTCAACAACAAGGTGATTCAAAGTGCTTTACAGAGACATTAAAAAACAAAAACAATAAAGCATGATTTAAAATTGATTAAAAAAACAGTAGATAAAATCAGAACAGTAGATAAAATCAGTAGTTAAAATATAAGTTTTGAAATTTAAGCTTAAAAGTGTGGATTTGGTGCTTTATAACAAATGCAGCTGAGAACAGGTGAGTCTTCAACCTGGATTTAAATAAACTGAGTCTTTCAGCTGATCTGAGGCTTTCTGTGAGTTTGTTCCAGATATAAGGAGCATAAAAGCTGAATGCAGCTTCCCCGTGTCTGGTTCTGACTCTGGGAACTGATTAAAAAAATGGATCCAGATGACCTGAGGGATCTGGAAGGTTCATACTGGGTCAGGATGTCACTGATGTAATTTGGTCCTAAACCATTCAGAGCTTTATAGACCAGCACCAGAACTTTAAAGTCTATCCTCAGACGGACAGGCAGCCAGTGTAAAGACCTCAGAGCTGGACTGATGTGGTCCACTTTTTTGGTCTTGAGGACTCAAGCAGCAGAGTTCTGAATGAGCTGTAGTTGTCTGATTTTTTTTTTTTTTAGGTAGACCTGTAAAGATGCTGTTACAGTAATCAAGCCTACTAAAGATGAATGCATGGACTAGTTTTTCCACGTCTTGTTGAGACATCAGATCTTTTATCCTTGAAATATTCTTGAGGTGATAGTAAGCTGATTTTGTTATTTTCTTAATGTGTTTTTCTAAGTTTAGGTCTGCATCCATCACTACACCCAAATGGGTATGCTTTAGGCTGGGTCTGCATCACAATTAAGAAGTTGGTACTGTGTGAATGTCCAATTTCCCTTGATTAGAGTCTGATTGAGGCTTTGTGTGTAACATCTGGTTTTAAAATGCTAAAGCCCCAGCCACACAAGCCTAGAGACTTGGTAAAACCCAACATCCTCGTAACAGATAACTGGAATTCCAGTTTTCTTTTCGCCCAGTTTTGGGGTACACACACACATGCACTACCAACCTCACACTACAAGTTCGGACACATGTTTTCATTTAATGTTTTTTCTTTATTTCATAATCATTTCATTCATGACTATTTACGTTGTAGGTTCTCACTGTAGCACCTCCTCCTCCATGTTTCACAGTGGGAACCATGCATGTAGAGACCATCAATTCACCTTTTCTGTGTCGCACAAAGACACGGCAGGTGGAACCAAAGATCTCAAATTTGGACTCATCAGACCAAAGCACAGATTTCCACTGGTCTAATGTTCACTCCTTGTATTTCTTGGCCCCAAACAAATCTGTTGTTGTTTTTCCTTGGTAGAAGTTTCTTAGCAGCTGTTTGAGGCCTGATTTTTGCAGTCTCCTCTGAACAGTTGATGTAGAGATGTGTCTGCTACTGGAACTCTGTCTGGCATTTATCTGGGTCTAATCTGAGGGGCTGTTAACGTGTGATTTCTGAGGCTGGTGACTCGAAGCAATCCTTAGCAGCAGAAGTGACTCTTGGTCTACCTATCCTGGAGTGGTTCTCATGTGAGCCAGTTTTGTCATAGCCCTTGATGGTTTTTGCGACTGCACTTTGGGCCACATTCAAAGTTTTAGCGATTTTCTGGACTCACTGACCTTCTTCTTAAAGTAATGCTGGGCTGTTGTTTCTCTTTACTTAGGCACACACATATAGATATATCAGCTATGTATATTTGAGTGTGTGTGTAAATGCATACAGTTGTTATATTGAAGATAAGGGTAAATGCAATTTTATTTTATAAAACAAATTCAATGTTCTTAACAAAGAAAGTAAAAACAGAAAAACCTGTGTAGGTTTTACAGTGCCGTAAGGCAGTAAAAACAGCAAATAAAACTAAAGAAAAATCCCAACCTACTACACTGACCTCTGCTGCAGTACTACTCTCATTTGTGAAATGCACAATTGATTTGTAACAAATTTAACTCAAAGGTTCTCTAAACTCCAGTGGCATCAAGAACACCTAACAGTAACATTTGCATGCTCCACTCTAAACAGCCCATTGTAACGTGTGCTGAATAAGTACTGAGTAGTGAATAAGTGCCAACTGCATTGCATCACTCTCAAAATCTAAAAAAATTCCTTGAAATGAAATAAGATGATGGAAGTTGTCAACGTTTTTGCGTTGTCAATGAGCAGACCAGCTGTGATAACAGACTGCTCATTCCCGGTCATCATCGACCCATTTAACAGTCCCTCATTAGATTCATTAAAGGTATTCTAATGACTGAATTTTGCACTGCAGCCTTTAACCAATTCAATGTTTCTGTCAGGGACCTGGGTCTGAGGGACCCAGGGCCCACAAGCAGTTTTGGATGTATGTTACTTGTTATATGTACTTTTGATGTATTGTGTGGCTGTCCCTGGTTTCCCTGCTTGCAGGTATGTGTATGGGTCTGTGTATGGGTGTGTCTGGTAGGACAAGCCTCGTTGGAGGAGCTACTTAGGAGCGTGGTGCAACTCTCTCCGACGCTGGATCGTTTCGTGAGACTTCCGTTAGTTTCCCAGTTAGAAGTCAGTAAATTAGAGTTTGGTTACTGAGTGGTGTATTTACGGCTGCTTCTGTTACTTTCCCAGGAGAATTGCGGGACGAGAGTGCAGCAAAGACGGACCACACTAAGGAGTGGAGACACAGAGCACTGACACTGGATGAGGACACGGAACGGGAGTCTGGGACACTAGGGGATTTATTGTTGCTTACTTCACCACCTTGTAAATAAACACTGTTTGCATTGAAGAGTCCGGCGTTTGAGACCTGTTTCCCCACCTCCCCACGGTCTGTCGACGCAGGCCGTGACAGTTTCTGCTGTAGTCTTTCACACATACCAGCCTACCATGCCTAAATTCTCACTGCAGCAGAAATCCCCTGTGCATAATACTGCCTTATTAATATACCATTTACCTGCAATCATTCTCTCTCTGAAATGGTATTGTCACAGCAGGAGTCCTATTTATTTCTGTTCATTTTCTACAGTTAGGAGCAACGCTGACACATAAAGCTGCTGTTAAAAGCTAATCACCCTCCGAATGTGGTTGAGAAGCATGAATTTAATGTGATTGCTGGAGTAAGATTAAACTGTTAAGACCGAGCCAATTGCTGGGAGATTAGCTAATGTTGGTAAAAGCTGACCCCATGAAGTTAATCTACAACCTAAACTAATTTTTACGTACATCATCTCGTTACAGTATGTTCATCCTCAAAATGGTATTGTTACAACTGAGAAATTTCAATATTGATCAAACTGAAGAGAAAACAGGCTAGTCCAAAAGTAGCAAAACAATCAAAACAGATCACAATTATTAAAATGATTAAAATCCTCTTTGTAAGTTAATCCCCTTCCTCAGAAATCATTTAGTATGTTATCCTGCTGCTACAGTTGCAAACCACCAGATGATGGGTACATTGTAGTCATAAAGTGATGGACATATTAGCAGCAGTACTCAGGCAGGTTGTAGCATTTAAACAATGCTGAATTGCTGCTAAAGTCTGTCAAAAAATATTTCCAACACAATTATTCCACCAGCAGCTGCCTGAGCCGTTGATACCAGCCAGCATGGATCCATGCTGTCATGTTGTTTACAAAAAAATTTGACAATGCCATCAGAATGTCACAGCAGAAATCAAGAATCATCAGACCAGGCAGATTTATCCAAGTGGTGGTGAGTGTACACTCATGAAAAAAGTTCTTGCAGAACTCTATGCAGTCCTGTAAAAAAACAAAGTACACTCTTATTGCTTCCACAGGGAATAAAAGGGTAACTAGAAGCTATGTAATGCAAACAAGATTCATTTGATTGATTGATTGATTTATTATAAGCAAACATGGCTGTTTGATGCTTTGAAGCATTCAAGTGTGTTAACACAATGGCAGAATCGTCGCAGGAGTGGATGTCTCACCAAATTTGTCCCAAGACCAGACCCTCCATTCATTAGAGAAATTACAAAAAACAAACAAACCCAAGAGGCACAGTTGAGAATCCACAAACCACAGTTAGCACATTAAATTCTTAGCTCATGATAGTATAATTATAAAAGACAAATATGACATATTTGGAATGGGTGTCAAGAGAAACCCACTGTCCGCACAACTTAGGCCTGCAAATTTGCATCCAAAGAAACCACAAGACTTCTGGAAGAATGTCCCCTGGACAGACAAGACCCAAGAGGAGATGTGTGGTCATAATGGAGACCAACACGTTTGGTGAATACTAAACAGCATATCAGCACAAACGCCTCATACCAACAGTCAAGCATGGTGGTGGGCTTGTTTTGCAGCCATGGGACCTTGCAGTCATGAAGTCAATCATGAACTCCTCTTTATACAAAATGTGAGGGCATCTGTCTGAATGGGCAATGCAACAGGACAATGATCTTGAACACGGCAGCAAATCTGTAACAGAATGGCTGAAAAAGTAGCTCAGTAATGTAGTGGTTTACACATTTCTTTTTAGTAACTGTGTAAAAAAATGTTTTTAATTTGTATGCCTCACATAACCACAGACAATACTTAGGCTAAGGGAAGTTAAATTGGAACTATACAGCTTAAGATGTGCTTGGTTAGTTTTTTTTTTTTTTCCCCTATCAGACTCGTCCTAGTCATTGCAAGCAATGAGGATTTGTGAGAGACCTTTGTTTGCAGAAATATTTTTTTTACACCTTTGTTTCTTTGTGTTTATTATTTATCAGCTTTGTTTCTGTACTTCTATTTTTCCTTCGAACACCGTATACTTTCATTCACTTGTTTTACAAAGCTGCACAAAGATTAAAATGACACCATGCCACAGGGGCTTGAAGTCAATAAAGAATATATAAAATATACAGTGGATGATATAAATGGATTTTCAAAACATTTTCTTTTGAACTGTAGAAATATATTTTTTTAGTCTACATCAATAGAGGTTTTGATTCAAGTAGGAATGACATTTTAAGACCTCAGTTGACAAGGTTTCAGTACAGGATTGGGGTGATTTAATAGTATCATTTTATAGTGGAGCTGTCTTTGTTTGCTTAATCCATAATAATTCACTAAAACAAATCTGTCTAAAATAAAGTCAGGAATGAATTTGGCCGTTTTGTGTGTGCGTGTGTATAAAATCATTAGGTTCCTTGAACAAAAAAATCCAATAAATCAGTGGAAAAAAAATAAACATTGTGCCAAAGTTTGTATGCATGGGTCCGTTTCAAAAGTGTTTGAATCTGTTGTTTGAGCTGTTCTTTTCTACTCAGTCTGAGGATCGCAAACCTACAGTTAATATCTTTAATATATATATTTTGTCTTCAAATATTATTTGCATAGCATGATAAATGGTGATACAAATATTTGCTCCCACTTTGCTCCATACTTAGGAAGCACAGCATTTCATTTCACTGTTATGTAAATTATAGTCAGATTCATCTCCCTCTTACAAAGAATGTTGCATTCTCTGTTAGACTGTTGCTTAAGTGTCTTAATGCTATAAAGGCCTTTTATCACCTGGTTAAAGTGGACACTTTACAGTCAGATGGGTGATGAAGCTTTTTGCAATTTAGGCAGCTGACAAAATTAAAGGCAGTTCTTTTTAGGCAGCACTTTGAGACAGTAATCCATGTCTTTCTCACCATTCGATCACCGTTATGCACTTCATATGGGGGTTGGTGATTCCTCCATTGCTAATTTCCAGATGGTACAAAATCTTGCTGTGCATCTTTAATTTGCTCATGTAAACATGAGCAAATTTTCCCCATTTTAACCAAGAAGAGGCTGCTAGGAAAGCTGCAACCACCAAATACCTGCAGAGAGTCAGGCAAGCCTTGAGGAGTCAGCTGAATGGAAATAACAAGATCTAGCAATACCCATGCCCTGCCAAACATCAGATAACCTGCTGTGATAATAAGCTGGTCAAAGGAGATGGAAGCCACTGACATCAAGGCAAGAAAGCTCCTTACCATGCACGGAGGGTTTCACCCCTAATCCAGCATCCTGAGACTGTATGGTAAGTGGAAGGAAGGAGACCGATGACACTCGCTAGTCCTCAACCTCCTTCCTAGTCTGAACACAAGATCAATAGAGGTTGGAGTCTACCACACAAGGCAAGGCGACATGTGATGGCTGTGCAACGATACCCCTGAGACAATACAGCACATAACGGCAGGTTCCAAGATGCTAGCAAGCAGGGTATACAGGAACACCATAACCAGGTGGCTAGCATAGTATGCAGGCCAAGTATGGCCTAGAAGTTCTGAGGTCAAAATAGAATACGCCCCCAGGATGTCTGAGCATTTAATTCAACTCAACACCAAATCACAACAGTTACCTCAAGGTGCTTTATTTTGTAATGTAAAGATCCGACAAAGAAACAGAAACAACTCCAACAGTCATTCGACCCCCTTTGAAGAAAGCTTACTTTTAACAGGAAGAAACCTCCAGCAGAACCAGGATAAGGGAAGGGGCGACCATATGCTGCAACTGTTCCTTCTTCCTGATGTTGTGATCACTTGCTATCACTCAAACTTCTCGTGGAACATGAGAAGTTCAAGAAATGGCAAGGGCTGAGAGAGGAGCTTGAGAAGATGTCGAAAGTGAAGGGAACGGTGGTAATCTGAGCACTCCAAACTGAGTGAGTGGCTCCAGCTGAATCCAGGAATGACATCCAAGATCTGTGTCCATAGGAGCGCAATCCTAGGAACAGCAAACACACTGTGCGAGACCCTCAAGCTCTCAGACCTCTAATAGAGGACCCAAGCTTGAAGGATAAAGACCATCTGCTCCAACCAACTGGGGTTAAAGGGAAGGAGACTGTACAAAAGAGACACTGTGGAAGTGAGCCAGAGATTAATAACAGAGACAATTATTATCTTGTTATTGGTAATGCAAATAGCTGTTGGTAAACAGTCAGAACATTGTCAGTTAAAAACACTAACATGTTCCTATACTGATAAACATGTACTGCACAGTTTGTGCACGCTATAGTTTAGACCTCTGATATCATACAACTCTGTTACTGTGCAGACACTTGTACCCCACAACATATTTTAATGCATTAAACACAACCACTGCAGCTGTATTTATTTGCCATGAATGTCACATGCACCAAGCTGATTGCTTGCTGGCATAAAAGCGTGCTATCACAAAAAACACGTGTTACTCCACAGCTGAAAATTGCCCCCTGCAGATGAACTACTTATCTTGTTTGAATACAGCACCCAGCTGTTTTGCCTGGGAAAGAAAAATAAAACCCTTTTCTCATTATTAAACTGTACCTTTGTGGTCTGTTGTAATGATTTACATTCCCAGTATGAACGATATTGGTTTGGTGCTTAGTGCCACAGGTACTGATATATCGACTACTATGTTGTTGGTTTTGGGGGTTTTAATTGAATTTGTTGGCAATTAGAAAAACATGCAATTAATGCTGGTGTGGATCCTTATGCAAGGTGCAAGTAGTTTTAGTAATCAGTGCAAATCCAAATTCATAATCCTCCTCCATCAAAATGCAAAAATGTTTGCTTTGAATGAAATGTTATATTTGTCTCACCTGTTTCCTTGTTGCTGTGTGTGGAGCCTGAGCCTACAGTGAAAGTCCACCTCAGAGGCAGTGTGACCACAAATGAACCAAATGAGTCTTAATTTTTAAAACTGAGACGTTTGCAAACAGCAGACACGTCTCCTGTCCTCTTGTTATTTTGGAGCTCTCTTTTCTTCACCCTCCATCTGTATTTAATGTTCCTTGAAGTGGTGAGAGAGTACTTCCCAGCTCAGAGACTGTTTTTATACCTGGCTAGATAGCATTATGGAGCAGTGTAATTTTATGTGTGCAGTTATTAGAGTTAGAAATAGGTTGTGTTTCACAAAGGATGGTGTTTACCCTGCCAAGGAGAGTTAGTTCTGGAATATTGATGGTTGTCTCATATTATTATATATGATCAGGATTGTTACGTGTCTGCAGGCTGCATGTTTTCTTTCCCTCCCCTTTTGTTTGCCATCCCCTTAGGTCGCAGACTGCAGGCTGATGTCAATCTGGGGACGTCCAACTAATTAGAGGAGGGAGGCCCTGATTGGACAAACCAGGAGTGAAACCCTTGATAAGGAGACTCACCTGTGGCTGGGTGCGGCTCGCTTCCCTCCTTGAATTGTTTGACACATGTGTGACGGTTTCCTGCTGTCTTTCTTTTGTTTGATGATTGTGGTGGGAGTAAAGTGGACTAGGTAAGTTTGGGGACCCCATACACTTACTCACGTAGAGTCTTTGTGTTAGAAACACTAGGTAAGTAGGTTGGTGCCACCCATGTAATTTTGAGCTTGTTTTAAGTTGAGGTTTAGGGTCTTTCTCTCCTGTTTGTTGTTTTTCTAGGATAATAGCTCAGCTCAGCTAAGTTTTGGTTTTGTCTTTTTGGTGTTTTTTTTGGCACAACCTAACTGTCCCTTTCCCCCCCCCCCACATCTGTTGTTTGTGTCTGGGTTATTTATTTTCTGAGAGCGCCGCCATTAAACCTTTTTTTCGTAAACACCTGTACTGAGTTTCCGGAGTTGTTGTGTTATCTCCTCCTGCCCTCGGGGAGACGTAACAAGGATAATGAGTGGAAATGGTGAACGGATAATGCAGGCCCTCTCCTAATGCTCACTTCTACCTTGTATATGCCAGTAACATCATGCCTCATACATAATAATATGTGCTTTTTGATAAGCCACGAGTGTGGCAATGTTTTAAAAAATTAATGCAGGAAATGAGGACATGTATAATGCACGCTAGCATCTATAATAAATGTACCTTTTTTTAAAATCAGGTCTTTAGCCTTCCCATACAACAAACATTATTAGACCTTAATTACTGCCTTAAATTCAGATGGCATCAACAATCCCATGGTCTTCATTGTATTTACTTGGGTCTAATTTAATTTTCATGCAGGTACCTCAGACTTTTTGGGAAGCAGTATGATGATTGAATCAGTTATTCTGGAGAAAAGTTAAAATGAAATGTAAAATAAATGATCTCATGTATATCCAAGTGCAATGCATTGGGCGTCTGTCAAATTTGGCACATTTATATAATTTTCCAATCATCTGGGTGCTGATGCCTACTTTGTCCATTCCCTCTAAATTTCCACCCGGTGTTGTTTTATAGAGCAGGAGTAGGGAGGAAGCTGTACATATGCAAACGTGATTTATTTATTCATTTATGTATTTTTGCCTTTTTTCAGGACATAAAGGAAATATTTCATATATTATCTTTCTACGCATAGTTCACATTTGTGCCCACAGTGGATTTTCCAGTATTAAATTATTGTGAGAATCTTGCCTGCAACTGCTGAAAGGCATTTTGTTCAGTGAAGGTCAGCACAACAAGGACAAAATGAGTAATTTGGTGGATAAGTTAAGCAAAGTCCAAATTTAACGATCTAAGTGCAAGTGTGGAAAATATAATACCTCCAGATTGTGGCTGTTTTGGGATTGATTATATTATGGCTGAAATCATTTAAATTTCAATAACAATATTTTTTCCTGGGATTTTGAAAACTTAGTACTTTGATGCTTGAGCACTGAAAGTTAAAATTACATCAGTCACAAAAACACACTTTAGTAGATATAAGAAATGCTGAAGGGTCACAACAGAAAAAGATGTCAGGGTGTTAATTTGTTTCAGTTTTGGCATGGTAATACTGTGATCATATCCACCCCATCACCCACTCACATGCTCTCATTTACTGTTTTTGAAAACTGAAATGAACTCAAGCTGGTGCATAGCTGCCTTTAAAAACGCCATGCAGCACTTCATGCGGCACATCTTTCAGAATAATCTTCTCTTCACTTCACAGAATTAAAGCCTTGGTGTCTCATTTTCAAGCAACGCAGTGAGTGAAGACTGTGACATCCATCACGCTAGCCAGTAGAGATTTAAGCCTATTTTGCAACGGCGTACTCTGAGAGCTGTTTCCGGCCAAGTAGCAACTAGACCTCAGACGGGACTGGAGTCTGAATAATTAAAAGCAGACTAAAATGGTGTGCTGCATTTCAGATTAATGGGGTCAGTCAGTATTATAACCAATATGAACCTTTTCCACTCAACAGTAGCTATTTACATAAGCAGGTCAGATTTTTTTTTCTGTATTTTATTTATTTATTGCAAATGAGGGAAAAGTGAAATAAAAGAATAATTTAGACAGGGAATATTTGTCACCTTTGATATGTAGTGGATATCACAAGCTCTTTAGACACGTGGATCACCCAGAAAGATGCTGGTTGATCTACTTGTTGGACAAATGCAGACGTGGTGGCCTCATCGAATCAGCAGATAGATCCTGCCTCTAAGCTATGCGACAAACATGTTTTGCACTACGTGTAGATAATTTCATATTTGAAGATGAAGTAACCTCAGAACTTTCTTGTCACTATCTTTTTGCTAGCAGCCAGGATTTAGGACTAAAAATGAATCATCAGTTAGCTACAACACAAAACCATTCATGTCATGTCAGCCTTAAAGGAAAATGTCATTCTGTTCTACTCAGAAAAGATATCATCCATGTTTGATGTTTAGTACATTACAAAAGATATTTTATGATGATGTTTTCTATAACTATTTTCATTTTTGACATTTTCATTTAGCTACATTCTGTCTCGGTACATCTACTTAATTTAGTGATTTCTTTTATGTCCCAGGAGGATCTATGAATGATAGACTCAACCTGCTCCTTTCTGCTGTGCCAACCAATAGCTATTGGATAGACTCTGCATGTCCTTAGAAAACTTTGTGCTTGAATTGCACTGTGATCTATTGAGAGCACTCTTGTTAGATAAATGCACATGCTAGGTGAGTGAAATTTATGCTATAAATGTTGGCCAAAAAATGATCCTCCTGAGTATGGGGTTTGCTTTACATTTCTTTTTCTTTCTTTTTCTTTTTTTTCTAACTTTTTTAACTCATTGAAACTCTTGTAGCTGAGCTGGAAACTTCCTTGACAGGTCCAGCTAATTAGCAAGTAAGAATATAATGGCAAAGAAAATGTTCCCATACTTTTGACAGTTTCCCACCAAATAACGAGAAGTTATTAAAAATAGTCTTGATTAGAACAGCAGTTATTGACCATTTGCAAAATTTAGCTAAACTGGAATGTAAAAGGCAGATCAGGGTTTATATCTATAACCTATTAATGGGTCAGTGGAGTTCCTTAATTAAAAAGACATCTAGACACCCCAGGAAAATATTTTTACTGACTTCCAGTGAATGTCACATAACATGCTACAAAGAAATCCGTAAATATATTAGCATTGTATTTATTTCTAATTGAATGTAGCAGATTATTGTTCTTAAATGTATTCAGCATATTTGTGATTAAACTTAAATATTAAAAGAAATTCCAGGAAGAAGTAGTCCAGATGTCTTTCACAGCACTCAAGACTACCCTGACCTATATGCTGAGAGCCTACACATTTTCCTCAGTAGGATAGGGATTTGTGCTGATACACGGATATGCAATGTAATGTCAACTTACTTACTAATTACTTGTATGGCAGAGAGATTTGGACATTATCCAGCAGGCAGGAAAAAAGACTTTACCTTGTACTGGAGTTGCCTTTGTCGAATCCTGGACATCACCTTAGAGTACAAAGCAAACACCAATGTTCCGTCCCACGCTGGCCTAAGCAGGATATAAAATGTGCTCCGGCACTGCAGTATGCGGCGGCTCTGTCACATTTACGGATCACAGTCGCAAGCAGTTAGATTGCCAGTAGATTGTAAATTTATCTGTGTAACACCCAAATTTCTCATTCGTGGGATATTAAAGGTTTATTCTATTCGATTCTATAACGAGTGCATTTACTGAATACAGAAATATGGCTTATGTCACTAGCAGCTATTTCTAATTCTGAATAAATTCACCAACCTTTAAACTGGTCCTTTGTGAAGCAGCAGCAACTATACTGTGTGCTGTTGTGACAAGACATGTGCTGCTAGGGCGTGTAATTACAGAAATAAGAAAAGAGTCTCTTATGCTACACCATATACAGAAACTACAGATATAAGTAAAGATATGTATGCATATATTACCTTTAAAAAAAAGAAAGGGGAAAAAAAAAAAGCAGTGTATGGGGAATATCAGAAGAATATTATCATATAGTCAACTACAGCTGGCCAAAATCATTGCTGCCCTGTGTCACAGACTATACAAACAACAGTTATTGAGATTTCATGAATTCAAGAGGCTGCCAGCTGCTCAGCCCTCCTCTTAGGTAATAAGATTCTGGACCTACCGCCCCACTGTCCAAACAGCCAACGGCTGAAAGTATGTGGGTAAAGTGTGTATGTGTGGGGAGTGTGCGTGTGATGAAAGGTTTCGGGTGCTTGCCATCAAAAAGAGACAATCCAGCTGCAGTTGAGGTTATTTTTGCTGTCGCCTCTGGTCAGTGGAAGCTATATCTCATTCCACTGTCTAACAGAAGAAATCACAGCCTGGAGACTTTCCAAGGCTCCAGGACACCCACTTAACATGAACCAAATCCTCACAGGATATGCCCGCTGTTCTCTCTGCTCACTGATAGTGTGCAAAAGGTTAAGAAGTGTCCAAAAGGGTTTTCATGCAAATCAGACCACCCCTGCTGTAACCCACTAGCTATGAATTAAGATATTTCCCCCACTTTTCTAATATATATAGATAGAGAGAGCAGAAATATCCAGAAATTATGCACATACACAAAACTATTGCACTGCTAGTCCAGTTTCTTGTTTAGTTTTACTCTCCTGCTCTGCATAGTACATCACTTTTGTTTGGGATGATTGGCAGTCTTTCTGATTCGTGTTGTTATGAATATGAAGCTTCTCCAAACAGTAGATCAACTGAAGGGCCAAATGCATCACTCAGATCCAGTGACAGATTTTAGTTGGATTTTTTTTTTTAAGGACATAACTTTGAGATGCTGTTCATCTGCTGTAGGATTCTAGGCCTGCCACTTCTCTTCATCTTTTTAAACGCACTGTAGACCATGCCATGCTAGGTTTTTGGTTGTCTCTGATACATTCCTGTGTATCTGAGAGAGAAATGGTGAACAAATGCCGCTTGACTCTGAATGAATTAGATATAATTGGGATGGGCTCGGTCCGGTTGTAATTGCTGCAGGTCTCTGGTTTGTGTGTAAATTTGCCTTGTAGCTGGATGCATCCAGGTGGACAAGCTGTCAGTTGTGGTCACTTGAACTGTGAAGTGAAGGGTAAATTGTATTCATTGCAAGTTGTTTCAACCACCACTGCTTGTTAACTGATGGCAGATCATGCTGCTGGTGGTGTCGGTGTTCTTTCTTTAATGTTGTGTTTGGGCTGACTACATCTGGTATCTTGGTCTGTCTGCTGTATAATTTTTCCTGGCTGGGTCTCTTAAAAAAAAAAAAAAAAAAAAAGAAAAAAAGAAAAAAGATGTTACTCCTTTAAAAAAAATTAAAAAAAATCTATGCATTATTGATTCACACAGTTCTGAATTCTGGACAAGTGAAAACCCGCATTGCTTGCATAGCTGTCAAGCCCCTACTCAAAGAGAGCATTGTTTTGTGTCTGAAATGAAGACTAAAACAGCACATTCAGTTCCTGTTTATTGCTTAATAGTTAGGTTGTTACTTTGTAGAGCAAAATATACTGGAATTCCAATATATTCCAATATGTTCTGGAAAGTTTACAAAAACATTTAAAAGAAATAACACGTCTTTACACTGTATTTGTCAAGCCAGCCTCTGTGTTTATCTATGATGTTTAATGAGTTGATGCTTTGGGAAGAGTTTCTATTTTTAGAATCAGTGTTTCATAGTTAAACATGTAATGTTATGACATCAAATGAGATGCAGTACCAGTTAATATAGGCAGTACTTCAGTTTATAATCAGTATTTTTGTTTATTTTTTATGTTCATCTTGCCAATTCTGTAATCAGTAAAGTCCCAATAAAGCTTTAGTAGTTAATATAAATCTTGGACCATCGCTCTAAATGACACTAGACAACATGTTTCTAATTTACCTGAATTTTGAAAACAACAGCTCCTGTCCTTGACTCTTATATCAGTATTTATCTATTTATATAACCAATCCTCTTTCCTCACCTCCCACACATATCAAAAGATTAACAAAAAATGAATACTAGCCCTTACATAATTGAGTGAAACTTTTAACCCGTGGCATCTTTGTGTTTGTTGGGTTTTTTTTTTAATCCCAAAAAAGGTTATCTTGCCGAGATTCCAATTTGTTTCTCTAAAGGTTTCAGAGCTGATTCTCACTGAATATAAACATACAGCCATGTGCATGGTGAATAAATAAACCCATCTACTGCTGTATCCAGTTGTGTCACCATTCTGGCTCAGAGATCTGTTTACGATAATCTTTTGGCAGGGTCTGCGCAATGCTGCCAGCTCCCCAGATGTGCCAGTAATAAGACATGTCAAACTGATGCCAGCCAATCACAGGCCAAACACATAGGGACAGAGTGTCTCCCTCATGAGTGTATTCCTTCCCAAGTGCCAATTGGCAGCTCTTGCTATAGTCATCATTTGACATGCAAAAAGTTGTTTGATTGCACACATTCCTTATTCAGAGCTGCATGCAGTACATTGAGTTTACCTGAATGATTTTACTCGTTGTCACTTGTTGGCAATAGCCGTTATAAAAACCCGGAGTGGTGTCTATAAGGGAATCCCTAAAATGGTTAGTGCTTCTTGTAAAAATATACCAAGTCTATAATTTACCTCATTTCAACTTGCAAATAGAGCAGAGAATCCAGAGATGCAGTTTGTTTGGTTTATTCATAAACATGAACAACTCCAGCCACCCAGCCATTTTCTTCATTGCTTATACAGCTAAGGCTCATGAAGGCCTGGAAGCTATCCCAGCTGACACTGGGTGAGACAACCTGGACAGGTCACTAGCCCATCACATGGCTAATGCAGCAAGACAAGCAACTACACACTCATGTCCGTACCTCCCAAATTAACCTAACAAGCACATCTTTGACTTTGAGAGGAAGCTGGATTCCCTGACATGCACAGAGAGAACGTCAAAACTGCACACACGAAAGCTCTAGCCGTCCAGGAGGTTCAAATCAGGAACCCTCTTGCCGAGAGGTGACAGTGCTAACAACTGCAACAACGTGCCACCGCCTGGGTGAAAATTTCTAATACTGAGTGAAAAAGGTGGGAGACCTTCTGTTTTCCATGCAGCTGAAATTAATGGTAGTTGTAGTTCTAAAACCAGTCACAAGTCCTTGTTACGCAGTGGAGTGAGCTTTGATTATTCACTGCTGATTACTACGAATGCTCGGAACCCCACAAAATGGTATCTGGGGCTGTGATAAGTGATAAATTTGTATTTTGATGATGACAAAGTGATCTAATAACAAACTTTGGTTTCACTGATTTATGTAGATTAACTACATTTAAAATGATTTTGCCCCTATTCAAAGTAATAAAGACTTCACGGTAATAAAGTGTTAACTTCCAAAATAAAACTCCACCAACTAAAGTTTTAGCTCTTGGTTAATATGTAGTGTGCGTTGTCTGAAATATTAGACATATTGCACATTTTATGGTACTTTGTTTCAGTCATTTAGGAAAAGTCATGATGAATCAATTAAATACATTCTACAATAGGTAATGTTTGGTGTAGTGTCTCATGGCCAGTTTAGCATGAAAATCCCTCAAAGACAGATGTCAAGGAAACTCTCTAGCCTCAGATGCTCCACAACATTTAATGAGATGAATGCCAAATCAACCAGTGAATCATTCGATTTTACTTTGCAGAATTGGAGGTTGCATATGAATTTCCATAGAGAGATTGTTCTTGAAGTACTGCTATGTTTGCAAATGGGTTGAATCCTCCAATTACACTGCGTATCACAGAATTGCCCAAATAACAAGCCCAGACATTGCTTATGTTTGGCTCTAAGAGGAATGTAAATTCTCTCAAGCAGTTAATTAAGAGAGCCAAGAAATTTACAGGAAATGCTCTTAGCCCTAAATGCCTTGACACTTTACTGCAGCAGTTCTGGTGCTCCTAAACTTGCATACAAGGTATTTGAGTATTGAGCTGTGAGTCCCCCATGTTTTGTTTGCACTCAGATGGATTCAAAACACCATGCCATATAGCTAAGTAAAGCTTGAGACGTTACGCCATCTAGTTAGAAAGCATTAATTGAACTGATTTAAGTAGGAGTGAAACTGTCCCATTGCAGAGGTGCATGTGATAGAAAACCAGCAATTTGGACAAATTTCGTAGACAGAGTATTGTGTTCTAAAACGGGCCTGTGACCTACTTGTGTTTTATTTTATTTATTTTTTGGAGTTTTACTTCTGTTACACTATTGCAGACTTTCAGCTTTAATTCAAGGGATTTAATAAGAAAAGTATTAACTGCTTAGGTTATACAGACATTTTAATACATTTTCCCCTATTTTCAGAGGCTCATAAGTAACTGGGCAAACTAACATAATTTAAATCAAAGCATTGTTTTAATAATTGCATAATCATTTGCAGTCATGACTTCGTGAAGTCTCTAATTTATCTAGCTCACATCATATGAAGTAACATCACAAGTGCTGTGTTTCATCCCCTGAGATGCTCTGCTAGGCCTTTATTACTTTATCTGCCTTCACTTTTTGCCTTCACTAAGTGAAAAGTATGCTTTACTGGGTTTAGATGAGGTGATAGACTTGGCCATTCAAAATATCCAATTTCTTTCCCTTAAGTTGCTTTTGCAGTGTGGGTCATTATCCATTTGCACTGTGAAGTGCTGTCTGATCAGTTGTGCAGCATTTAGCCGAATCTGAGCACAGAGTGTAGCTCAGTACCCACTTCGGAATTCATCCTGCCGCTTCTCTCAGCAGTCAAAACGTCTATGAACACTACAGATGAGATTCTGCTGACAGCCGTACATGCCAGTGCCATAACATTGCCTTTACCGTGTTTGACAGATAATGTTCTATACTTCAGATCACGAGCTGTTTCTCTCCTTCTCCATACTTTTCTCTCTCTGGTGCAAGTTAATTTTGGTTTCATCTGTCAAAAGACTTTTTTTCCAGAGCTGTGCAGACTCCTAGATGTTTTCTAGTAAAGTCTAATCTAGCCTTCCTTTTCTCCAGTGTAACCAGTGGTTTGCACCCTCTGAAGGTTTCTCTTGATTGTAGACTTTGACAATGATACATTTACCTCCTCGAGAGTGTTCTTGATTTGATTAGATCATGTGAAGAGGTCTTTCCTAAACACAAAAAGAATTTGCAATCATCCACTTTACTTGTCTTCTGTAGACTTTTGCGCTTTTTGGTGTTGCTGAGCTCTCCAGTGCATTCATTATTTTAAAGAATATATCAGATTGCTGATTTTGCCACTCCTGCAGCCAAATGATGGCCTCTTTCACTAGTATTGACATCTCTTCAGGCCTCATATTAAGAGTTCCAGTCATAAGCTACCAAATATATGTTGAACAAAATATTGCAATATCAAAATATTAATCAGCTTAAGTTGTTATGTGATTAAAAAAGACCTCATCTTACAATTAAACTAGTCGTTAAGCTGTTTCTTTTGTTCCTCTGAAAATTTGAAAGAAATTGAAACTATGCATTAAATGGCTATAAATCCTAAATGGTTAATGGAATATTGTTGTTAATCTATAATTCTATCACATCTTGGTTGATTTTAAAATCCACTGTGGTGGTATACGGAGGTAAAACTACAAAAAAAGGCCATTGTCAAAAAAATGTTTGTGTAGTCGGGAATAAAAGTAGAGTATCAGAGCGGGTCTGATATCTTAACCAAGATAGCAAAGATGCTTGAGAACCCAGAGTTGCAGTTACTATGCTGCATTATAAGTGCAAACCGCTATCCTGCTAGATAAAAATCTGCCATTTTCTTATGGATGGATTTTTGTTCTAACTTAGTGTTATGGAGAACTAGCACCTATTCCAGCAGACACTTGGAGAGAGTACACCCTAGATGAATCAGGTAATCATAGTGCTAACACAGAGAACCACACGCTCTCTCACAGCCGCAGCTTCTGGATCACATAATATGCCTGGGCTCTGGTTTGTCTAATTGGGATTAGAAAGCAGAATATTAGAGGTGGTTTGTGAAGTATGTATGAACTCTATTCTGTCTAGTTATTCGTTTGCAAGGAATGTCATTTGTTCTCAGGGTTTGCCATGTAATACTCCACATGAGGCTGCATGGCTTTTAAACTGCCTTATCAGTGTTTGAGCCTGAATAATATCATTATTGTTCAGCATTGGTTTCCTTACATTTTAACTTCCCCGCAGTTTAGGCTTGAGGCAAATCTTCAGCATTTTGAG
>NW_005187421.1:2517378-2520398 GCF_000239375.1 Pundamilia nyererei
AAAAACAACAAGTGCAATTCTGCACTGTGTAGCTTTCCAGAGTGACATTATATAAAGTGTTATCCTCCAATCTGCTACAACCCTCTTGTGAATGTACCAAAAACACATTGATTGAAGATTTTGTAAGTTATGCTTGGCTTTAAAAAATGGAATGAGACAGAAAAAGTATTCACTGATACCAACGGTAATGTGATGAATCTTAAATTCAACTTCTCAAAACAAATTCATGGTTGCCTTAATGCCAGTGCGGTATGCAGTGAAAGTGCAGCTCTCTATTGGTCTGTGTAACTTTCTGAGAGGCCATGCAACTTCTCATCACTAATACCTCTATCAAAGCCCTTCACCAAAAGCAAGCTGTATCACATCCTATAATATGCCAAGATATTTGACATCAGCTTTGCTGGCTAAGTAGCCAGTGGTAAAATGTGGTAATGTGGTGCTACAATACCTCATGTTACCAATATGCATATATATATTAGTAGCTCAATTAAAGTTGTGTTTATATCAAAATTTTACCCTGCTATTTAATTCTTATTGCACCCCCATATCTGTGATGAGATAAGCACTTACTAATTGGCTGTTTCTGCTTGCCTGCATAAATGCCACAGATCAGCAGCCTCTGCTGGCTCTGCTGAAAATAATGAGCTAATAAAGATAAGGATCATGGGAAAATTGCAGACTGGGGACCACTCATATTCCCTGTGACACATTATGTGCTGCATTGTGAAGTGGGCGCCGACAATCATTTCTTTTTCCCTTCAATGCAGTTGTCTGAAAATGAAAGCTATGGCCACATTTAAGAACCTTGAGGTTTATAATGTGATGTGTGGAGACCTTCAGTGCTAGGACCTTGACTGCTCCATCAAAACCAATTGTTGAAAGCTGTTTTTATTCGCATGACTCAAGGCGAATAAATAAGACCTCATAGCTTAGTTTGATAGCAGGTTCTTCTTCATTGCATTTTTTTTTTTTAAAGAGAACGTTTGTGTTTTGGACAAACTTAAACATCTTATAACATCTTAAACAACTTAAACAGGCATTTTTTCTTCTTGTGCCCATTAAAAGTTGATCATGTAACAGATCTTTATACAACAGGATTAAACTAATATAATCTGACAAAAACACAAACTTTTTTTACTTGAGTTTTCTTCAGTTTTGATTAAATCTGTCAGCACTGTTATGGTGCGCTATTCCACCATCATATATAAAAGGGAAATGAATAGAAAGTTAACAAACAGTTTAAAGACCTTGCTGCTTTTGCTGCTTGGGCAAACCTCAAGTGGTGAGCAGCCATCAGAAGAGAATCTGAGAGCTTTCTGTGTTTAATAGCAAAAGTCAACTTTATCAGAGTGCATGGGTTCATTTTGTTGATAAACTTTAAATGACATTAAAAACATCCACACAAAATTCATGACTACACTTCTGCACAATTAAGATGTTGCATGCATGTCCAGACTTTTCAAGTACTGTAATACTATTGCACCCTGTGGTTTACCCAGTGTGAATCCTGATCTTCCACGCTGTGTGAGTCAGGCTGTGATCACGCAGAGTAATACCAGTCACAAACTGCCTGGGTGCCAGTTGAGTTGATAGGCCTGAAAGCAAAACATACTATCACTGAGAACTCAATTGGCAGGCAACTGCAACTGAGAGGAGATGAATAGCTAACAACTGCTTCCTTTAAAGTAAGGAGAAACCTATGAGTTAAATTGTCTTTCTCTGTGGACAGCCATGCAGGGTGCATGGCTGAATTTGGTATTAGGAGATACCAGTGGGTACGCTAAATAGTCTCCACAGTGCTCATCAGTACCAGAGCACAACCTGACCTGTGTAATCCCACACTGCTGCATTTCAGCCAGGTCTGACTCTAAGTTAAGGCGAGGTATACGTCTTCAAAGTTGCTTTTTCACAGGAGCTTCATCCATCTTTAACCAGGCTATATGCAATGACATGGGATTCAACAAGGGCAGAAAACAAAAGATAATAGAATAACGGTGAAGGAGAACTACGATTTTAAAAAACAGAAAAAAAAACCCAACTTTCCCCAACCATTGCCTTTTGAGAGAAGATTTGGGCATAACTGGTGTCTGATGTTTACATGGCCAGCCTCCTCACAACACTCACACCAAAGAACACTGTCTGTACTTCAGGAACCATCATAACATAAATTATTTTATTTATAAATCAAAGCACATATTACTAATGAATTGTGAGAAAACAGTTGCCACTATTACATTTGCATTAAAACAACAACAACAACAACAACAACTTTGAATAGTCAATCGTCTTTCTTTGCCAAGTGAGTTGATCAGTTTGGCATAGTGATACATTTGGTGTGTGTGAGTCAACCAGCATGTTGTTTGTAAGATGAAACGATGACCAAAAAAAAATAAATAAATCAAATAAAGTTCTAATTTTGAACTGTATGAACATTCTGGTCCCTGTACAACTGATCCTTCCAAGGTTGAAAGTCAACATTAAATTCGATGTTTTCATTAAGGCCAAATGTTGCGTAATTCCCTTAGAACTAATTTTGCCTGTGCTTTAACATTTATTTATTTTATATTTGATTTCACACCAGATATCTCCTGTTAGTGTAAAACATGAAATTCTTAATTACTTAAATAAACTTTTTACTTGGATGACTGATAAATTAAACAAAGATTTAGTGGCTCAGGAAGGGTGGCTGACATAAAAATCTGTGCCAAATCAAAGAAGAGAATATTTTGCTATGGTGACTCCTTGCTAATAAGAGAGCAGCTGGAAAAAAATATATGTGGGATGTTAGTGTATTTAAAAAGTTTTTCAACTAGATAATAAATGGCAGGTATCAATACCATAATTTTAAAAAAAACATAATCACAACTATGTATAACACAGCCTGGCAATTAGATAACTGATATCATGTGTCAGAGAATTTATTGCCAATTGTTTTGATCATTGTTATTTTAATAACTATTTATTTGACTACTGTGCCCAAGCACTTTGGGTCATTTGCATTAAATGTTCTCCCTCAGTTG
>NW_005187421.1:2521944-2555216 GCF_000239375.1 Pundamilia nyererei
GTCCCTCCTGCTAGCCCTCAATGACTAAGTGTATTTAAAATTGAGAGGTGGGCAACGACGTCAGGGGTGAGGTATACACCCTGATGGTCATTTGGACTCCGTGATTGTGCCCACCCCCAAGATCCTAAATGTATGTGTAATGAGAGTGTGAATAATGTGAATGTCTAATCCTACTTCTAATCCTTAAATGGTTGGTGCTCATGGGTCTTGAAGAGAATCAAGTCTTCCCTTGCTTCGACTGCAATAGGTCTGGATTGCATCTGTGACTCCCATTCTTATCACCTTGATGATCTTGTACTTAAAGAATCAGTTGGTCATTTTTCAAGGCAAAGGTAATGCTCCAGGTGCTAAATTCAGGCAGCACTTATCCAAGTACAAATTTGTTCCACACCTCTTTGGAGCAGGAAAAGTCTTAAAGCCTTAAATTTTGTTTATATACTCTGATTTGATTTGGTATCTAAATGGAGAAATCACTGCCTCAAACCATTTGTTTGATATAAAAGCTTTAGATTATCATCCAAAGGGTTAGATTGTCATCTGGAAGCATCTTCGAGGCTGATTAAAACAAAACAATCTGAGTCCTTGTGTCCCACCACTTTAACTAATATGCTGACATCTCAATAACCTTGATGTTTTGAAAATGAACTTTTATTTACTACACTATTTTGCTTCGTAATTGGTGTATTGGTTAGTTTAAACTGACACTTCTTGAATATTAACTGAGACCAAAGCTTCAAATGCCTATTAAGAATCTGACAGTGCTGCCCTCAGGTTTAGGAGAGAATTATGGCTGCAGCCAGTGACCTTCATTACTGATAAATCTGCTGGGTTTTTTTGGTTGTTGCTGTTTGTTTTTAATTTTAAAGCCTATGGTTTTCTTTCTTTTGATTGTTCCTGGTTAAATAGAAATAGCAAATACAGTGTATATCACTTATGATGAACACAGGAAGAGCAAATTTGCAATAACAAATGTCTTTCCCACTTGTCTTTAAATTTGTCAGCATTGATTTTGTGCAGACTCTATACTTTCCCATTTAAAAAACATTGCATGAGACATAAAGAGGAAAATGGAGGAAAGGGTTCACAACTTTAGATTCTTGGGATTAGTTTGCAGGTTGTATGGCATTGTTCATAGGTCTGGCTGTATTCTAAGGTATTAACTGGACAGTTAAACTGTTAGAATTGCTGGGAAAATTGGGAATCTCCCAGCCCCTGTGAACTGTGAACAAAAAAAGTTAAGCTTTCTGCCTCACAAAGACTCTAAAACCCCATTAAGAACCAAAGCCACGATGTGTCTCCATTGCAGTTTTGTCCTTAATAGCTTCCCCTGTCCTTTTTTAAACTTGCCACATTTCAAAGCAGATGGGATACACCCAAGGATTGGCCTGCTGCTATTCATTCTCATTGCCTTTTTTAGCACTTCTTTCCACTCTGGTTGTTCCTACATTGGGGTAATTACCATTCAGCACTCTCCTGAAGGCTCTAGCTGTAAAATTCAATCAGCAACCAAGCAAGATTTAACTCCCAAACTCCCATATGTTGAAGCAATAAAGCCCTGTCCATTGATTTCGCAGTAACATCCTCTCTCTTTTGGCTGTGTTCAAACCGCTTTGGCTTTTTATATGTGATTGCAAATAATATTGGAAATAGATGAACTTTGTTAAAGGACGGCAACAGGGAGGGCTAAGCGATATGGCTCTTCTACACAGTGTTTCACAACTGTTGCTGTTTAGGTGAACTGCAATAGGCATGAGGTGAGTGCATTAGTGTGGTGAAATAATCCAATAATTCTTATTATATTGCTTCAGTAATTTGATTTTGTACTTGTATAACATTTGGGGCAATGGGTAAATTTGTCAAACAGTTATCAGCAGAAACATTTGCAAACAATACAGTTGGAGAAGAGGGTGACTGCTGTTTTGATTAAATAAAGCTGAGATCTTGTTGTTGCTTTTATTATATACACACACTTTGTTAAAGCAACTTAAAAGCTTCATATATCAGTGTGGAAGGCACAGTTAGACACTACTACATTCTAGATATTTGTAGATGAGTAACATGACTTCAGCCTGATTTGGTGAACAGGCACTTGATGTCGCCTGATGCTGAGGGTCGGGGGGTTGGTATGCTGTAAGGGATGTGTGGGAAACCATATCTGCTGCAGCTGAGTGGTGGTATTTCCTAAGACTTTAAAAACAACAGCCTTCCAGCTCTTCTCCCAACCATCCTCCTGGTTGCTTGCCAAGAGCTTTAGTCATGTTTGCATTACTGTTTTATTCATTAACTGTCTTTCACTGTGAATGACAAGAGGCTTGAATCACTGTATAAACACAAAATGGGATCTTTGAACCACACTACCTCTTTTCCTAGGGGGAAAATAACTTTGTACCCATCTTTAGTTACAGATTGGTATTATTTGTAATTTGTGATTAACATGATAACTTGATTCACTATAAGTGCAGCACAAAACCTCATAGATGTTCTTAGTTGTTTTCTAATGATTTAAACTAAACCAATTTTCAACTTGACCTTTTGAAGAATGGAAAAGTAAACTGCTCCCCAAGTAGCTTTTAGTATCATTTACAGAGCTCCCGCAAAGGCTAATGGGTCTGTTGTCATCACTCTATAAGCTTTGGTGCATTTGTTTTTGTCAATTCTCTTTCTACTCATTTTCTGTCTCTTTGTTCATTAAAAGTGCATGAAAGCTCTTTTATAGATCAGTCTTAACTACCAGGAACATTGTCAGAGCAGTTAGCTTGAGACACACTGAACTTATTAGAGGTGAGTTTGTATGTGAGTGAAGGTGAGTAAAGCTACTAAGACACAAGAACTATTCTTTGTTCTTCTCTTTTCCTCTTCTGACCTTTCTGGTAATCATTAGTTTTAACTCTTTTCCCATAAAGATGACATTTGACAGCCTCCCCTGTACCCTTAATGACGAGTTTGTATGCCTCAGTGTATGTCAATAAAGAAGTGGTTTTACTACCATTAGAAGAGACTGCAAGTTTTTCCAAGGGTATCCCTAGTAAACTGTTCATTCAACAACTTCTGTTGCTTACCAAATCATTTTGCTCTGGAAGCAGGCCTGAAATATGACAAACCACTCAGTTCAGAAAGAAGAAACAAGCGTAACCCTAATAGAAGTCAATATAAGTTATACTACAGTGACACTAAGGAAAACAAGTGGTTAGAGACAAATTTACAGAAAATCTGCGTCACACACACACACACACACACACACACAAAAAATAATCTAACCTGAATTGAAATTAAAATTAATACTTTAACAATTCTGTCTTGCAGTGTTAGTCAGTAAGTGACAGGCTGCTCCCATATGGGATTAGAACGATGCCACCTTATCCCATAGTCCAGCCAATATACATTCGTATATATGCAGCTAATCAACGTCGTTTACAGGCTATGACAGCGTCCTTATGTGCCGAGACCGGTGTTTTAGCTAGCAAAGCGGCATGGCTGATGTGGAGTGAAGCCACGTTAATGACAATGTGTACAACCATTGGAGATGTGAGCAGGACAGACAGGGGAGTAACGGAATACATGTACCGCCGTTACGTATTTAAAATACAAAATATGAGTAACTGTATTCCGTTACAGTTACCGTTTAAAAAGGTGGTATTTAGAATACAGTTACATTGTTGAAATAAATTGATTACAGGACGGTACTTTCCTGTTTCATATTATGGCGGGTCAGGACTGTTTGGGTTTTGTTTGACAGCTGTGTTCTGTTGTTCCAGGCGGCAGCGTTACGGTTGCCATGGTTACAGGGTGACTCTCTCTCTGCGTGTTTCCTGGGTGAGAGAGCGCCTTTTTGTTGTTGTTGTGCTAAGCTAATAGGCAGAATGCTACAGATATAGCTCTAAAGAATGTAGCATCATAGGCAGTGTAGTCAGTGTTGCAGGGAGAATGGACTGCCATACACGTTATGGGTCTGTGAGCGAGGGAGGGAAAAAAAAAGGAAAAGTACAAGCTGTCATCGAGCAGAAACGAGAGCTGGAAGCATGTAAATATAATAATAACCACTGCAGCCAAGAAGAGTGCCTGACGAGCCCAGTTGTAAGTAAGCTATTAAGACTGACTGTACACTGTGCTCGTGTTTTCCTCCAAAAACAATAAGTTCCGTTGGAGCAGCCTTTCAACGCCTCTCTCTGTCTCTCGCAAGCAAAGTTGACCCACACAACAAAGTAAAGCTATTTTTCGGCTACGGAACCCACGGTATTAGCCAGAGGTCCCTTTACTACGGTTCGGAGCCGCGGACCTTCAGTAATAGTAATAAATCACACAGCAATAGTACATTCACGTAGTTGTAAACAGCATGATAATATATTAAGTAATCCAAAGTATTCAGAATACGTTACTCTCATTGAGTAACGTAACGGAATACGTTACAAAATACATTTTGGGGCATGTATTCTGTAATCTGTAGTGGAATACATTTTAAAAGTAACCTTCCCAACACTGCAGACAGAACAACTGATGGGAAAAGTGTGGACTTTATACCAGTTTTTAAATTGTGTTGATAGGCCACGTAAAACCAGACTTATGATAAAAATATCTGCAATGTTTGGTTTTCTTCCTGAATACTATCGTTGTTAAATATTACTGCAGGAAGAAACGGTAAAAACTGCATTTTATAAGATAAGCGCTTGAAAGCACTCTCCGCCTGTGAGCAGAAGCAAAACCAAAAAAAAACCCCACCCTTTCGTATTGGTCGAAAAATGTACCATGTTGACCAATCAAAAAATGATATGGCAGCATGGCATTTAGATGTTTAGGAAGGGGGGAAGTTTTAGGAGTGACGGTGGTGTTTTGAGATGTGAGAGATAGTTAGTGTGTAGTGTAGTCAATAGTTTTGTTGTGTGTGTCAGAACAATGAGGCGACTGCTGAATGTTACAGGTGTTACAGGAGTGATGCATCTCCTGTTGTCAGGCCTGCAGGTATCAGGCTGTTGTTCTCCTTTATCTCATAGTGGACAGAAATAATTTTTTGGAGTGGCACAAATAATTTGTGTGGCATCAAATGTTATGCAGAACAGCTGATTGTTCTGTAAATAGTTGTTTATTTTAAAAACTGCCTTGGCTTCATTTTTAGGTAAACAGCTGCAAAAAACAGTTACTTTTTTGAAGTAGTAACTATATAATTAATTGCCCAACATTGGTCATTATATCCTGTATTTTGCAGACAGAGAGTTACAGGACTCTCTCCCAGACCACAGACTCATAATACATAAGTCACAGCTTTATAACAAAACAAAAAAAGAAAAGAAAAGAAAGAAAGTTGTTTTCAAAATTGGGGTTCAAGTTACTTTTACTTCCAATAGTGTTAACATACTACACAGGTCATGAACAAGATTTTTTTAAAATTTTCATTGTAAGTGGGCTAAAACAGTTAATTAAAAGTAGTCTAACATAAATGTAAATGCTGTAATTTGATTATTTTAATAAACCATGTAACTTGGATGGATTCGATGCTGGCGTGGCCACAGTGTCTGCTGTTGCTCACAGTGGTCCAAGGAACCACTCAGGGAGTTTGTGTGTTCGCTCAGACACGTGAAAAATTAGAGGGAACATTGTTTGACTATGAGAAATATTATTGTGAGTGCGTGCAATGAATTTGTGATTTCATTGTATTTGAAATCGTTGCTTTAAAGAGAGGGACCAGGTCTGTGACCACTCAATCAGTTGCTGTCTTCAAAGTGATTTTTAGGGTATCAAAATGGTGATAAAATGGCAGTAAAATGGAATCTTATTACCATCCGAGGGTCAAGCTGTCAAGTAAATACAACATGTTCTTGATGAAAGAGTGATGAACTGTGATAAGCGTTCAAGAGTCACAAATCTCTTGCTATTTAAATGTACAGAAATTCAGATTAAACAGAAAGTCACATTACTAGTTTGCCTTCGATGTCCTCATTGATGTGAAACAGAATGTCCTCCATAAATAGCGATTTAGTTTGTACATGATGGCAATTTAACTACAAAATGACCAGAAAACCATTGGCTGTCAATCAGTTGAGTTGAGTCTCTTATTGCAAAGAGATGCATTGCAGAGGAGTTACATTCATCACTGCAGACTGACTCAGATTGATTGTAGCGTGTTGGAAATCTGTCTTCATAAAAAAATTGTAGTATTTGCAAACCTTTGCCAATCTCATTGAGAGTGGTTGCAGTCAGTTAGATGTCAACTGCTTGTAAACAGATTGCGCCTAACCAAGTGACCTATACACCACCTTGCGATCAAAAGTGGTGGCCTAAACTAGGCAACTGGCAAACAAATTTGACTGCAATCACCATTGGAGCATGTCATCCTATTTTAATGCTAGTCTGATAGAGCCATTATGAAATCTCATTGTGCCTGGTATTATATTGGATAAAAATTGAATTGATCATCAGCAGAGCAGGAGTGTCAGGGTTGCCACTCAACTCCAACATTACTGAACCAACCTAGAAATGATAAAGTGTACAAGTGCAAATAGTTTTTCTTCTAAATGTAAATCTGCTTTGTTAGTCAGGGATGTAATTGCTCGAAATATAGTACAGACAGCATTTCAGACGCAAGTTGCGGTTCCAGCTTCCTGTGTTGCGAGAACAGTGAACGGGAGAAATATTAGATCCAGTACGAATTTGAGTGTGAGGAAATATTCTGTTTCCTTTTTAGTGCTAATTTGGTGTGCTAGTCATGAGAAACCTTTTGCTTTGTTCTTGCCACATGTGGCACTTTTTTTTTTCCAGGCTTCACTCACGTTAAAATCGGATGTGTTAAAACACATGATTTTAATTTTAATTTATGCTCATTTAAAATAAAACCAATTCTATGAGATGAAAGACTGTAGAGGTGCAGAATCGAGTGATAATGATCTGTGGAGTTATTATAGGAGTGGATAAAAGATAATCTGCATAGCCCACAGCTTCCATATAAGGTTGGTAAGGACTCGAAATGTTACAGAACTAGTAAAAGCTTTGTATGGGAGCTTTATGATGTGCACATTTACCTCATATCTAGGAAGTATTATTAAACACTAAGGATGTTTTTAAAGATATTATTTAACTTAACCAGGACTTTAAGACTTGGTGTTGGATGTTAACACAGAAATAATAAAAATAAACTTTTTTGTCTTCAGAACATCCTCATGTTCAATTACTTTTGTTTTGTATTAATTTCAGCCATATTATGCTCCTGTGGTAGACTTAAACTGGTTGACTGCCTTAGCAGAACAGATGTTTGATGGGCCAGCCATTTATTTTTCTCACAGCGGACAGTCTGGCTTGTCAAACACAGGTGGAACCGATAACATTTTTAGTGGCTGCATTTCAAAATTAGAGCCTCATGCTTGCTGGCTCACTGGCATGTTGCCTAAATGGACCACAGCCATCATTAAGGTTTAATTGTCAACACCTGTGTCAAAACATCCAATATAAAGAGGTTCTGATTTGAAACACAGTTCAGTTAGACATTGATGTGCAGTTTCTGTAAATCTGCTGTTAGATCTGACAAAATAATACCTGTTTAGCTGGTTGAATAGCTGAAGTTTCACAAGTTTCCACCAAATTACAAAGGCTGTATGTCATATCTTAGACCCCACTAATGACCATTTGTTATTGTTAGAATATCTTTAGTGCTTAAAATGACCACATGGGATCAGGCTGGCAAGCTGTACTTTTAAACCGTAATAATGTTAAGCACCATAATTACACTTCTCAAAGGCAATGACTCCTGCTTTGAACTGTGTCCCACTCTAACAAACATTCACTTAACCCATTGGAGAATTTCAGATCAGCAGATATTAATAGCTCTATAGAGTACAAACCACGGATTTTAATTGAGTCATTTTTCTTTGTCAGAACATGCATGCAAGGACAGCCGTTCCCAGGGTGCAAAGGCTTGAAATCAGACATCATAATGACTTAAGCAAAACTTGAAGCAGTTACAGTGTTGTGATGAATTTGGGACATTTTGGTGCAGGAGATTAGTGGGTGGATTAGTTTAACCGGAGATTCAGCGGGTATCTTACACAGAAGCTTTAGCACTTCAAACATTTTTTTGGGGAAGATCATATCCAATAGATGCAAAGAGGAAATACAATCATCTCCTTCCTGAGGTTTCCCGCCTCCCCAAAAATACCCTCCCTTACTTTAAAGGCGCTTTGGAAAGAATGTCAGATGATGCAAGTAAAGACCAAGGCAATGAAATTATTCATTACACTGGCCATTTCAACAGCATCCAGAAACCTGCAAATGGTTCATGATGACATCACTTTGATCTTTTAATTAGCCAATGTGATGTGGACATTGCTATGAATCTCAATTCCTGTTATTTAGAAACTTTCTACTCCTCCCCCATCAGATAGAAGAACACACCTTTTACATAAAAATGCTGTTTTTGATTCTGTTCCCCTAAAAAGTCCAGGGGATGAGGGAAAGTAACAAAAGGTGTCTGGGTTGAAATAAAAGGAGTCAGGGAGGCAAAATGATTAAATTAAAGGGTTTTATTAATGTCCCTATTACTAACCAAACTAAAAGAGACAGAAAAAACACTCTCACCTTTTAAAGAAGGAAAACAACAAAGCCTAGGAGTTGGTCAATAAACTGAAAAGTTAAAAAAAAATGGTTGGACAATAAAACACACTCCTCTCCACAGAGCAGGAGCAATCAGCCACCACATACAAACACAGCTCACTAGCTGCAAAAACTAACAAGTCTCTCTGGCACTAGACTCACTTTTCTCTGGCCTTAAGTGCTGTTAATTGCTGATAGGAGTCAGCTGTACAAAAAAAGTGACAATTATCCTCAACAACCAAATAATTATTTACAATCCAGTCCAGCTAAAATACGTTTTTACTGGTATGGATGTCAGCAATAACAACTGTGCCGTCACAAGAAATGTGTCAAAATAATTCAGTGGCAAGATACAATAATAAAACAATATTATTTAACATCCACGTGGAGCATCTCCTGAGCACCGAGCAGCATTTCCCCTCACAGGCTCATTTTAATGAAGAGAACTCCCAGAAGTCATCTGTAGTTACAGGGTAAAGTACGTACATCACCTCTGCTAATAGCTGTCAAAATATCAGCGCTCATGCATAAAATATGTGTATGGAGTGACTGCATTGCAAGAGATGGTGACAGAATTCATTAAGATGAAGATTTTATAATAATTGCTTGACCTCTTTGATGGGTATGAATAAATATGAAGATAACTTTTAAATGCAACGCCTTATTGTGAATTGATTTATATTTTTTTAATCATGTCATCATCTCGTTATGATCAAAGCTTCATGTGATGAATGCAATCATTTCCATACTTCTCTATGTTTGTCTGCAAGATTATGCAAAGACACTCAAATATGAAAACAGTTTTAGGTAGGTGGAGCATAAGAAAAGCAACAACCCATTACATGTTGGTGTAGATTTGAATAATTTTCTTTCATGCTGCAAAACTGCCAGAAATAGATGATATTTATGTGTGTGTGTGTCTGATATCCTCGTGCTGGTGTTGTTCCTGGATTGTCATAATTAATGTTGGTCCAGGTTCAACATTGCAAGTGACCAATTATGATGTCATACTTTTGCGATGTGGGAAAGGAACAACATAAACATCAGATTTCTGTGGGGATCGCTGCCAAGGCCAATGTCCAGTCACATGTGCTCTGCGTGTGTATGTGTGTGTGTGCGTGTGTGTGTACTCAAAAGGAAGCACTCCCATGGGAACAGCTGCCTCTTCAGTGAGTCCCACATCTTTCAGTTTGATTCCAACTTCAAAGTCTTCAAATGCAGTTGACAGCGTTTGTCACTGTCATGCTCTGAAGGCTAGCTCGGCATATGAAGCTTGAAGTTGCTGCAGAGTCTGGTTGAAGTGGCGCGCTCCACAGCAGAACAGAGACTACTTTGGCCTGGTGGTCACTGTAGTGCAGTTCTTTTATATGATTTTTTTTTTAAAATAAAACAGCTGGATGAGGTCAATGCTTGCTACAATAGCTAGACATCTGGGAAGAAAATTATCAGCAAAGGGCACTGTTAGTTGTCAGCACTGACTGAACTTTCAAAATAAGAGAAGTAAATTAAATGTGGATCCATTGTTCTCTCTGATGGATTAAAAAAAGTGGGTGGCACGCCAGTTTAAAGTTTTTTTTCTTTTCTTTAAGGTTCTCCATGGAGTGTCGAAGGATTTTGCAGTTATTCTTTAATCAGTTTATTAAATGGCATAACAAATTTTTTTTAAATGCTCTATGTAAACAATGTAGAAAAAACAACGATAATAATATTACTCTCAAGAGCTAACACAGACTTTGGATCAATACCAATAACTCTAGAGTTGCTTTGCCAGTTGCTGAAATTTCTGGGTTTCAGAACTAATTTTCTGGCCTGTTTAATTGTGTTTCTCCACACTACAGTCTCTCAAACCTTTAATAAAGCCTCTGTAGAGAGACCTGCAAAAACACAAAGGTGTTGATGCTGTATTATAATATTAATTAGTATTTTTTACACTTACAACCTGATACTCCCAACTTACAACATAAGCAATCTCAAAGCAATGAAACATTACCATGAAACATTGTAAAGTCATTAAAGCACATGGCTGCAGTACCCATCAGGATGTCAACAGGTACTCAGTAATGAGGTCTGCAGTAAACACACTACTGTTTTGGGCTGAATGTATATGACAGCTTGTCTTTCCAAACATTTGGGAAAATAAAAATGTTACTTTGTATTCATCTGGTTTGGAGAGTTTCGTTAAGATCATCTTTGTTGAAGGAAGAGAGTTCTGTCATATCTTAATCTTTTCTTGTGCAAAATTACAAAAGTAGTTATAACCCAAAGATTACTGCATTTTCCTTGTCTGTCTCATCATGTCCTTCATACATATTATCATCAATTAGGGGATCTCCACTGAGAAACTCATCACTGAAACCCAAATCACTAAGACATGTAATGGTTTATAGCGCTAACTATTAAGCTTATAGATGGGGCTCTGGGTTATTGTAGTGGCTTTACCTTACAATATAAAGCACCTTGTCACCTTTAGGATTTAAATTTAATGGAATGATTTGCAAATTTAGTCATTTCTGGCCATAAGGGAAAATGCACTAAATTGATATATAAATAGTTTATTTATTTTTGATTTAAGCACATTTTGTATGTTTCAGTACTTGCATAATCAGTTTTTGTCATGATTATATGTAATTGCTTTGTTGATTTGGAATATCCCTGGTTTGCCCGTTTGTTATGAAATATATGTGTATATTTAAAAAATAAAGTAAATTCTCTCTTTTTTGTCTGTCTCTTTTTTCTAATAATGGGAGAGCATACTTTTATCACAGTAATTTTACCTGCAGCAGCTTTACGACTGCTCAGGACAAGGAATTCTATAATAGACTTTCCACATCTGTAGACCGTCATTTCCTGATGGTTTTTCAACATGCAGAGTATTATAGCTGAGTGCTTTTCAACATAAACTGAACACACAATGATATTTATTAATGTCAGTCCTGATGTGTATGATGGCAGGTCACAGAATCCCTCTAAACGCTTGAACAGTCAACTGATAACATGTTTATACGTTCAAATCTGCAGATTTGCTGGTGCTTGGATTATCATGGTCTTACATTTGACTCTAGAATGCTTTGATATACAGAGGAGTTCATGGTTGACTTGATGACTGCAAGGTGCCCAGGTCCTGCAAAACATGCACCAAATCATGAGTCCTCTACTTCCATACTTGGTAGTTGGTATGAGGTGGTTTTCTCCAAATCCACTTTGGTCTCTAAAGGATCTGTCTAAAGTACACTGTTCCATGAGTCTTGAAACTTTGGAAACCTAAGCTGTGCAAGCCATGCATTGCCTTTTATTCCTCTTTTATTGTAGAGTAATGGACATTTAAAATGCTAACTGTGGCCTGTAAAGGGTGGAGTGATTTGGGTCATGTCTAGTCTTTTGCAGTTTTTGTGACCTTGAAAGAAAATTTTTGGGATGCCACCTCTAGGGAAGATGTAGTTTTGTTTTAAAACACACCTAAATGCTCCAGACCAATAAACTGACAAAACCTCTGCTTTTATATAGATGGTCATGCTTGCTAATGATCAATTAGTCAAATGCATTTCATTAACAGCACCTGGCTGCTACTTCCACTCTTAATTTCCATGAAAACAAAAACAGTGCACTGAATTTTGTGTTTGTGCATGTGTGTGTTTTTGACTGTGTGTTTGCGCTAACACCCAAAATCTATTACAATTTTTTCCCCACTTAACAAATTGGCTAATAGTACAGTTTCTGTTGGAGCCTTTGTTAAATAGTAAACCTATTTAAAAACATAATAATATTATTAGTATTTTAATTAGTTTGGACTAATATAAACTCCCATCTATGTTAGCATGTTTTCAGGAAAAAAATACATTTATATATTTGAGCCACTAGCATCAAATTTAATGCATATTGTAATAAAGGTAGACTTAAAAGAAGCTGAAAGGCTTGTTTTTAATGTTACTGGACTTGTCTGCTTAGACCCTGTTTCACATCTTATCCCTGTACTCGTGCATAACAGGTTAGGGTGTCCTTGGGTAAGTGCATATTGATTCCTTCAAGGGCCACAGCTGAGGTGAAAACAACCCCAATCTGAAAGTCTATAAAGCTCTAAGCAACAATTCAGCTTGTATGTGTTTTGATTTTAATTTCTATTCCATATGCTATCATTAAGCTGATAGAAAATGCCTGATATTTTCACCTTTAGTTACACTGCTGTGTGGTACAGTAAATGTATTGAGTAGAACGGAGCAAAATCTGGTGAACATTTAGTACCCAGTGTGTGGATGTTAAAGAAGTATTCTTCTTTTAAAGACTTATATCCCATCAGATGCAAATATAAAATATATATAAATATATTTAGTGTCATTTATGATAGTATAGTTAAATTGGCATCCACACAGTTGCACATGTGCATGGCATCTTTTCCTGCTGGTTTAAAAAAAAAATGGGGTGGGGGGGAGAATGATATTATATTGGCAGTGCTGTAAATTGCCATTAGCTGCCCATACTGTACAATCATTTTGCACACATAGCGAGGTTTAGATTGAAGCTGATTGCGGCATAATTCCCTTCTCCCCAGATCCAAATTAGCCAATGTGCATTAGCAGGTAATTTTCAGTTCAGCGGGATGTTGCCTTCGCAGGCTGAAGACCTCATAAAAATCTGGATGCAGCCGTGCCAAGAACAAGATATTAGTCCCCTGCCAGCAGCAACAGGGTACAAATGCTGCTCAACAAAAAAGCACACTGTGGCCAAGTCTCCCTTGGAGGTGAAGATTTCTCGGGTAAACTTGACACTCGGCACAAGCCGTTAATGATCTCCACTTCCAACCTTATAGTGTCTGTTAGATTTATGTCTCGTTCAAAAAGGACTGTGAAGCCTCACATCTGTGGTGGGAAGTCGACAAATAAACTGTAACTCTGCCCCCTGCACAAGGCCAATGTTGTTTATTGATGGTCCTACTAGAAAGTGGTATGCAACCAAGAGTGTTGTCAAGAAGAAAAATATTTATGGGCCAGCAGTACTGAATAACTTTAGCCAGGGATTCAACAGAAGCTTCAAGAATATTTATTAGTATTTTCCATGTTTGAAGATTACAGTGAGAATGCACATCCCAAACACTGTGCCTATGGTCATTAGATAGGATTCTTTAGGCTTGGAGCATTGTATATATAAAGTTAATGGAGCACGGAGAGGAGAAAAACAGGAAGCGAATTTGCCTTTTTAATGGCTTAAAAGAAAATTTATGCCCTCAAGTTTCGCAATTGAACCATGAGCTTAAATAAAGTAGGGGCCAAAGGCAGCAATCTCCTCCACCACAAGTAGTCCCTGTGGAGTTGTACACAGAGAGAGGAGCTGCGTAAAAGGTGAAAGTAGAGACTCTTTCACAGTCACAGAGGACTACTACAGTAGCTAACTTCACATAAAGAGTAGTGGAGGATGACAAAAGTCTAACATCACATCTGAGTAAGAATAGAATACACAAATACACACTAGCCTCTGGCTCTATTTGCTCTTGCTGTTTGGATCATGCCTGCCATCTGCTACATTGGCTGATTTTCAGGAGTATTTTGAAGGTTACGTTGTGTTGAAATGCATTCTGTTGTTCTTTAGATTAGTTAGCCTGCTACATATTGGCTCATGATATTTTATCACAAATCTTATTACATTATTGTTATTTAACTTATGCCATATAATTTATTACTTTATTAACTGTAATATTTTGCACACAGACTGTATGGGTTTGTTGCACAGGAATATTATTTCCACCTAAGTACATTTGGTGTACAATGTGGAACGTTTTTAATTAATTTATTTATTTTTTTCAAAAATTCTGGAGAACACTATTTACAAGTAATCTTTGCAGTCATATCTCTTATTTTGAATGTTGGGTTTCTGCAAACCAATTAGTCCAAGTCCTTACCAGTGGGTTAACTCATGAGGTTGATATTCTGGTAGTCTTTTTTTTGCATGGAAGAGGCTATCTGCAGATACTCACCAACTTCAAGGCTAAACAATAGCAAAAGTGAAAAGTTGGTTACCATGGCAATTAGCCAGGGAAGTTTTTGGTGCAGCACCGTCTTTGTGGCTGATTTCATCTTGCAACCACTAACCCACTGGTTGTTTAATACGTGTATTTTCCTAGCAATCTGAGGTTTTCAAGGGGTTGCTAACTGGTTGCGAGCTGATCTCCAAGTCTGTCAACACATTTAATGGTTATTTATCAAAATTGGTTAATGTATTTATATAAAAACATTAATATCTACCTATATTGCTAATATTGCTTTTAAAATATGTATCAATTTGTATTGATATTAATCACATTGAATAGGGCTGCACGATTAATCGTTAGAAAATCGCGATCTCGATTCATACTTGTGCGATCTCATTTTCAAAAAAAAAAAAAAAAAAAAAAAACGACGACGACGTCCCGGCATTTTGATCCGGGACGTAGTCTGCATGAAAACAAGCGCTCACTCTTCTTGCTCAACAAATGACAAGGGCGGAGCCTTATACCACGTGGTACAGAAGCTGTGCCGTGTGATGCTAAGCAGGGAAAAAACAACGGAGAGCACGTCAGGGATGAGGAGAAAGTGACAGGAGAAAATCCGTCCCGGTCAACCACCCAAAGATCAATAACGGGAACCTTATACAGCGCTTCCCTATATAAGTCGAACTCCAGCAGGCACAAAGAAATTAAGGAGGCTATCACTTATCACCTGACCAAAGATATGGCTCCCATCAACACTGTGCAAAACGAGGGATTTAGGAAAATGACAAACGCTACACAGTGCCGTCCGCAACTATTTTTCTATTGTTGCACTACCTGCTCTATACACGCAGTGTCGAGCAACGGTGGATACTGAATTTCAAGCAGTACAACATTTTGCAGCAACAACAAAACGTGAGACATTTGTTGTTTTTATGTTTATTTATTGTTTTTATGTTCAGTCTCAACTGTTACGAAGTTGATGTGCAGTTAATAAGTGCAATAAATATTTATACTGGAAAAGAAAATCGTGAGAGAATCGTGATCTCAATTCTAAGCCAAAAAATCGTGATTCTCATTTTATGCAAAATCGTGCAGCCCTAACATTGAACATGTAAGAATTAATGTTTTTTTCCAGGACTTCAACTAAATGATGGAAATAAGTTTGAGCTCATGTAATGAATACATTATTTGGTTTTATCATGTATAATGGGATATACTGTAACCACGGTAGATTTGCATATGGAAACATTGCCCTTGCCTCACATGTATAATCTATATAAATGTATAATATTTCCCAAACCAGTGATATAGCCTCATATGCCGTATTATTCTGCACTCATTTTAATAATTTTTACTTTGTCTTGTCCTTATGGGGACATTAGACCTTGTTTGAAGCATAAAGCTTCTCACCTGTTGTGAGCAGTGCAATAACCATTAACAGTTTATATTGTGAGACATTAATGTTTCGGGTGAAGTATAGTTTGCACAGGGTCAACAATTTAAATGCAGTGCATGGCTATGTAGGTATGTGGCACATGATGAATTGGTAACCAGTTGTGAGACACAGTTTGAAATATATAGTTAAATGTGGACATAAAAATAAAAGGTCTTGTCCTTTCATGCGGTTTACTGTGTACAGTTTGATTTTGGAGATCCACTGAAGAAAAAAGGTGCAAAACATCTCATTCAAGTCTCACATTTTCCCCATGCAGCAACCACCAAGCCCTAATGATGAAGTTATTTGTATAGACCCCTGGTTTCACCCTACATCACAACCATCTATAACCGTACACTATTGTAATCTTTCTGCTATTCATTAAAATATGAGGGCAGGAAACTGCACGGAAATGGGCATTTGACAGATTTAATGAGACCGGCTGTGAACAATGAGCCTTTGGGGTCTATAGCGGGGCAATTCACACTTAGTCACTTTAATGGGGAATTAAATTCAACTGACAGACAAAGGTATTAGTGACAGTTTGTCACTACCAACTCACTTCACAAGCTGGTAAAATTCTGTAAATTAAGTTAGGAGAAAGACTGAAGTATAACAAAGGAAGTAGCATCCTTATGAATTTGTGTGAACTGACTACAGTGTATAGAATAATATGAGCTCATTATACTGATGCTGTTATGATTATGAGCTGCATTTTGGACTGGATAAGGTGGGGGTGTCATAATTGCATTTCATTATAAAGAACAGCTTCGCAGGTTATCATTTTTATTAAATGTTAATTAGTTGTCATACATCTGTTCTAGCTTATCGTTGAAAAAAAAATTACAACAGTGATTGATTGAAAATGGAGCCATGTATGATTGAACTTAATTTCCTCAGGTGATCTTCAGTTTTGCATATTTTTTAATAACTGAATAAATTACTTTCATTAAAATGTTAGCATGACAGTCAGCATTGATGAGGTCATGTTGTTTTATCCCAGCTCATCACTTTTTGAATTAATTCATAAGTTTTGTAGTTGTTTTTGTTTGGGCTTTACTTTTTGTGTTTGCAAGTTCTACTTTTACTACAGAATTTATTAGGTTTCATATAGGAATATTACTGACGGTTAAAACTATGTAAGATAAAAATGTATCGACCAGTTAAGGCAGGAGATGAGTGAGGAACATGCATAACTGTCAACAACACTTTGGTAATGATATTCAGATATGTTGCAGTGATGGAGTCATTACCAAAAAATATAATGTATTTATTAAGCACAGTTATTTTTCTACAAAGTAATGCATTGTATAACTTAATTATTCCCTCAGGAACATTATTTGTTACATTACTCTTCACAGGGATGGTTATGACTCAAGAGGTAGAGTGGGTTGTCTTCTAAATGGAAGGTCAGATCAGTTTGATTCCCGACTCTTCCAATCTGCATATTGAAGTATCTTTGGGCAAGACACAGAATACACCCAAATGACCCCTATCCCCCAGTGCATCATCACTTTTTGTGTCTGTCAGTGCTCTGATAGGGTAGAAAAGTACTATAAAAGTACAAATCCATTACTCTAAAGTTATAAGTTAACAATACTAAAGCCAGACTATAGTCCCACAGACTGGCACAAATGCTTATCCTAGTGAGGACACAAAATATTTTTCTATGAGTGGTTGTTTTTTTTTGTTTTTTTGTTTTTTTGAATGAACATAAAGCCAGCAAAGTTTAATACCAGCCCAAAAAGAACTCCACAGCAACTAATGTTGTAACAGGTATTGCCAGAAAAAGAGGCAACAATGCTACAATCCTGACTGCTCATCACTCCCTTTGTTACCTGCTGAAGATCAGGTTTTGACTGCTTGGTTCAGGTCAGCATACACTTAGCTATAACACTACTCTAACTTCTTTGCTTGCTTTGTATTAGAATGTTGTTTGTGCAGATGCTTGCAAAGAGCTGTGCTGTGTTGGCAGCAGTAAGGCTGCTTCTGTCCTGGGTGCAGTTTGCATGTTCCCATCACTCTGTTGTCCTTTCGTGCAATAAAAGCAAAAGTAATGCCCATTTCTCAGCTCCTCAAATCAGCTGATTTCTTACTGAGCAGATAACTGAACGACCTTTGTAACTCAATTAATGTCATAATTGTAACTATAATGTGATTACTGAATGAAGTATAGTATATGTGTTGCTTTGTAATGCATTGTGCTCAACACTGTTTATAGTCAACCTCAACTTTTTTTGCTACATGCAGTTCACGTTTATTCCAGGTTTTAGCTGAATTTATAATGCTAATCTAATTATTAAGGGATTCAATTAATGGTTTGAAGTAGTTCTTTTTTCACTTTTTTCTTACTTTCAGACAGGTTGATTAGTCTGTTTTCTTTTCACAATCATTCAACAACTAAATTCTTTACCAGGGACATCTCCACTTAGTAGCTATTTCACGTAGACAGAGTAATTTATTTATACATGGCCACAAAAGATGTTTTAACAAAACATTAACAGCATTGCATTTAATCAATTACTATCACAATCATTACTAATTATTAATCTCTGACTCTTTTCCACAGTGTGTCGTTTGTCCTTTCTCCCTCACTTCACCGAGATGGCAGATAGCTGCCCGTCCATGAATCTGGTTCTGCCAGAGGTTTCTTCCTGTTAGAAGGGAGTTTCTCCTTTCCACTGCCTCCAAGTGCTTGCTCATAGGGGGTCGTTCAAAAGTCCAGCAGATGTTGAGTGAAATTCATGTCATTTGGTGTCGTTTCTCTGCCTGCCTGATTGAATATAAGTCCAGTACTCTGCCTCTGGTCCCCACCAGTTCCTGTTAAATTCATTAGTTTATCTGCTCAAAGTTAACCTAAAAGTAAATTATGACCAGCATATTCAACATTTAATGTGAAATAAACCAGCAATAAACATAGGAGTATTAAAGTCATATAAAATGCTATATAATATTTGTGCATGACAGTATGCTGCCAGCTAACAGGCCAAACTAATGACTGCATTACAGTTTAAATAAAAAAAACAACCCACCCTGCACTTTCACAAACAGCAGGCAGCTTAATCTGCGGCACGTACAGTAGTCAAGGACGGGACTTTAGCTGACAAACACAGGGAGTGCATACAGGTGGCAGGTTTTGGGGCGGCGGGAGGTGGAGATGGATTTCAGAAGTAATTAGAGATGACATTCTCCAAAGACTGCAGTCAGCATCAAAGTCCCTCGCTCCAAAGGAGCTGTTAGTTTCCTGGGAAAAGGTTAGGAAAGACCCCCAAAGGCCTCAGGCAGTACTTCCCTTTTCCTTCTTCTTTGGTCAAAACAGACGTCTGACAACTTGCTGACACTGTACATTATCACACTGAAATTTTCACTCAGAGAAACATGAAAAATATCTAAATGATGACGGTTTGAATGGTGAAAAGCACGGGAGGTGTAAGAATGAATGGAAACATTTGAAAGTTGATCCCTGCCTCAGCTTTTCTCTTTAATTTTCATGGACAGGACATGGGCAGGTAACGGGTGCTGAGAGATAATTATTTGATTTGTTTTTGGAAATATGATTCTTCCAAACTCAAGGCTTTGATTACTTAGAAAACTCATTGCTTTAACAAAAATCAGATTCGTTCAGTACCTAAGCACAGGCAAAAAGGCCCTAGCTAACAAGCAGTATGCTGAATTGCTGTTTTAAGATGGAAACACATTAGTTGGAAAGGCATTAAATGAGACACTGTCTATATCAACAGTTATAAAAAAGGTCATTCTGCGTTGTTGCTTTATTTAAATGTTTTTTATTTTATTTTGAAGTGCATTAAATTAATAGATCAAGATGATTTATTGCATAAATGATTATGAGACAAGTTATTTAGTCAGTGTTTAGATATGAACTGTTAAATGAGTTCATATGAGAGAAGGCGAGCTGGGGAAAAATGAATTAAGTTTGCTTCTTTTGGTTCTCTTAAAGGATTTTGTGCTCTAATATCTGTGCAGATGAATGTGCTGGAGAGTGACGGCAAGGACTTCACCTTTTATTATTAAGGCATTATCTTTCTCCTTGTGCATGCCCCTTTTTCATTGCCAAGGCCAGATCAAACCCTTGCTCTAGGGTGCAACAAAGAGTTTTAACTTTAGTGTTGTCCTAATATCTCCTGATAGTGAGACGGGGGCAGTCACAAGGTTATCTTTCTACATGTCTTGGTAGTTTTGTTTAAGCATGTAAGCTGTGATGCACTTTGAAGGTATGGCTTCCTGCGGTCACTGGTCTGACAGTCAGTCGGTGTTTTAAATTCAAAAGCAATAATCCAGGGTCACATCTGGAATCTTCTCTTGCTAGCATAGCTAATGAATTTCTGAAGTGTGGAGCCCTGTGTGAGTGTGATGATCAAAGGGTATTCTGAAGTTTTGCTATCCCACTTCTGATTATTATTTGCCTCTTGAGTTTTGCTGATCTGATCCCACTTTAATATCAGACAGCACACCCCTGTCGAAGGATCATATTTGATAAATCCACCTTAACATCAAAAGTGGAAAAAACATAATTCTCTGAAAATAATAATTCACCTTACCTCTGTTTCTGCAAACAGCAGTAGTTTATTGTCAGTTTCAATTCCTAGCTCCTTGACTAACTGATGCTACAGTAGCTGCTTTATTAGATAATACACGAGAGCTAAAGCTGGCTCACCCTAAAAATGTGTGCTGTATAATGCTATTGAATTTCAAGGATAAGACTGACTATATTATTTCCTTTAGTTGATTGGAAAAAATCAAAAGAAACAACTTATTTGTTCATTTGTCAGTGCTGTTTGACAATACTACCCTTTCAGCCCGAGTCTATAGATAGGTTTCTCACTAAGATACACAGACAGGCAGGAGGCAGAAAACAACAACAACAACAGCTGACCGAGAGCCTCCAGTATGAGGATAAAATGTTCATTATTCCAAGACAGAAACCTGTCTGTTGCTTTAGAGTTGGTAATTAGCTATTAGCTCCAGGAGTCTGGTCAGAGTTGTGAATTTTCTGAAGGGTGTTTGTAGTTTTTCTTTGAAATTGCGGAAGTAAAAGCCAGTTTTAAAATAAGACAGCTCACACTGTCACTGCATGTTCATAGCTCTGGTCCAGGCTCTGTTTCTCACATGCACATGAGTTTCTGTTCAGGGAACGAGTGGCAGCTGAAAGAGGAGCATACTGATGAGTTTGGAGGGAAAATGAATCCCATCGTTATGTAATTTTCCAGAAAGAATATTAAATGGGCACAAAGAAACTCTTTTTATGATTCTTTGTGGCTGATCAAAACAACTGAAATTTTGCACTGTCACATTGGTCAGGATCAAAGGTTTAGTATTAACTTAACCTATTTGGTAAATAGCATACCACAAATTGTGGCTGTAGGTCTGGAGAGGGTCATCTTTGAATGCTGGTCATGTGATCTTTGGCTCCTTCAGTCTGCATGTACGCGGATGTGGCTTTATAATGGTTAATAAAACTAGAAAAGTGCTGTAAATACAATCATTTTACCAGTGTATGGTCATTCTTAATATTTGTAGAAGTTTGTGTTACATTATTGCTACAACCCTCCATTTCTTAGTGAAACGTGTCATATAAGCTATGGATGTCTGTCAAATGTGGAGTGTGTAGTTCTTATTAACCTCTAAACAGTAACTTTGTGAGTTTCCAGAAAACTACTTTATTTTAAAATAGCCTCTGTGCCACCGGGGGCTAAAGATGGATGGTGTTGTATAATATACTGATTGTAAAGCCCTCTAAGGTGAAATTGAGATTTGCGATATTGAGTTGTATAACTAAAAATGACTTGACTGTGTACTATCAATCTTTTTTAGAGCCGGTCGGATCATGGGATTTGCCAAAACTATCAAAAATAAGGATCATTACCAGATTTATTCTTTCAGGTATTTTACTTATGTTTTTGTACAATAAAATGCAGTGTAAGGTAAAGGGTAGGGGCACATTAACAAGAGTGGCTGGTCATGTTTTTACCCTTTTGGTTGCCATTTAACATACAGTCCTGTGGAATAAAAATAAAAATAAGTGCACTCTTTATCCTTCACAGCTATTAAGAGGGGAAGTACCAGTCAGGTGCTGCTTATCAAACGCACTTGATTAACCAATAATCAGTTAATCAAGTGTGACGACCTCCATAAACAAAAGTTTTGGTAGTTTGCTGGTCTGGAGCATTCAGGTCAACGTATTCCTTGGAGTGGACAACCCAGCAAATTCGCCTCCAGGTCAGACTATGCAATGCTCAGAGAAAAGGCCAAAATTTTTTTTAAAAAAGCCAAAAAAAAGAATTTCTTTACTATGTATTAATATTGCTTGTTCGGAAGGGTTGCCAGAATAAGTCATTTCCTCTCTAAAAAGACGATGGCTAGCTCGGGTTTCTGAAGGTTCATCCGAACAAAACCACAAGACCTCTGGAACAATGTCCTTTGGACAGACGCCAGAGTGGATACATTTGGTCAAAATGCAGAGGGTGGTTTGACCAAAACCACACACAGCACATCAGTACCACAAAGAATAGTCATGGAAAGGTGATGATTTGGGGCTTGTTTTGCAGTCACAGGACCTGAGTACTATGAACCACCTTTGTATACCAAAGTAATTGAGACTCACATTCAAGACCAACAACTAAAGGTTGTCCAGGACAATGATCCCAAGCACAACACCAATCCTACAACAGAATGACCAGGGAAAAAAACTGTTGCAGTGACCCAGTCAAAGTCCAAACCTCAGGCAGACTGAAATGTTGTGGTGAAACCTTAAGAGAGAAACACTGCAAAGAAGAGTGGGATAGAATTCCTCCAAACCAATGTGAGAGACAGAAAACAATTACTACAAGATTGCAGCTGAAGGTGGTTCTACAAGCTACCGAATCATTGGGTGTACTTAGTTTTTTACAGCATCGAATCCTATGAACATTTTCTCTTTCACATTACTTGAACAAGGTCAAGTGGTTTTGTTTTTGTTCATTTTTGTTTTGCTTGTTTGTTTTTTCCATAGACATTAAAACAGATGGACGTTGATACCCATGAAAGTCAAACTATGGAAATGCCTGAAACCTAAATCATTTTTGATAGCCAGAAGATGACAGTTTTCGTGCCTGCTTAAAGAACTTCTGGTTGTTTACAATAGGACTTACCGGGACCTTCCTGAGGAGATTATGGACCGCTGCTAGTCATACTGGGCAAAATGCAATCATTGTAAACAATGGTCATTGTTAAAATCAGAAAGGGGGATCATCCAGGTTATGCTCTTTGACTAAAAACTTGTCGTACAGCGTCCGTGGTTTCATAGTCAGATCCAGCTCTCAGTCATCTCATCCAATTTCCAAAAAAACAAGTTTACAACATATGAAACACTCAGCATGAGGCTTATTAAAGTTTATAATTATTTCTGTATTGCATTGATTTGTTATGTTGCTTTTTAAATAATATACAAGATATTTTAAAATAATATAGATTTATGAAATCATAAATTGAACTAAATGAAATTAAACTTTTTATACAACTTTGGGTGGTTACATTTTTACGTATCAGATCTCAGCAGGGGGCATTTTAATTGAAGTGCATATTTCCAACCTGATATTTACATTACTGGTGAACTGCCTGAGGCGCCTTGCGGGTATTGCTCAGGTGTGTCAGTGTCAGACACTTACCTTTTCATTTGTGGGGAAAATATGATGATTATCAAGGTATGCAGTGATACTATTTTGCAGAAAGAAGCTTAAACTTTGAGACTGATCAAAGTCTCAGTCTTTCTCTTTCATCTTTAAAAAAAAACATAGGTTAACGTAGGTTCTCTTGTACCCACACTTGTTTTAGTTGGGATCTATAGCTCCAAGTAGTACATTATAATGCCAACCATTTACTGAAATATATGTAATTAAAAAGGTTAATTTATATACATACAAAGATTCATAACAGTCGTGTGCTGCCCACACTTGGTTGCCCTGCTAATCTAATTTTAACGATATTTTCAATTCAAATCATTAAATAATGAAATGAATGCATTGCATGTCGGAAAATGATTAATGTCTTATCTTGAACAATGCACAACTTGGAACAGAATTACATGCTCCATTAAAAGAGCAGAAGAAAAGTAAAGGCAAAATAAACTGACAGAAAGTGCACCACTCTGTCTATCACAGTATTCCCAGTGCAGCTCAACAAATATACACCGTGGCATTGAGCAGTTTCAATTGAGATGATTAAATAGGATTAGAGGACCACTGTATCCCCCGATTAAATGATCCAAAGATGAAAAATACATTTAGTTCTCAAATTCCTTTCCATCAATTCTTTGAAATTATTAGATGTATTCATCTTTCCCCTCTGAAGGGGACAAAATCATACTGGTTTCAGGAGTCATTTTGTCTTCTAATTCACTGAATATAGTCACACATCAATATATAATAGGATCGATTTTCAAGAACTGCTGACAGAAAACAACACACAAGCCACAGACAGATTGTTCGAGCCTCTATGGTTTTGACTTGCTAACTCAATTGTGCTTCACAATGTACTCCCTCTTTCGTTTTGTTTTGATGGGTTTTTCTTGGGTCTCTTGATGCTCATATTGAAGTCGCTCATTTGGGCACAGTGCTGCAACGCACTGCTTTCCCGGTAACAGGCCTTTGAAGCTCTGCTCTAGGCACCTCGCTGCCAGTCAGGAACCTCAAAATGTACCGCTGGACTTCCAGACAAGACCATAGGGGCTTTCATTTGCCGATGTTCCACTACTCTCTTTTATTTATTTATTTAGCCTTTCGTATTTTTTTTCTTCCTAACATCATTCCCTAAAAGCTTTATGGTCCACTGGTCTGCTGCTTCTTTGTACTGTGTTCAAATTAAGTTGGGACTCTCTCTCAACTGTGGAGTTATGGAGTGGATGAGAGGAGTTTCAGAATAACTGCTTAAAGTGAGCGCCACACACTATGGCAATATCTGGGTTGCATGGCTGGACAGTTTGTTTTAGTATAATGCCTTTAGTGTACCAATATTATTATTGCATCTATATATGTACAGTTCTGTGTCAAACTCTTTATCCAATCCTCATTTCTTTTTCTTTTTATTCCAAGGAGAAAAACCTCATTCTAATTTTTGAAAGTGATCTTAAACAATAGCTGTCCAGGCTTTCTGAGGCTCTTTTAAACCTTTTCTTTAGACAGTTTTTGCTTTTTTGGCTCATTTTCAGTTCATTCCTTAGGGCTGACCATTTTCAGAGAAATGTTGTCTGTATAGTGGGGATAGGTTAATTGGATAATCCAAATTGTCACTAGGTGTGAATGTGCGAATGAATGTGAGTGCGAATGGTTGTCTGTTCCTGTGTTGGCCCTGCGACAGACTGGCGACCTGTCCAGGGTGTACCCTGCCTCTCGCCCTATGACAGCTGGAATAGGCTCCAGCACCCCCCGCGACCCTGAAAAGGATAAGCGGAAGTGAATGGATGGATGGATGGATGTTGTCTGTATATGTTAAGCCATGAACCAGTGTTCTGTATATGGACATGAAGTCCTTAAAAAGATTTTGAGGACAAAACCTGCCGGTGGTCTGCTTTCACTGCTCTGAGTTTCTTTACTAGAGCACTTCTATGGAAACACAGCTAACATTAACAAGGACACCAGCTTCAATTAAGTTTCTTCATGGAAGTTTCCTCTTGTTAACCATCTTAGCCAACATATGTGATGTAGAGAAGAACAGCTCTGATCATGTTTGCTCTAACAAATCAGGCAATTTGAGCAGGTGCAGGCTGAGCAACACTTTCAGATTAAAATCTATAAGAATGTAAAATGTCCAACCAGCCTTTAATCCCCCTGTAGATATAGACAGTTCAGCATGTCACTCACCGTTCAAGCTTTTTAATTCAGATGATCTGCATTTATGTTTTTTTGTGAATTTTTGCATTATAAAGATGGTTTAAGTTGCAGTTTTACAGTTAGACTCAAATTGAGTTGTCCTTATCTGGGTCTCAGTCATTGTGGCACTTGGTGTTTTATTTTGACAGTCTCTTGATCGGTGTCTGTTCAGTTTTGCTTCCCCCTTGCTATGTCTACTCGTTCCAGCTGTGTTTCCATGTGTTTCCACTTCTTCCTCATACCTTTTCGGTGCCTCTGCAAATCCCTTAAAATCCTTCCTGGGGTCTCCATGTTTCCTCGTGTTCCAAGGCATTCCAGTCCCCCAGGTTTTCTGATTATTTCCATTTTATTTTCCCCGGTCGAAAAAAAGAAAGAAAAAAAAAGAACAGCAACAGGACAAGCCTGTGCTTTATAGAATACGATATTAAACAAAACAAAGTACTTCAAATGAGCTCCATTTTAAACATATGCAGCAGAAATATTAATTACTATAACACTGATGAAAGATATTTTTCTGCAGAATAATCATTTTAGCTTTTGATACAGTTTACGTGTTTTATTGCTGTTTTTCATAAAGGAAAAGTTTGAAAAATTCTTCTACCACTTGTCATTTTCAGCTAATAATAAGTAATATTTGGTAATATTGTAGATAATTAACCAAAAAGTAAAATGTTTTTCAGGAAGAAGTGCAGAAAGGTGAAGATATCCATTAAGAGTGCAGACAGGCTGCACAAATGCTATGTTTTAATCTAATCAAAATGATCTTATTGGAGGAAGATGTTTTTGTTTTTGTGTGTATTATTATTAATTAATTAATTTATTTATTTATTTGGGAGGGGGGTCTCTGCTTGCCTATCATCTGTAATAGAAACTGATAAATGATCATATTTACTTATTTGCATAATTTCAGACTTTTTGCAGTGTAATGAAACTGAGGTTCTCATACAAAACTGTTTTTGTGTGTTTATTTTGCTCATCATACTTGTAGTGTCTAATTTGTGAACACGTGCAAAGGTCATGTCACATCGTGTAGCACGTTTGTGTGTTTTACCTGAAATAGTTGCAAGTTTTTTTAATGATGATTTTTTTATTTTTATGATTTCAAGGATGAAATCTGGATTTTTAATGTAAAAGTGAAACATTTTGTGAAAACAGAAAGCAAAACAAAATGGTTTAAAGGGCAAAAATTGTTTCTCAGGATAATAAAGTGCAAAGTGCTGTGACAGGGCAGGGCTAAAAACATAAAAACAAAATTGTCACTATGAGAAACAGGTGTTTTTCTGCTACATGGATGTATTGCATTTTAAAGTAGGTAAGAAAGATTTTCTGTATTGGTCCTTACTAATCAGACAGCACTCCATGGCTTGTCCAGTAAGTGGTGCAGATGGTAGTTAGGATTGGCCATAATGGAAAACAATTTGGATGGTCAAAAAGTTGTTCTTCCTGATCAGTTAATTCACTCTTATGCATATCTTGAAAGATCTCAATGTCACCAGCAAATGTAGCCTCTTCTTCCCCTTATATTATATTATATACAGCCTTTCTGTTGGTCTTCTAGTTTAGCCTGTACTCCTCCATCACCTCACTTAAGCATCGCTTCCCAGGGTAGACCAGGGTTGGCCATGTAGCTGTGAAATTAGTCAGGATCTGTCTTTTCTTGTTCACATTCAGAAGCAGATTATTTCTGCTTGACCACTCCACAAAATCATTTGCTAGTGTTCTTTAATCCTCCTGCCCATCACTTATACACTCAACCACTGAACATAGTATTTCTATAGTATTTCTGAAAGTGGAATGACCTGGAGTTGTACTGAAAGCTTGAGGTAAAGAGGAATAGATTCAGCCCGGTCCCTTGAGGACTTGCTGTACTGTTGTACCTTTTGTGCAAATAGAAGATAAATTAGGGGTTTGGCTATGGTCAGAGTGGTTGCCAAGCTTTCCAGCTTGCCAAATAAAACATAAAAAAGTAAGGAAAATGTATTTATATAGTGCTTTTGAAGACAAGAATCCAGTCATAATTTGCTTTACACAGGTATCAATAAAAACAGTTCATGCAAGGACAAAAATGAACAAACACAAACCAGTAAAACAACACAGAAAACAAAACACTACCTAATGCCTATCTGAACAGATGAGTTTTAAGTTGTTTTTTAAAGAATACTTTGTTTTGGAGCTAAGGATTTGAATGAACAATCCCTTGTAGATTTCAGATGGGTATGTAGAATCAAAAGAAGACCCCTGTCAGCAGAACTGAGAACCAAATGTTGTCAATTAATTGTGTATTTAACTAGTTTTGCATATAATGTAGCAAATGCGTGTAATTTAATTAATGTTAAATTTAATTTGCTACAACATGGTCTGCATCCCTTAATATAACCATCACTTAAAACATTCACACAAACACACTGTTAAAGGTCAAACTTCTGCAAAATTATTGTACGATTGGAGAGTGACTATATTGATCCATCACAAAATGAGAGAAAACAGGCGGAGGGAATTTATGTGTGTTGGGTTAAATTTGCATTTAAACGAAATGTAATCGCATGTTTGGAGAGACAGTAGTGATTCTCTCATCAATGTGTATGTGGAAGACCCTGTTCTGAGTGTGTGCAGAAAACACGGTGGGGAGCAGAGGTGATCGTATTGGGTATTGGCAATCTCGCAGGGTGACGATAAGATGATTGGACTATGGAGAAAATCGCCCAACTCCACATGAACATTCTGTATCTCATCAAGCCCTACACTGGATAGTTTGTCCTTTGATTCAGCACTTTGAGCCCTCGCCTTCTTTTGCTCTCAAACATTAATGCTGAGCATGTATGTGACTATAATTAAAGTCTATGAAGGTCACAGACATTGAGAATGGGTTTCAGACTGTCTCTGTGTAAAGTGGTCTGTGACTTGCGAGGTTGCACATCTGACACAAAGTGAGAGAACGTGCCAGATGTGTCACAGTAAGTAGAAACATTTGGTTACCAACACGTTGTTTAACAGACAGCTGTTTGACTTCACTAAAGTTCAAGGTTTAGTTTTTATACATTACTACCTTAATGTCAAGCTGTATTGTCTCTTTTAGTTTAAGTTTATATATTTATGTTCCATCATCCTCTGATCCTCATTTTGATTGACAGATGTGTCAGCACAGGCTTCTGCCATCTGCTCGTCTCACCTCTACTAATTCAAGTCACTAACTTTAGAGAATTTTTTAAATTAGAAATAGTAATATTTAACTACTTTTTTTTTTTAAATCAAAAAGCCGAATTTTTTTTTACCTTAATTTACCTATTTGGTCTGTCAATCTTGCTTCAAAAGCTGCCTGGTTGTCGCTCTATCTACTCAGTTCAGTGCTTGCAGATGGTTTTTACTTAACCACAAGCTTTGGTCAAGTGAACTGACAACACTCCAAAACACAGATCAGAAGATGCTTTGGATTTTCTTCTCTCACTCCCTTGCTTTTCAGCTTGTCATGTTTGATATTGTAGGTGAGATATTGTACAAGATAAAAGCTAGATGTTGGTTGTTTATAGCGTTTGGTAGCTTTGCTATACATAGGGTAACAGTATGTGTCATATTGTCATCTTCATATTCATATTTCACTTCCCCTTCTCATTTTTGCATGTCCATTTGTGTGTGTGCATGCTTGTGTGTGTGCCTTCTGTTGCACTTTCTGTATCTGTTTCAGCTATAGACAATATATTTTTTTATTTTGGGGGGGGAATTACCAGGAAATACTAGCAAATACTTTATATGGATGAAAGAGTTGGTAATAAGTTATCAGCTAACATTAGCTAGCTTGCTTAATAAGCTGGGTAATTGACTAAGAAGACACTACAGTAGTCTGTTGTTCTAATATTAAATGCAAGTGATCCAAAAAGCACCAATGGTACACACAGTGAAAAGGGCCAGTTCAATGACTTGGAAGTAGTGGATGAGGTCTAGCAGATGCCAGCTCCAGCTGGCTTGTGTGGGGACACCTGTTAATCAATGTTGCCACACACCTAACTCCCCCCGCTTAACCAGATGGATGAGTTATAATAAATAAATTCCACCCTCTCAGAGTTCTGATGAGGGAGAAAATGTTCACAGATGTTAAAACAGTTTTTGTGCCTATACTGAAATATACTTTTTAACCCTGTAAAGTTAGACATCTGAACATGGGAGTCTATCTGGTCATTAAGTGATGACGTGACGAATCCTACTTCCGGGCCTAAAGTAGTCTGCGTTTAATATGGCTTTTGTGTTGTGAACATGTTTAATATTTTCTTATATTTAATCTCAAAAAGCTCCTAAAACAGTCAGTGATCACTGTTGACCTCCCTCGGCTTTTATTACCGCTAATCATTTATTTAAGCTCAGTTTTTAAAACCTTAGGATGTAACTACAGCCCAGCCCATGCAGCAGTATATGAATACTTTTTTGTGCGTGTTTGTGTGCGTTTGTGTGACCTCCTGCCCACAAAAGGGTCATAAAAGCAGGAAGTTTACTAAACAAGAAAACAGAACCTTCATATAGGATGTGCCTATAATAAAACACAGGCTGGGGATGTCACGGGCTGCAATGGCAGACCGTGGAGTTGCGGTGAAAGTAGGGCCCAAACGCGAGACTCTTAGTGAAGGACAGTGGGTTTATTGACAGGGGGTGGAAAACAACTATGTACAAAATCCCGGCACTGTGGTCCCATGGCGATTCTCCCTGAATCCCACACAGTGCAGATGTTCGTGAAAGGTGAAACAGTGGCGACTCCAAAAACTCCCACATGGTGACTTCCAAAACACACGCCGCTCCAGATTCCTGGTAACACAAACAAATACAAGTTAGCAGGGACTCTACGTTCTCAAAGGTTTATACCAAGTCCACAGCTGTACTGACGAGTTCTGACTCAAGGATCCCGCGTCGGCCTCAGCTCAGCTACAGTCTTAAATGCCGCTCCCTTGACGAGCGTAATCTGCTGCAGCTGGCAGAGGACGTCGAGCGGCAGGTGTGGTTGTTTCTAGAGCAGAAACACTTCCGGGTTCGCAGTCTCCTCAGCACACCAAAACCTCCGGAAGCTCACATGGAGAAACATGGAGAAGGAGAGAAAACCAAAACAACACCACACGGAAAATATAAACGTACACTAAAATACATGAGACCCAGGCCATGACAGGGGAGGTCAACAGAAACAGAAGAATGTCTTTGATCATACAGTTTAAACTAAGACTTACAAATTTAAGTAACACAATGACAACATTTAACAATTTGACCCCAACAGGCATTAATTTCAATACTCAGCGGGACACAAATAATGTTTTTGAAGACTTTTCCCAAAAGTTACACTTCTGCCATCATCTTTGCTGTTGTAAAAATTCTCTCATAAATTGAAATTCTGAAATTAAAAGTGCATCTTTCTTTTACTCTGTTGCTATTCATCCAACCTAGCAGAGACCATGGATACCATAATCTGCCACAGTCCGTCACTTTACCACAATACTGCAAACTACTCATTTAAGACTGCACTTAGTATCCAATATTATTATTTTTTGGCCTTTTTCTGGCTTTTATTCAATAGTTACAGTTAAGAGTGACAGAAAAGCAGAGGGAGAGAGAGAGAGAGGGGAAGACATGCAGGCAAAGGAACCCGGGCCGTCCACTCTCAGCCAAACGGCATGTGGTCGTCTGCTCATCCCAGTGAACTAAACTGGGATGAACTAAACTAAATGATCGCACATCAACACGTTTTCTTTCTTGGTTATTTAGCCAGTGTGCATTTAGTTAGCAGACATACTGTGTGCCAGAATGCTCTGAAACAGTTTGTCATATTTGTTGAGTTGTTTGAAACATTGAATTGGGAATTACTTGCCAGTTCAAACAGTTTCTCCTTTTTATGCTGGCTCTTCTTCTGTAGTGCTAGCTAGATGCAGAAGTAAGCAAACACAAACTTACTGGCATCTAAACCATGAATGTATGATAGGAATGGGATGGAAAAAAGGATCTGTACAATTAGGATTTTAAGTGTCTCTGGCATCAGCTAAAAAGATCACCAGACTGCAGCACATGAAAGCTAAGCTTGATTGAAAATTTTTAGCAGAATATCTTAACTGCTATTTTTTGGCTGGATTTTTAGAAATGTATTTTATGTATCCAGGGCATCCAGTTCTCTGGGTCTTGTGTATAGTACCTTTAGTGTATAAATTGTGCATTTCCTTATGTCACATGACTAAATTCCTCTGTAATTTCTGAGTTTCTACATTCTTTTATGGGGGTGAATTGCAAGAATGTTGGTTGGAACGTAAAAGGAATTTAAAAATCAGGGAATAGAGGCCAAATTTCTCAAAGTAGTTCAAAATGACTTTAACAGTTAATTTACTTTTTTTGACACAATATTGCAAAATAGCTGGGGGAAAAAACTGTCCAAAAACTGCCTCTTTGTTACACATGTGACATTGAGGAGCTTAGCATCTTAACTGTGAAAATTTCTGAAATGGCAAAATTGATGGGCACTTACGCCATCTTCGAGTTGTCTTCTTCCTCTAATTATTACATTATTCTTTCCTGCTTTTAGTGGTCTAAAGTGTTACAAAGTATTTCAGCCCAGTTGGAAAAACTTTTAACTGTGTGCAATCTCCTTCTACCAGGGTGTCACTTTTAATGTCACTGACTGCTCATTAAATACCTAGCTTGCCTTAAGAAAATAGACAATTGCCAGGATCTCTGTGGTTCTGTGGTGCTTGACGATGAAAGAAGTAGGTATTTCCTGTTGTTAAATATTTTTTTTGACAATATACGAGATCATGTTGATCCATGTGATGAGGAAATACAGTTTTTACAAATTATTTAACAACAGATGACCCCCCACCCACCCACCCCCCACGAATTGTAAAGTGGCAGTAACAATATATTTAAATTAAATTAAGTTACCAGTATATTCTGACCAGGCAATAAATATAACATATGCTGGGGCTCTTAATATGTCTCTGACCTTAGTTTGATGCTGTAATATCTCATTTGTGTCTCCAGACAAGAGAGACACAAATGCATAGGGTCAAAGAGAAACATGACAAAGTTGTCAGAAAACTGTTGATTGCAAATGTGAAAATAACACTTAAGAGTAAGGGTTCTTTTTCAATCTGTCAGCATTTTTAATGTCTGAAAAATGACATTTTAAAAGTGAAGAGAAGGGAGAAATACCCTTCAACTATGTTACGAGTGTTGAAGTTGCATAGTTTGCTCACCAGTGGTGACTCCAACTTCCCTGCTGGGAACATAAGTGGCTTTGTGTCTCAAGGGGAATAACCAGATGACCTCAGCAGAGTCGGTTAGTGCACATACAAATAATAATTACTCTGTGATGATTTAGTTCAGGCCGGAACCAATGAGCTGACTTGTAGCTACATTCTCAGTTAAATACATTTTATTGAAGAATGTGGAATAGTTGGAAAATAAGGGACTGGGAATAAAGAAA
>NW_005187421.1:2555597-2562367 GCF_000239375.1 Pundamilia nyererei
AACCAATGAGCTGACTTGTAGCTACATTCTCAGTTAAATACATTTTATTGAAGAATGTGGAATAGTTGGAAAATAAGGGACTGGGAATAAAGAAAGGCCTCAATGCAAGGGGAATCACAGAAGCGCTGCCAGAGAAGAGAGTGGAAGTTAGCCAAGCTTCCAACAGGTAGGTAGTGTAGCAGTGAGTTATAGATAAATCTTTTGTCTTACTTGTTATGGCAGGCAGGCAGAGTGTGAAGGGAGTACAGAGTCAGCAGGAATGTTCCAGACAGTTGGCAGGTGGATAGGTAAGCTGGAGCTGTTGCTGCAACAGTGGTGCAGAGGGTAGCTGATTTACAGAAGCGGTCCACAGAGTGCTGGTAAGTAATCTTCCAAACAGACGAGCTCCTAGCATGGCTTCAAGGGTAAATAGCTGCAAGGGACACAGAGATTGCACGTTACCAAGCGAAAACCTCCAAAACAGATACAAGAAAAAGGCAGTCTGATTGTCACCATGATGACGGGGACAGTCTGCCAGAGAACTATGGCATCACCTGTCCTTGATATACTAGCTTGCCTTATGACACGTTTGTAAACAGGTGTGAGGGGAGAGACTCACACCAGGAAACACCATCCCTGGGTGGAGACCACACATAGTCACCTCAGTAACTCCACCTGAGAATTGATTAATAGGGTAACAAAAAGAAAGAAGGAAAAAACAAAACTAAAATCATCCTAGTGAAACCATAACATACACGTAACAAATGTTTTTTTTGACAAACTGATAAAATAAAGTTTTTTATGATGAAACCCCAAATCTATTTTAGTCCTGGTATTTTCGTTTGAGGAAGATCAAAACTTTTTTTAAAGGAGGGGATGCCAACATGTTTCTTTCCTGGAAGAGCCTGACAAGTTTGTCAGAGCATCTCTGGTTTACATGCAGATGAACACGGTTTGTGTTTTTGTATTCTTTTCCTTGTGCTGCTTTTGCCTTTACCTGTTGTCATGGCAAATCTTCAACTATGTGCTTACCTGCATTATACTGACTATAGATTTCAAAGCACAGAATTCTAAAGATCCTGCTTTTTCTCTGCTACAACTTTAATCCTGACATCTATAAAGCATGATAGGTTGTTTCACTGTGCTATGGGCCCCTAACCTTGACAGTGTCAGGCCAATGCTCTATCTATTGAGCCACACAGGTAATAAAACCTAATCCTGGAAGTGTTAGTGCAACCCTCTGCCTGCAGAGCTCCAGAGGACACGGGATATCTAAAGATGGAAGTATTGAAACATCTCAATAAGCAGAATGAGATGTAGCAGAAAGTAAGGAGACAAAGTAAAGGACAAGGACAAAAACATAAAATATGATGTGCAAGATCCCTGTCCACCAGCAGAAAAATCTCTGTTTGATTTCTCTGGTGGAGGAGGGAAGAGGTGCCCTTGTGGTTTAAAGATACTGTGCTATAATTAAAAAGTCACAGCTTAAATCCTATCAGCGGAAAACGCATTCATTGACAGCCATTGTTCCTGTTAAAATGTCTTTACTGCTCTATTTCTGTTACATTTTGCATGCATGAAGCAGTGTGGTTATTGACCATACTCCGGTTAAGGTTTAATGTGGATTAAATTATTCAAAAAGAAGCTATCACCATCTAATTGAGTATCCCAGTGAAAAGGCTGGTGTAATATTTCCACCTCTACCCTCTATATTGGGCAAAGTAGATGGCTTTCAGTACCAACAGATATCAATATCCCAGAGATAATTTGCGCAAGCGCCTGTAAATAACTTGACAAATAGGCTTGTTAATGCAAATTCTGAAATCTCAGGGCTTCTCAATAAGGGTCACCTACTCTGCTTGATTATTCAGGGACAATAACATTTTAATGCTACGCATTGGAGGTTGCTTCTGAATATTGTGGATCATCTATGAGGCAATTAAATGAATGCAGAACCTAATGTTCAGTCTAATAAATTAGCTCACTCTGCATAGAGCAATAGTGCCAAATGTTTTACATTTTTATGAAAATCATATTTTAGCTGTTATTGGCTTACTTTTTTTTAAAGCTGACAGTTAAAAGGTTGACAGTTAAAATTTTTAATCAGAAAATGTTGGTAGTCATGTAATCACATTTATTTTATGACCTGATGGAGACTGTAAAAATGAGTTCAGTCCGATTTTAATATTAAAGCTTCAAGAAGTTTAGGTGGGACACACATAACTCAACTCTTAATGGAGTAAGAGTTCTTATCTCCCTAAAGTGTCATAGTTGGTGACATGTTGGAATGGACATTTTCACAGTACTTTAATTTTGTCTTGTCTTATAAATTCACCACACCTTTGTCTTTTGTGTTTATGTTCAGCTTCAGCCAGGATGGCAGAAAGAGAATTTTTGTTCAAAAAGATTTATCTAGAAGAATTTGAAGTTCTAGGTTTGTGTATGTGAACCTTTAGAGGCTCAGCTCGCCTTTGCTCTCCCTGTATTGCCTGAGGGCCTTCCATCATTGGAGTCCAAGACAAGCTTCAAGGTCAGAAGCATCCTCTGGTATAGGCTCACCTTCCAGCCAGATGACCTGGTGTCCCCCCATTACCTCCGTGTTGGTATTACCAAGGTGTACTTAATGAATAGTGTATAAAACAGTAGATTCTTGTGTGTAAAGGAAGAGAGTGGATTTTTATCATCTGTACTTAACAACTGATTGAGTGAATTAAATAATTATTAAATATAACACTATAAACCTCTTACAGCATCGTCACTCGTCTCCAGATTCTGACCCTTTTGTAGTATTAATTTATTTGATATTGTCCAACTTCGTAGTATTTAATCCTGAACTTATCAGGAAACAGCAACTATGTTCACCAAACAGTGCACATCATATAGACAAGATGAAAGACACTTTTTTCTTTTGCTTTGCAGTTTGATGTTTGTTTTTAAATTATTTACACTTGTTTGATCATTACGATTAATTTGAAAGACACTCTCAATGCAATTTGTAAAAAGGGCATCTGCATCTTGTTCTGGAATCGTGTTACTTTTATCTATACTATAAACAAAGTCTCAGGAGGTCATTGCCTCCCTTCAGGAATTGATGACTAACTGTCACATTTGTTGATCTCATGGAATATTATTAGTTGTTATTATATGCAAAATGACTTAAAGTAAATAAACACTGTATACAACACTGTGTACAAACTGAGCAATCTGACCTCAATGCTTTTGTTTAGTGTTTTATATTTTTAACTCAGAAAGCTATTTAAACAAAATACCCCTCTATTTCCTCTACAACATTCAAATCACACTGTCCACTTGACTTCCACAGCTTTAGATCTCATAGTTGGAGATAAAATCTCATCAACAAACACATTGCAAGAGATCAGATCAATGTGCTTATGTTTTTATTTTCATTTTTTCCCCTTCTCTTAGATCAAATCTCTAGATAAGCTACAAAACAACAACAACAAAAAACACTTAACCATTTTAAGTCAAGACAGTAGCATGTCTGGCTATAGCTATTCTTGTCACAGACAGAAATCAAGGCAGCTGATACAACCAGCTATCATCTCACCTGTATTAGCTTTTTAACTTAAAATAGCCTTTTTGTACATGCTGGTATCCACCAATCATACATTTTATTAAGCATCTGACCAACTTAACTATTTGTAATAAATAAATGTGCCATTGTTTGGGGAAAATTGAAAACCTGTTTAACTGAAAAGAAATCCAAAGACTGATTTCACAATATCAAAAAATGAAATAATACACAGGGTTACTACCAGTATACTGCAAGCACAGCAGCCTGGCAGGCTTAAATTACTCTCTAAACGAAACGAGTACCAAGATTTTTTTCTTTAAACTTTATCAGAAAATAGCTACAGACGTAAAGTTAGCCAGCCTTTTGTTCTTATTAATCACGTTGAGACGTCTAAAAACAGCTCAAAATGACTTTAATAGCATCCCCAGGCTTCTACCTTTCTACCTATAAAACCCGGAGAGCAGTCAAATGGTGGAGCAGTCAAATGGTGGAAGTGGAAGCTAAATTGGCTAGTCATTCATATGTATATTAGGCTGTTAAGTAGGAATTCTGGAGGGAGGGGAGTGGGGGTGGGGGAGTGGAGTGTTTCAGTTTGCCATCTTAGGGAGAAATCAACACACATGGGTGTAGGTCCTTTGTTGCTGACATTTATTGATAAAAACAGTACAAAAAACCAACCATTTGTACACATATTTACAAATAATTCAACATTTTCAGCAATCACGCACAATCCTGGCACTGCCATGGTACCTGTAGTCTGCATTTACCACATGTGTATCTTTTGCAGTTCCAATAATAATTTATCTTATTTCTTAGGTGTTTTCAACCTCTGCTGCCACGCTGACGGTGTATGCGGCCAAACGGAAGAAGACAGTCTATATTCTTAGCAGCATGCACAGCGTGGTTCAGACTGATAACACCACCAAAAGGAAGCCAAACACTGTCACCCTTTACAACAAAACAAAGTGTGGCGTGGATGTGATGGACCAGATGGTTCGGGAGTACACTGTCCGCAAAGGAACACGGCGCTGGCCAGTCGCCGTGTTTTATAACATGATTGACATGGCAGCACTGAATGCACATGTGCTGTATCAAGCATGCACCGGGACGAAGGAAAGACGGTTGGACTTCCTGGTGGCGCTTGCAACAGAGTTGGCTCGCTCTCATGTAGCTGGGAAGAAGGCAAGAAAAGAACAGTTGCTTCGGGCACAACCCTCCACACCTAGCCCTGGAAAAAGAGCCACGTGTCAGGTCAAACACAAATGCAAGAAAAATCAGGCCACTGTGCGATGTGTTCACTGCAAAAGATACACATGTGGTAAATGCAGACTACAGGTACCATGGCAGTGCCAGGATTGTGAGTGATTGCTGAAAATGTTGAATTATTTGTAAATATGTGTACAAATGGTTGGTTTTTTGTACTGTTTTTATCAATAAATGTCAGCAACAAAGGACCTACACCCATGTGTGTTGATTTCTCCCTAAGATGGCAAACTGAAACACTCCACTCCCCCACCCCCACTCCCCTCCCTCCAGAATTCCTACTTAACAGCCTAATATACATATGAATGACTAGCCAATTTAGCTTCCACTTCCACCATTTGACTGCTCTCCAGGTTTTATAGGTAGGAATCCCTAAAATGATGGCTCGCGGGGGTTTTAAAGGGGAACAAAGAACCAGACTAATGTTATTAGTGAGACATCACTATATATATATGTATATATATATGTATATTGTGTGTGCGTGTGCGTGTGCGTGTGTGTGTGTGTGTGTATAAAATATACTTTTTCACAGGACCACATAGAGCCCTGTGATAGTTTTATTTTTTGTATGTTCGTATGCAGTTTCATTAGGCTCTATGTAGTCCTGTGAAAAAGTACACCCTTACTGCTTCCATATGAAATGATAAGGAACAGCCAGGTGGTGCTAATCAGATGCACTTGATTAACCAAGCAAGTGTGACCACCTCTAAAAGCAGAAGCTTTGTCAGTTTGCTGGCCTGGTCCTCTTCTTAAAAAAAAGAAAAAGGAAAAAAAAGAAAAAATCAATTGTCTCTTAACATAATGCTACAATCCTCCCAGGAGTGGATGTCCTAGAAAATTCACCCCAAGGTCAAGATTTGCAATGCTCAGACAGATTGCAAAAGATATAAGACTCTTCAACAGTTAGTTAGCATGTTAGAGTTTATGACAGTAGAATTAGAAAAAGACTGAACAAGTATGCCTTATTGGGAAGGGTTGTCAGTAGAAGCCCTCTGCTAAAAAGAGCATGGCTTGCACAACTCAAGATTGCAAATCTACACGTGAATAAATGACCGTACCTCTGGAACAATGTTCTTTAGAGAAACAAAACCAAAGCACAGCACTACATTTGGCAAATGCATTTCAATACAAACATCTCCAACTGTCAAGTATGGTGGTGATTATTTGGGCTTATTTTGCAGCCACGGGACCTAGACATCTTGCAGTCATTGAGTCCACCATGAACGTCTCTGTATACTAAAGTATTTTAGAGTCAAATATGAGGCCATCTGCCCGACAGCTTGGTCTAAACCAGGGGTCGGCAACCCTAGGCACGCGTGCCACGGCTGGCACACGAAGGGTTAACTGATGGCACGACAATAGCTGGGCTGGGCTGATTTTCCGTTTTTATGGGCCGATGATTTTTCTTTTTTTGTAACGGTATAAACAATGAAAGGTGGTGGATTGGCCAGATGCTGGCCGGTGTGTAAAAAATAACTCAGTTGTTCGGTGGTGTGGTGGCCTCCACCACATTAGCAAGTGGTGGAGGACACCAGGTGGATGAGGGAAAGGGGAGGCAGGAGGAGCAGAGACCCGAGACGGCTGCCGGTCCGAGTGTCAGGTGAACTGAACTTCAGGTAAGAAGTTATGACCTGCAGTCTATCTGGGTCAGATATAAACCAAGTTTAGGTGGAGTTTATTTTCGTTGTGCTGAGTTTTTATAGTCAGTTACAATAACTAGTACTGCGTACTTGCTAGTACTATACAGCTGGGTTTGATGTTACCGATTGTGAACTTTATTTCATAAGGTTAGTTAGTAGAGTTTTCTCTCTTGTTTGTTTATCGCCCACTTTTCGCCAGAAAGAGGAAACCATCGGATGTCGCGCTAAACAACAGCAGCACGTTTAGGCTTGATCAGCTGTTGTTAATATTAATTTCTAGTATCAGCTGATGTTTGCTGGAGCCACAGCTGTAAAGCTGCTTGTCATGATGTCGGTTTGGATATGTGGTGAGA
>NW_005187421.1:2575966-2583978 GCF_000239375.1 Pundamilia nyererei
TGTGACCACTGTTTGGGAGGGATGGTTATATTGTGTATCTGGAATGAATTTTAGGTCTCTACGTCCATCCCATGGGGAATGGGAGCAGTAACAAAGGTGTTGCGTTTATATTTTTGTTGAGTGTATATATCACTGTATAAAATTTGTTTTACACAGTCTTAAATTACACTTCTGTTGACAAACTCACTGTTTGCGTACATGGACAGGATTGCATTTAGTTTTGCACCTGTTATGCATTCTGGCCCAAACATATGAGATATATTTATCAAACAGACCCACTGGGCTGGAGTTCCAACTTGCTTGTCTTGTCAGTTTCATTGCATTTTTCCTCTTTTTAACATATGGGCTATTCAGTACCAATTCACCTCACTCCAGTTCATGTCAAGGATTTTGCTGAATGTCATGTAAAAAAAAAGAAAGAAAGAAAAGAAAAACTTCTATTAAGTTCACTGGACCTTGCAAAATCCCAAAGATCTAAACCAAATACTTTTTTTAGTCATACATTTTTTAAGTTGGGGCCTCCAGAGCAAAATTTCATTAAAAAATATTTTTAAGCTTCACTAATTGCATATTTTACTATGGATTTGGTTGAAATTTTTATTGAACATTCAACAAAGCCTAAGATAAATTTGAACTAAATCGCTGTTACTTAATGTTTTACAGTGATCAAAAATTAATCATTTTAAATAAATGTTCTACCAAAACAAAGAGTTATTCTAAAAATCAATATCTTCTCTAGCTTTCCTTTTTTCTTATAACTGAATTATATGTAATATTAATATATTGTTATCTTATCAACAAGTTATTTGAACTGACATTAAAAAAAACAGCTGTTTCATCAGTCTAAAGGAGAATGTGCTACTTTGTTTATGAAACTTTGCAAACTTAAGCTGTGCTGATCTTTTTAGAGACGACTGGTTTTCCCTGCCAACTCATGAACTTTAACATTTAATGGAAGCCTGTAGAGTCTGATTTATGGCTTTGGGTTTTTTTTTTCCTTTCTTTGAGCACTGCATTGTTTGAATCTGCTGGGAGTTTACAAGGACATCCACTCCTGGGGAAGACTGTGACATTGTTTCACATGCTTTTCTGGAGGTAGCCACACTTGCCAATGATCTGCAAGACCTAGATACTAATTACTGTCTTACCTCCTGTGATAGCAGCAAAGTGTACTTAATTTGTCACAGGGCTTCAGAGTCTTGGATGTGAAGTTTGCTGCTTTGGACTCCATTCATTGAGAACATGTTCTGTTTTCTGTCAGTTGATTTAAAGATTAACTGAGAAATGTTATTGTGCCAGTGTTTTACACAAACTGAATAAATGGTAACAAGTCACAAAAATGCACCAAGTAGGAAACGGTACATTATTAGCATTTAGAATTTAGTGCTGAAGTTTGGCTTTAATTTTTGTTTTATTTGTTGGTCTAAGTTTGTTTATTCAGTAAGGCTTTGTGTTTCATGGAACAGTCTAGAAACATGTCTCCTTTGTGATCTTGTTTTCTTCTGTTTTTCCATCTTCTTGTTCTCCAAGGAACAATTGTGCATTATGATATCATTAAAGTTAAATGCATGGGGGAAATAGCTTGGAGCCTTTTTGTCACACTGTTATTTTTTATGTTTATTAACTTTTAATATTTATTTTGACTCTTTTATGTTAATACACAGTGAAGAAATAAACCCATGTGCGGCACTTCCTGACAGAATGTGCTGCATCACATTTTGTTTAATCATGGAAAAAGAAATGAGCGTCATACTTTTTAAACCTGTATCCTCCATAACAGAATACAGACCATTGGTTTGTAACCAAGGTGTGCAGTAAGCAATCCTTTTATCCAACATTATCATTATACAAACAAAAAGTTATCTAAATGGAACGTAGAAATTTTTATTATGACCCCAGTTCAAAGCCATCTGTCTGTTGCAGTTGCTGCTATTTTGAGGCATTCATGGGGAGGAAAATTAGAATGACCTGTCAAAAGACAAGAACTGAATCCCCCTGGGTCCACTACTTGGCATGTTTCAAGAAATCTAAACAGATGGATGGATAATTGTAAAAGAAAAAAAACGAGTTAGAGATGTGCTTATTACTGATAGTTTTCAAAGGAAAACAACTTGGACAATAATGAACCTTCAGGATATGTTTTCAGCTACATTGTGGATCTAAGGAGCTTGGTCTTTGGGATGACCCTCTTGGGGACACTCCCATAGGGCTTAAAATCTGGGTCTCTCCACCAATTGCCCTTAGAACTGAAGAAGCTTCTCTGATGAGAGGTGAAACGTCTTCAAGAAAACTTAAAGAAGTCCAGATGCCTTTCTTTCCAAGCTCCTTAGACTATGACGACCTGGATGACTGAGAACCTTCACAGACCTACATTTTGGACCTGCATGTGGTCTAGAGCAATGTTTCCAAACCTTTTGGAGCCAAGGCACATATTTCACATTAGAAAAATCACACGGTACACCACCAAACAAAAATGTCACAAAAAGACATTGCTTTTCAACAAAGCTTCAACAGAATTATTTAAAAAATAAATGCATGGAACAGGCCTGGACAAAAATAATGGTACCCAAAATTTAATATTTTGTTGCACAACCTTTTGAGACAATGTCTGACTTTTATTGGTTAACACATCATAGATTTTTTTATTTTATTTATTATTACTTTTGTCAGATTAAAGTTATTTCTGTGACCAGTTATTTCTGTGGCTCAAACGATCCTTCAACCTCAGCCTCCCAGTAGCTTGGATGACAGGCACATGAGTTTTTCTTTCCTTGACCGAAGGGTACCAATTTTGTCCACGTCTGTATTTATCTATTGCTATTACACACTGTGTTGTCTCATTAACTGCATCACTATCCGGTCGTTAAGTGATGACGTGACGAATCCTACTTCCGGGCCTAAAGTAGTCTGCGTTTAATATGGTTTTTGTGTTGTTAACATGTTTAATGTTTTGTATTTTCTTCTGTTTAATCTCAAAAAGCTCCTAAAACAGTCAGTGATCCCTATTGACCTCCCTCGGCTTTTATTACCACTAATCATTTATTTAAGCTCAGTTTTTAAAACCTTAGGATGTAACTACAGCCCAGCCCATGCAGCAGTATATGAATGACTAACCTCGTATTGTGGATGGATTATCTCAGTTGTTCTCCTGGCTGAAGTTTGGTCCTTTTACAGCATCCTGCCACGTGATTACATTTGTTCCTGACCACCGAGAACACTCACGTTAACTTTTATCAAGTGGAAAAAAAGTTAGCTTGTTTATATTATGCTAACATAGCTGTGTCGCTAGCGGTCACGTAGCACATCATTATATACCAGCTAGCCAAACTTCAGTAACCCTACAAACGTCACTGCTGTTTAGTTTTCTGTCTTAATTTATGTTGGAAGTGATAACAGAGCTGTACGTTTTAATTTGTTTCCAAAAGGACATGCTATATTGTATTTAGATAGAAGCTGGCGAGCTAACTTCCTGCTAACTTCTAACTCCGTTAAATGTCATAAATTCCGTTTTCATGGATGCCTGGATGTTAAACTCAATTGTTACACCTGGTAGAACAGAACTCTGATCATTTTATTAAAGATGAAAGACTTTAGACAGTTTTTCAACTGTCAGTAATGCCATAGTGATCGTTTGATATATGGACCTACAGCGGAGTTTAGGCCCACACACGGCTAGTGATGTCAGACTTAACGACCGGATTATATAATTTCTTCTTTGTCTTCTTATGTTTTACTGGCAGTTGGCAACCCAGTTAATTGGAGCAGGTAGTTGTACTGCCCTCCAGTGGAAGAGAATGCAGTTGTTCTGCCCATTACTAACACCAGTCGCTTAGAGTACTAATCAGGTCCACGGCACACCTGATCATTTCTCACCACATCTGTTAGTTTAATGTGTAGATAAATGCCCTGAGCAAGTGACTAAATACATAATTACAATACTAAATACAATACATAATTAAACAATGTTGGAATAAATGAAATGTAGCATTACACTGACATATTACAGAATACACGTACAACTACTGTGTTAGTGCTTGGTTGGAACTCCGTTTTACCTTCAGAACTACCTTCATTCTTCATTCAGAAAAAGGCTGAAAATATTTCTCAGAGATCCAAATTCATATCACATAGTTTGTCTGCTGCATGTCCATGATGTGAATATCCTGTTCCACCACATCCATAAGGTATTTTATTGGATTGACATCTGGTGACTATTGAGGCCATATAAGTACAGTGACTTGAACCTCACTGTGATAATTATTACATTATATGCTTAAAACAACCATCAAAATATGTTAAAAGGGATATGATCAGCAAAAATATTCTGCCCGTTTTTCTCTGATCTCCGGCATCAATAAGGCATTTTCAAACAATTTTCTGTAAACCCCAGAGATGGTTGTGTAGGAAAATCCTAGTAGAATCAGCAGTTTCTCAAATACTAGCATTCTGATGAATATTTTGAGTGTCAGCAGGGTGTGTATGTATGAATATATTAAGCTGCTGCTTAATGAAGTATTCAGTGAATTATGTCAGTTTCTTTTTAAATTTTGCCTTTTTTTGTCATTGTTTGTTTTTGTCTGTTGGCTAGTTTGCTAGTGATTTAGAATTATCAACTGCATAGGAAACATGTATCTGTCAACATCACAGCTAAACGATACTTTTGCATACAGCATTTTGAAGCCTGAAAGTTAGTGTTTTGGACTTTGATTTTTTTTTTGTTTATTTGACGTATTTGAACAACAGGGTGAAGTGCTAACTTCTAAGCTAATGCTAGGTAGCTTGGTTAGCAAGCTACATCTATAAAATCTATGGAATGCAACATACAGACATCTAAACTAGACACACCTGCTAGTGTTACTAGTGTTAGTGCTATGTGATTCACTAATAAAATACAATTTATCTTTACCAGAAACTCTTATTGTGTATTTTTAATCCATTTTAAAATAGAGATTCATCAGTTCAGTTATCTCAAGTTCTGACTGACAGCAATACCAGTACCTCGGCTTCTTTATATTTAAATGAACATCCTGTCTAAATGATAAATAGCTTCCTAACTTGATCAAATTAATTGTGACAAATAAACACATTTAATAATAAATAATAATATATTTTTACCCAATTCATATTTATTGGTAAAATAATAATTGGTATATTAAATAACTGCCCCAAGATAGATGCAGTGAAAATTCAAAACTGTGTGGCATCTAATTTATTTTCATTAGTGTCATAAAGGACATAAAGGAGGTGTTTTATGACTCTATAAGGTGAACTGTATCATTCATGCATTAAAATAGGCTAGGTTCCTAGTTTTTCCATAGGTAGGTTTGTTGAAACACTGATAAGCTTAAACATTTACTTCAAACTGTTTTCATAGAGAAAGTAGTTTTAAAGTGTTTTCCCTGTTAGTGTGTCATTTTAGTGTAGACCACAAAATATTAATGCTTTTCATGTTTCTGCATCAGTCTTTTTTGCGCACTGTACATATTTGTGCCTTTTCCCCCAGACACATTACTGACTCAGGAAATGTATTGATTGTGATTACCCAGTCAACAGTGCTTTGATATTTCTGCACACCGCAGTGTCCTGCAGGACTTCTTTGTTTCCTCTGCACAAAGATGTCCTCATCAGCTCCATTGTGTTGTGAGATTATCTTCCAGCAGGTTTCACTTTTTATCCTATCACACAGACAAATCGGTTCCTGAGTTAAGCAACATGTGGGACCTGTGATGCTGAGAGGCAGCTTATGCTTTCTGCTGCTATTCATCATAAAACCTGCACCATCAGTTTTAGGGAACTGTATTCATAATATTAGATAAAAACAGAATACCCCGAAGAAATTGTTCATGGTATCACCCAGTTTAAAAAGATATTAATCAAGAAACAAAACATTTTTAATTTAGGATATTTTGGTTTAAGTTATCAAAATTAATATGGTTAATGCATCTAGACAATTTATTCTGTTTAAAGGTGTTGAAGGTGAACATTACATTTAAATTTATTGATGAATGTCTTTCAGTAAATCAACAGTAAGTATGATCATGGCTGAAAATCTTCTCAGCTGCCTTGGTGCTGGTGGTGCTGGTGTCATCCCCAGTTGTTTTATGCCTGGGCCTAGATTGAGTTTTGTTGGTGAGCCTTGATTACAACTGCAGCACTGCTCATTTCACAAATGAACAGCTCAGCAGACGCCACACCCTGTTGTCTTACAGATGACGCGCTACTACTACTCCCGCTGCCAAAAGGTCCCACTGTGTAAAACGGCACCAGCTGCTCTGTAAATCTCCTCTGGATTATTGTGAAATTAAGTCAAAAACACATATTGTATCTGAAAAAGTATCTTAAAGATAAGAATATGGCACAATATGCTATTTTTATATGATATAAATGTAGTGTTCAACATTTCAATCCAGTAGCAGGTCCATTTTTTGGAGTCACACTTATCCAGAAAGTTCAAAGTATTGCCTCAGGAGTCCTGTACTTCTCAAGTACAATAGCCATTGGACATGTCACCTGCTGCCTATGTTTATTTGCTTCAGTATAAATGGTATGAACAGTCTGTTATGAGCTCCCTCATCTAATCCACTGCTGGAGTTATTCATACTGCTGTATTGTCACCGTGGATCCAATCTCACCAGGAGTCTGAGCACCAAAAGAGTTGTCATTGTCATGTGTCATTGTCAGCCTGGCTTTACATGCTGTGCATTGGCACATTTCTCAGCAGTAGAAATCCTCCCACCCCCCACTTTCACACAGGGTTACAAGTATAAAAAATACCGCATTTTTTAAAAAAAATATAAAGATAAATCTGATATAGGTTTGACCTTTCAACCTGGTATCAAGGTGGCAAGTGATGCATAGCAAAAGATAAAGAGAGGCTGTTGGAACTGGCTAGTGCTGCGGCACATAAGCATCCTAGCTTAGACCCAGATAGGATGTCTGGGGAATACAGGCCTCCATTTTTGTCATTAGTCTCCTCCCCTGGCACATCCTATTCCTTCGGGGAATTAGCCTGTTGATAAGAAAGCGTCAAACCCGCTGCAATTGATAGAATCCATTTAACCAGCCTTTTGTTTCTGACATTTTTCAGCCGCCATCTGGAAAATGTCATGGCAACCTTATCACAAAAGTCACATGCTGTAGTGTAGACAGTCAGCATCTGACAGATAAAAGGGTGTTGGAAATTATGTGGCCTGTCAGTTCATATATGGTCCAATCAAGCTGTTGCCATTGTGCTGAGTTGGCCCTAACAAGCTATGAGTTCTATGAGTCTCAGCAGGGCTGGGAAGGTTATTGATGTGCTTTGTGTGTGCATTTTCTATGATTTTAGTATTCATTTTTCATGCTGTGTTAGGGTTCTCTTGCAAAACATATGAGTGGTATTTCTCAGGTATGTTAAGCAAGCTAAACCATAGCACAGCCCATGATATCTCTATTTCAAGACACAAGCCTTAAGTCCTCCTTTCAGCAATTGTACTATGCCACAGTGCAGCAGACAAGCAATTAGTCCACAAAAGGCCAGACAATTACGGAGATTGCAGCAAGACTTCAAAGAGACTGGGGCATAAATCCTTAAGGGCACAGTGTGCATCCCGTTACACATCCTCAGTAGTTGGCAGTTTATATTGTCTGCGGTGAGTGCAGAAAAGCAGCTGGAATGTGTCAGTCTGAGTATCCGCTGAGGCTCAGGCAAGATAAAGAGGCAGAATTGTCCTGAAAACACACCAACCAGACAGTTATTTTGGAGGAAGCCTGCCTCCTCTGTGTACTTCCTGCTATGATCCTGCAGTGAAGCCTGTGCCAGGTCAGGCCTCTATTAATGTGGCACTCTGAATATACATTTGCATATGGATAAACTGACTCAACATAACATTTTATCTGCTGCAATGGGCTGTTGTTTGACCTTCAAGTCAATCATGCAGCCTCTAACATGCTTTTCAGAACCATGTTGTGGTGTTAATATGTAGTGTAAATTTTAAAAAGTTAAAAAGCATTAGGAGGATGTACTTCCTGAG
>NW_005187421.1:2584634-2595958 GCF_000239375.1 Pundamilia nyererei
ATTCTGATTCTGATTCTGATTCTGAAAGGTGACAGAACTTAAAGATAATTGTTTTCCTATTGTAAAAACATTCAGTAACATCTTGCATGAAAGTAGGAAGTTGCATGCTGCTTTGTGTTGTTTTTCTCTCACTTTGCGGAAGAATTTTGAGGATCAGAAGACCTGCCAAGCTGCGGTGCTCAGCTTCTTTCCAATTGCTTGATTATACTGCTGTTGATTGAATGAAAAACACTATCATTAGATCAAATTACAATGATTTGTTAAAATTGCACTCTGATATATTTTCAAGTATGTGCTTTGAATCATGCAGTATGAATATGGCGGTTGGTAGGCAAAAACTGGAACTTAATATTTAAGTTGACAGAAATTTTGTAATATTTTGAAATATGAGTAACAGAGCAAATACTATTACTACTCCTGTATAGAGTAAACACTGTATAGATTTTAGAACTGCTTGTTGTTTTTGTCAAGGCGCTTATGAAGCGCCTTGAGGTGACTTTTGTTGTGATTTGGCGCTATATAAATAAAATTGAATTGAATTGAAAGTTAAAGATGCATCTTCAGACACCTTTATTTGTGTAACCTGTTCCATGGCAGTATTTGGAGTCAAATGCAATTTATTATACAGTATCTGTATGTGCACACACTCATTAACATTTCTAAAAGCATCTTGCCACCATGGCAAGCACGTTTTCAAAAGCATGGCTTTAATCATCCATTTTCTGCCACTTGTTAGTGTTAGGGTAGTGGGCGAAGCAGTCTGAGGAGAGAAACCCGAACTTCCCTCACCCTAACCACCTCCTCCAGCTTATCCAGAGGGACACCGAGATGTTCCCAAGCCAGCCGAGAGATAAAATCTCTCCAGTGAGTGCTGGGTCTGCCCTGTGGGCCTGCTCCTGGTAGGAGGTATGCCTGGAATACTTCACAGACGAGGCACCCAGGAGGCATTCTAGTCAGATGCCTGAACCATGTCAACTGGCTCCTTTTCTAGTTGGACCTCCTGTTGGCCCACCACCCACAGGAGGGACCATAGGGGTTTGGTACTTAGTAGATCGGGATTTAAAAAAAAAATGTCTACTCCTAACTAGAGATGGCCTGATACCACTTTTTTATGTCCGATACCGATATCATAAATTTGGATATCTGCCGATACCGATATGAATCCGATAGTGTTTTTTAATCAACAAAACTGTTTTTTAAATATCTTGCTGCATTTTGTATAAGTTCATACTCAAGTTTAAAACAACAACTACACTAAAGCTATTCTGTTATACCTGTATGCAAAAAAAAATATTTCATAGTTCAGCAATACTGATCAATCTAATAAACTTAAACCTACACCATCCTCCCTATTCTGGTATTTTAAAGAGTACTTAGCGTAAATATTAAGCAACCTAACTAATAGGGTTCCAACTCCCAGCAACAACAACAACAAAAAAAATAAAAAATAGGGAACCACCCCTCACGCTCCACCTCATGATGCTTAATCGACGTAATCAACCTTAATTTGATGCAGTGTGAAAAAAAATGCACAGAAATCAATTATTTTTCAAGAAATATTAAATAGATTCAACATCTTTCTTTGACAGAACTGCAGACTGCACAGATGGTACCTTCCCAAAGGAAAAAGTACTATAGCTTACTAGGGTATATATATTAGACTTAATAGTTACTATATACAGTAATTGACTTCTATTCATTTTACATCAGATTAAAACTTTGGGTGTAAGATTCAGATAATTATTTATTAAAAGCTAGACATTTTAAATGAGAATAAGAAAGAAAAGTATGTCTTTGTGCCCCCTTTTCCCTGTTAATGCCCTATCGGCCCCCCTGGCTAAACTTAGATCCGCCCCTGCACAGTTACCAGCCGTCAGCTACGTAGAAAAAGATCCAAGAGTAGAAAGTAATATTAAATACATTCTAACAACAGCTTATCAAGCTTAAACGTGCTGCTGTTGTTCAGCCGCTGGTTTCCTCTTTCTGGTGCAAAGTGGGCCAAAAGCAAACAAGAGACACGGACTCGCGACAGAAAAGCCGATCAGCTGATCATTAAGCAGTTTCATGATTGAAGTAGCAGCAGGAGAGGCAGTCGCTTGTTAAGCTTAACGCAGGAATGCTTTACAAACATTCAGAGATGGACTTACACACTTGCTTTACTTCTCTCGGGATAACTTTGTCGGAGATGAAATTCCGGGTTGCTAGCAAAGCTCCAAATGCTATCCAGACCACCGACAGGTCCCGCATGCCACAGCCACTCTATCACGTGATGCATACTGCTCCGACGTGCTAACGTTCTGAGGCGAGTTACGGCGCGTTGCAACTTTTGTGAGCTGCTTTCGTGATATTTAATGGATTACATTTTTTATTTTTCTCCGATATCCGATCCAGTAATTTAGGTCAGTATTGGACCGATACCGATACGTAATATCGGATCGGTCCATCTCTACTCCTAACAATATATTTGTAATAAATAGCATATTTACAGACAGACAAATAGTGTGTGAAAATCTGTGATGAGTATAAACTTGGACATTTGGCATGGATGTTGATATTCGTTGATATTCCACTCATCCAACTACTAAATATTGACTTTTTTGTCTTTTAATTATTGGATATGATAGCAGACCGATTAAAAGTTGTGTTCAGAGACATTGAATAAAGTTGGGAAACTCACGTTGTGGAACACACGCATGCACGAACGCACACAGGAAAGAAAATTCATGTTCTACAGTACAAATCAATAGATTATAGGTCAAGACTATTTCAGGAACTCCCGTGAGACCAGGTAGTACTCCAGGATGAGTTATAAAAAAAATCCTCCCTAGCAGAGTTTTCATAAATGGGTGAAGCTCTCCATACAGGCCATAACCAGATTTGGAACCAGCCTGTAATCCCCCATCTATGGGAATTGACTCACTTTTTGAGCCAACCTCAAGTGGCCATAAGGGGGAACGGCAATTTTCTGCACTTCTGTATTGGCTTCATGGAGGTTGCTGCTTGGTTTGGACTCATTCATGTTGGTAGTTAGCTTTTATTCATAAAATATGCCTCTTGATCTTTTTAGTGCCTTGGGCTCATAGAATTGTTTAAGGTTAAATCTGTGTGCAGTTCTGCAGATATTCTTCCATACAAACACTACAATTATTGAAAAAAACAAAACAAAAAAAACAAAGACCTAGAAATAATGCCATCATGTCTCATATACAGCCTTTTCTGTTAGATTTTGTTCATATAAGATTTTTTTTCAGTTTTCATGTAATAATACATATTGGAAACAGTACTGTAGTAATTTTTATTGGATTTCTTCCATGTTAAGGTATGAAGATGCCTGTGTTGTTAGAATCAGTTAGACATGTATCATGAGATGTAATGTATCCGTAATACTAAGTAAAAATACAGTGTTGTGTGAGGTGTGGAGCCTACCCTGCTGTCATAGGGAGAGAGAGGGTACACTATGGACAGGCCACCAGTCCATCACAGGGCTAATGCACAGAGACAGACAATCATTCACACTTGCATTCACACCTACACTCAATTTAGACTGACCAGTTTGCCTAACAAGCATGTCTTTAGACTGTAGGAGGAAAGTACAGTGCCCAGAGAGAACCCACACAAGCAGTCTTCTATCTGTGAAACAGGTAAGGTAAGAAAGTTTGTAGATGCTGAATTTTCCACCAATGGTACCTATTTATGTAAACTGGTGGAAACACACTCTCCATTACTGTTAAGCATGATTGAGCGAATGCAATTATATGAGGTGATAATTACCTACAGCCATGATTGCTGGGAAGGTCATAGTAAGTCAGTACTTTCATTAAACAATTCTAACCAGCTAAATAACACGTGGACATACTCTAAACAGAAGGACACCAGCTGACCAGAAGGCTGAAATCTGGAAACTTCTCATTGTGTAGTGATTAACTACTAAATCACAATGCCTTCAGCTGATTCGGATTATGTATGTGTGCAGTTAGTTGACTAAACTCAAAAAAAGACATAAAGTATAAAGTAAGACAGATGACAGCTGTGCTAGCCAGCACAGTGCTGCAGCACTTTGTAATAGAAATTGAATGGTTGCATGTCAGCGAGGTAAACCCACTCAACCACAAACTCAAGCGTGACCACATTCTGCACAAGCATGAGGATCCTTTGACTAAGATTTATACAAGCCTAATGCACTTATTTTTAAATTTTGGCTGTAAAATGAAAAACAAATCTTTCAGGAACCATTTAAATTTTCTCTCTAGCCCAAAATGATTGAAGACTATGGTAATGTGAAGTGGACATGGTAACATCTAGACAAAGCAACTTTTTTGTGTTTAAAAAAATCTGTGTTTAAACAGCAGTAACTTGTGAATGCCTTGTGCTACCGTGATGCACCAAATATCCCCACAAAGCTCATCTTCTCTTTTTTTCTCCAAAACTGTTTCAATTTTATATCTAGAAAGAAACTGCAGAGTTAGGGTCATTTAAAAAGTCCTTGTATAAGTGAAGGGTTAACCGACAAGAAAAGAAGCTACACTCTGCAAACTAATCTGACCTTGTGTGTGTACAGTGTTATGCAGGGTGCAAAGTGTCACACAATTCACGTGAAATTAAATTACGTTGTGATAATTAAACATAAACAGCTATTATGACCCTTAAATGCACATGTAGCATTTGCAACAAGGAGTGTTTAACCTTTTCCAGTAAATGTTCCTCAGTTTTAACGATTTGTTTTCTTACCTTTAGACTAGTCATTTTTCCCACCAATTTAATCCACAAGGAAAACAGCCCAAGGAGCATCCCTACTTCAGAAATGTCTGTATACTAGCAGAAAAGAAAAGACTATAAGCTCCTTCTTTTTACCCTCCATTGTTGCAGTCATCATCATCGTCCTGCTACTCTCTTTAGGTGTCACCACAGCAGATTATCTGCCTACATCTGAACCTATCTCTAGCATCCTCCTCTGTCACACCAGCCATTTGTTTATCCTCCTGGACTACATCCATTAATCTTTTTCTGTGCTCTTCCCCTTTTCCTTCTCCCTGGCAGCTTCACACTTAATATTGTTTGTCCAATATATCCACTATCTCTCCTCTGTACATGTCTAAACCATCTCAACCTTCTCTCAAACTTTGTGTCCAAACTGTCCCTCTAATGCACTCATTTCTAATCTTGCCTGTCTTGGTCAGTCCCAACAAATATCTGAGCATCTTTCAGCTCTGCCATCTCCAGCTTAGCCTCCTGTCTTTGTGTTAGTACCATACATATCATACATCATAGCAAGGCTCACTAATGTCTTGTGAACCTTCTCTTTCATTCTTGCTGCTATCCTTCTGTTAAATGTCTTCTTTGCTGCTCTTGTGCTCTCAAGGTGTATATAAAGTACCTTAAGGTGACTGTTGTTTTGAATTGGAACTATGTAAAAAAATTAACTTATCTGAATTCAATTAATTGAACTGCACTCTGTTTTCAGTCCATGGAGATTCTTGCCTGACCTCATTTGTCAAATTTTCTATCATCACAGCAAACAAGTATGGGCTCTCACTCCCACCTCAAACCCATCTGTCACTCCAGCTGACATCACCACGGTCTTTCTGCCATCATACATGCACCAGCCTCACATACTTCTCTGCCACTCTTGCCTTACTTACCACAGTTCCTCTTTTGGCACCCTATCATATGCTTTTTCTAAATTTGCAAAGACACAGTGCAACACTCTCAAATCAAGCATTGCATCTATAGTGCTCTTTCTCGGCATGAAGCCATGATGCTGCTCACTGATCATTACCTCTCTCCTTAACCTAGCTTCAACAACTCTTTCCCACAGCTTCATGGTGTGGCTCATCAGCTTTAATCAAAGTCTCTCTGTAGATAACTCAAGTTAAGATGATGAAAAGTTAATGCCAATGTTTGCAGACTTGTAGTTTCTCTTCCTATGTTCTGCACCAGCCTCACATTATCTCCTATAACAATGTCTACTTTCTGTTACTACGTTCTGATACTTTCATGCTCTTACAAAGTCCAGTGAAAAATGTTGAATGATATATTGAATTACAGAAGCTGACCTTGGCCTGTCTATCTTTTGAATATAGTTTAACACAAAGCATTTCAGTGATGATGAAAATGTTTTTATCAGCCCAAGTGGCAACAACAATAGTCGTATTAAACAATACGGCTAAAGAATCAGGTAAATAATGAAGGGCAGTAATGCAGTGATTCATAAGCAAAATGTTGTTGTAAACAGCCATTGTTTTCCATTAAAATGTTGAAAATGACAGTTGTTAAATCTGTTTTTCTTTACGGCAGATATCTTTGCTTAAATATTTCTATTTTTTTTAACTTTTGGATAACAGCATGCACAAATGTTATCAACAAATTAAGGCCCATTTTCTGTCTTTCTTTTGTTCTCTTCTGACTGCTTGATTATCACAGCGGAGTTGTCATGTGAAGGAGCTGCATCCCAGAATGAGAGTATTCAGCACAAAGTGTTGTATTAGAAATTACTGCAATTAATTCAGCTCCCTCGGGGCTGAGAACTTGGCAGGAAATGGAGCCACTCTAGAACAGAAATCTCATCCGTCACTCTGTGTAGCCTTATTGTTGACATTTGGGTGGTCCCATTTTTTTGACCTTAGCTTGTATGTAATTTATCATAAAATGTTCCTGCTGATCAGATAAGCTGTCTGTTTTAGCTTTGAAACATATATATCAAATGGCTTTTCTGAAATCACCGGAGCGAAAAATTACAGCTCCAGTTACCTGACAGAGTCCTATCAAGTTTGTGATTAGGTGCCCAACCTGAATGTGAACCAATATCCAGCCGCAATTGTTCTCGCAGCTGCCAGAAGGACCTTGGTTGATGATGATGTGCCTCCTTGAAATCCAGATGAGTCATGTGTGTCACTAATCATCTGCAGCATTTCCATCTTACTCTGAGCTGATTCAAGGGTAAGGGCACCTGGAAAAAAGCCAGCATCGTTTCTATTTTGTTTAAACGGCTTTGCATTTATTATTGTTGACAAAGATTTCTGAGATATATATTTGTGCTTCTAAAAACAGCACAAATCACTTTTCTGCTGCGATAACATCTTTTTCATCACCCTGATACTCGCCTCATTTTGAAACCCCGTACAAAACTGACCAGAGTAGCAGAAAAGGAGAGACTATTTCCCTTGACTTGCTCCTGTTAAAACGAATGGTCTCACATCTGAGCACCATGTTCTGCTTGACTGGGTTTGTCTGCCAGCTTGCTTTTGTCAGGACCCGAAAGAAACCAATAGAGAGAATGAAAGAAATATGGAAGGGGAGACCTGGAGAGCTTTGGGCTGCCAGATGCTCACTTGCCACCAAGAAGAGACAAAAGAACGAGCCAGAGGGTTCACAGCAGCTGAATCATTCCTCCTTTCTATTCCCCTCATCTTTCTTTGCTCTCCTTCTCACCTACATGGCAGATGGGCAGTTTCAGAAGTGGGGAAAGTGAACTTGCTGTGTTTTGTTGATCCCCAGGCTCGGTGGACAACAGCTAAAATAAATCAAATTTTTTCAGCAAATGGAGACCAGGCACCCAATCTTTTACTAAAAGGAGGTGTTAGACTTTGTGGGTGGTGCTTTTGTTTTATTTTTTTAAATCAAGCTCTGATTACCACATGTGCAGCCTTTTAAGCAAAGCAAGGTTTCAATTATTTAGTTAGAAAACCATGTATATTAATTTAGCTGAAAGCTGTAGTGTCAACAGAGCATTCCGTGGAGTGGCATAAGGACAACATTAATAATCAGTTGGCTTTGCTCTCAAATAGCTTTCACTGAAAATGAAATGGGAAAAACAACATAAAACCCCGTTAAAAATGGTTCATTTGAAAACTGTAGGTGTAAAGCATCATTTGTGAGTCACCATGTGATCAACGAGGCTGGATCTCGTCTGTTGAAAAGTGAATTTAGGGTTCCAGTGCCCAGCCCTTTGCCAAGTCAAGAAGCACGAGTTTAGAGGGGAGAAAAGGTAGAAAATGGGACAATATGAGACACGTATAGAAAAAATTGGATTGGAGATGAGAAAAAAAGAAAAACAGTTCAGTTTTCTGATGATTCCAATTAATTACATTAACTCAAACCGAACCTTAACTAGTCTTTTAATCATTTACTGATGCAAACAGTGAAATAAACACATCTGTGTGCACTTACTGTTTTTCTTTCTTGGTAATCATCATAATATAATTCATGTTTCAAGTTATTTCTATTCAGTTGTCATGACAGACTGGTCAACTCAAGTCTTGATTAGAGGAGACAGGAGGAGATGTAATAAAAGAAGAGAAAGTAAAGTGGAGTTGGGAGTAAAGGACAGTCAGATTTGGGTGGGGAGAGGAGGAGCTAAAGTGAAGGTTTAGAGAATTTGGATGTCTGCCCTGTGGTTGTAATGCTGCCAAATCCTGTCTTGGACCCGGGAGCTGCACACGCAGCTGAGACAACTGTGGGAGGTTCTGGGATGCTGAGATCCATCTCAACTAAAGGCAGAGAAGCATCTGTAACAGTGATGAAGAGGAAGGTTATTATTTTCATCTGGATGGTATTCGAAGTGATGCGTTTTACAAAGCACATGGCTCATTTTTATCAGATTGTATTTTATTTATTTATTTACTAATTCACTTGTGTGGAAACCACAGCTGCAAAATACAGGCAAACTGTTTCCTTTTTAACTCTGTGCCGTGACAATCACACACTTGACTGCTTTATTGAAGTTTCAGGCAAACATGTATTCACACCTAAATTATTGTCATACAGAGATTAAAGACCCTGAGAAAGTTTCCTTATATAAAGGACAAGGTCATAGACAGTGATGTTTCCTGTATATCACAGTATCATTATACATTTATGGTAAGTCCTTCAGACAAATGAATTTTTTAATTGAATATGCTTGCAGAATGGATGGACTCGGCGGAGGTTTATCAGTTACCATTTCCTCCTCTCTGTGTAATGAGTTTGGGTGATAGAGTGGATTCCAGATCGGCCAATTGAAAAACAGATGTGCAGCCATCAGATTTACTGACTTCAGCTATTCCATCTGCCCAGAAAATGTGATCAGATGTCTCACATGCCTGTAATATACCTTCAGACAAACACAAAAGGCATTGGCGATTAGATTTTATCACTAAACGTGTCACACGACTCTTTAGATATTCCCATTAGCTTCAGAAATATAAAAGTTTGTGCAACTCGAGTTTGGAGATAGTCTTGGGGAAAATGAAGTGAAGTTCACTTTGTGTTTTGTTCTGTTCTATGATGAGGTAAAGTACTTTACAGCGATATGACTCCAATTTCTGCTGATTTATTTTGGGTAGATGATTATAATGAAACACAGTGACCACCTGTCCTCCAGTTACTTTAACAAAATGCCTCTGCTTGTTAGTGAAACACATACACTTGAAAATATGTCAATCTGACTTGTTACATCTTATTTGTCTACAATAAAGCGTAATTAAATGAATTCTTCTGGGCTCACTTTATTCACTGTGGGCTTTAAATTATAACAAAGAGTAAAGTTATCATTTAGGTAAAGGTGATTTGAATGCATGCTGAGCACCACAAATTATGTGCTTTCCTGTGAAAACAAAGCATTGATGAGGAAAAGGCATTGTTGTGTAAAATAAAAAATAAAAAATATTGCAATTTGTGGTCCCTGGAAACTAAAGCAACGTGACATCAAAAATCAATCACACGGCTTTTTAGCACTTACATTACAAGCATAACAACAAATGAAAATTGTAACAACTCATTTCCAGGTTTAAAAGGTAATTTATTCAGCAAAAAGCTTGACTTACAGCTAATTTTCAGGTTTTTTTCTCAGAGGCTGTGGAAGTGAAAGTTGATTATGGCTATGAACAGTATATGCAATTAGACTACGCATACGCTTGGAGTAATTTGTTTTGATCGGAAGCCCGGTAAGACTTTGAATTGAAAATTGATCTAAAGTAAAAGTTTTATATTATATACAACTTACACTCAGATGGCCTGTTATTTTTAATTATATCGTATTTTTGCATAACTCTTTCCTGCAGAGTTTTGGTTAAATGACTGAAACTTGTGAGATCAAGTTTTATTTAGTAACATGCTAAATGCATTATATTTTTAATTTCTTGTTTCATATTAAGGAAAAATCTGCATAATTATGACGTAGCATGGTTTTTGGTGGCAAATGGGCTGGTCTGAGTCTGTTAGAAACTTCTGATCTACTGGGATTTTCTCATGCAACCATCTCTAGGATTTTCAGAGAATGGTCAGAAAAGAGAAACTATTGGCAAGCGAGCAAAAACGGCTTCTCCATGCCAGGGGAGAATGGCCAGCCTGCTTTAAGTCGATAGAAAGGCAGCAGTAATTCAAATGATAACTTCTTACAACCAAGGTATGGAGAAGAGCCTCTCTGAACACACAGCTTAAAGTAGATGGGCTACAGCAGTGAAAGATCACGCTAGGTGCCACTCCTGTTAACTGAGAACAGAAAACAGAGACTAAAAATTCACATGAGCTCACAAAAAATTGGACAAGAGAACTTTGGAAAAATGTTACCTGGTCTGATGAGTGATCAAAGCTACATGAAAGCATGGATCTAGCAGTGTTCCAGTTATTTAAAGGATACTTTGGTGGCACATTTTGGGCCCCTTTGTACCAATTTACTGTATTATTGTTGAAATGCCACAGCCTATCTCAGTATTATTGCTGACCACATCCATACGTTTAATACCACAGTGTACCCACTTTCTGATTGAAGCATACCATTTCACAAAGCTCAAACGAGCTCAAACTGGTTTCTTGAACTTGAACGTAAATTCACTGTCACAAGATCTCAGTCCATTAGGTGTGGTGGAATGGGAAATTTACATCAAGAATGTGCAGCTGACAAATCTGCAGTAATGCCAAGTGGTGCAAAGTCTCTGAGGAATGTTTTCAGCATCTTTTTGAATCTGTTGCATAAAGAATGAAGGAATTTCAGAAGGCAAAATCAGGCCCAAAGCAATACTAGTAGTCTGTAATGTAAAGATGCTGGATTTATCAATATCTGTTAATTTTCATCTGGATTCTGTGACAGTTCAATGGTATTGTTGGGTCTGTGTTTCCACAAGCCCCGCTAATTCTAGAGACTTATTCATCATGAAGAAAACAAGACAGTCGATCGATCAAAGGGAGGCCTGTGTCCACCACGAAAATGACCTCTACCACGACCTCCCTTCCTGCCCTTTTTATTGAGACACAGTTCACACAAAACATGTCAGAACAAAGCCACGCCCACATGGTCCTAAGACAAGGCATTTGTATGTACATGTGTGAACTTCTGTATTTAAGTAAGA
>NW_005187421.1:2596120-2612161 GCF_000239375.1 Pundamilia nyererei
TTTAGTATTAAGCTTTGCTTGTTCCATATTCAGTTTTTCAGCAAAACTTGTTTGAGTCCATAAGAAGAGATTCATTCTTATATCTGGAGGAAGATTTTGTTTTTCAATAAATATTAATGTTAGCCCGCGACTTTGTTCCAGTTTTGAATTTTGGCCCACTGTGTATTTGAGTTTGACACCCCTGCCCTAGATGGTTCACCCTAGATAACACAGTGAAGCCATACAAAGGGGCGGAAGTTTGCCAACATCAAACAAGGGTGTTCCTGTGATAAAAACACTACCGCCCCCCTCCCAGAATCTTAAGGATCTGGGGAGGGAAGGACAGAAAGAATTCTTTAAAACTATGTACAAATGGTAAACATAAAAATGACAAACATTTAATATTTCAACTTAACGGGTATAAATACATTTTAGAAGGAATCCAACAGCAAAACAACGAAATAACCATGTGACATATTAGACAAATTACAAAGGTGATAAGATAATCAACCAAAATAAATTTTCTCTAGAAAGTGTTCTGTGATTTGTTGTTCGCTAAAATATTTATTTTGTTTAATAATATTTCGTTTTCATTGAGAAGAGGCAGAAAAGGACATTACATCCATCTATATCTATCAGCTGTATCTAATGTTCTGCTAATGTAGTTTTTCTGTTGATTGTAATGTGGTTCAGTCTAACTGCGTTCAACTGGAAAAAGAAGTCCACCATTAAACAGTCCCCAACCTAGGCATGCATATAAAAATAAAACATTAATGTGATTATGGTATATTAGTCTGCATTTCTCAATTTTGGGTGATCCTCATCGTGAATGCAATCTTCAGCTTCTTTCTACTCAGAGAAAAGCGACTACTTCAGTTCATTAGATCCCTGCAGGCATCTGATTGCAGAAAGTAATCTGAAAATGATTGCGTCAAAGCACAAAGCACATTACATTCAGCCATCTATTGCATTTAGTTTCATTAAATCAAATTTAAACAATACAAAGCTGTTACAAAATAGCCCCATGCACCTCTATACATTTCAGATGGTTTGTTTAGTATTTGTATGTATTACCCATTACTGTAAATCACGTCCTCCTTTGCAAATTAAAATCATGTTTATTGTGAAAATGTAATATTAATCAACAATATGTTAAATTTTAAGATGTTAATAAACCATGATGTAAAATGCTGTCCAGTACACGGCTTCATCAGACTCTGTTTTTTCTGTTTGTTCCTTCAGCTGTTTCGTAACTTGCTAATCTGCTTCTCTCTGCACATCCGCATCATTCAGACAAACCTTTGATTTCATGAAAGTCTCTAAGCTGTTGTTGTCATACATCACTGTGATTAGCACTGCTATTTTTAACCTCAGTCATGAGAGCTGTTGTTTTGGATTTTTTTAACATCATTAATCACTACAGCTCTGGATTTATACTGAACTTTGTACCTTGTGGCATCATCTACGTGAGCAAAATAGCAGGTTGCAAAACAGGTGGATGAAGGCACATGTAGCACTTTCCAACCACCTGTGCTATTTAGAGAGCCCTCTAATTACGGGCATCAATGTGTGAACATACAGTAGGTTAAAGTAGGTCTAAGCATTTGGCAAAATGACTAATGCTGACATTTTTTATTTCTTTTACAAGCAATCTCCAGATAGTGTGCCACAGAACAAAAGCCTTCGACAATAGTGCTACTTAAGCTCATCAAATTCATCCTGAACACTTTTTAAAATTATTTGCAATGCAGATATAAATACGCATGAGTCTATGGCCTATTTCTCATCTGTTTTAAGAGAACTGCTACCGTTTCTCAAACAGCGTACAAAGAGTGTGTTCATACAGTAACGTTTATAGAGGGTACTTGCTCATGTCTCATTAAAGAGTGCAAAGCAACTACCCACTGAGTCTGGTGAGGTCACAATACCAAAAAGTGAATGATATTATAAACATAACAGGAAGTCACTGTATAATTAATCCTCAGTTGCAATGTACGCAAGAAAGGTTTGAAGAATTTGTGTGTGTGTGTGTGTGTGTGTGTGTGTGTAATACAGCCCTCTCTTCTCATTTGCATACAGTCCAGTATATCTGTTTCTGCAGTTATCTGTTAATGAATGAGGTCGACCATCCTCTGCTGCCTTTTTGCTTCCTCTGAGGTTCATTTTATCTGCAGTCAGATCCAGTTGCACTAACGTATAGAGACATGATCAGGCGCTGCACTCAGAGCTACAGAAAAAGAAGAAAATGGGTTTCACGCCCAAGTTGTCAAGTGAATTTAGGATTATAATGTACATGGCTCCTCTTTAATTCATAAACCTCAAATTCAATTAATTCAGCAAATACCATTCAGTTAATGTGGTGTAATTTTCTTCCTAACTTATTGATGAGGCTGCAAATGTTCTTATGTGGTTACAGAATTGGCATGATTTTTTTTTAATGTGATACAAGCGTGATTACCAATTCACTTTTCTTCTGTGACAAGAATTTTGTAAAAAGGAGACACCAGCTTGAAGCGAACGGATTATAGTTGCATCCTTTCCCGAGTCGTTTGGTATTCTCAGGTTGTACATTGTCATGATTTATTCATCTCTCTGGCATTCTTACTGACCATTCTCATATATGAAAAGGTACCGTATGAAGTACAGATATTAGTGTCCCACTGAACAAAGGATTCGTTTTTCTCTTTCCTTTTTATCAGGTCAGCAGATTGAATTGTGAGAAAGGTGCTATAACTAACAACAGAAGATCTTCTGATGTTTTCAAAGGCTAAACACAAAGAGAAGTAATACCTGTAATTATTGGTATTATTTCTCTTTCTATGATATGGTTTTCTGGGTTGAGAAGAAATTGATAAATGTCTAACCTTTCTGTTTTCTGTGGTAATATAGTTTGCACTGTCTGTCAAAGACAAAGCTTTTGTGTTTACTTTGCATGAGTAATCTTCCAGAGAACTCGACGGGTAACTCAGCATTACTCCATTTGATTGGCACATCTTACAAAAAAAATTAAACCCCAATCAGGACAAGCACAATATCTTTTTTGTCTTTAACAAAACATTTCAGCTACATGACTCTGTTCTGTCTTATGAAACAATGAAAGATATAAAAAGCCATTTGACTTCCACAGATGCTGAAATGTAACTTGTTCTTACAAATCTTAAGCTAGAGCAGACCTTCCCAAAGTGTGGGGCCCGCCCCCTAGGGGGGGCGCAGAGCCATTGCAGGGGGGGCGCGGCATGAAAAGGGAAATAACAAAACAACGCCTGGACACTGCTAGCACGGGGCGCCCACACAAACGCAAAGCAGGAGATGAAGCATCTCTGAATATGTTCCCAAACCAACTTCATTCTAAGCCAAAGACTAGAAAATATGTTGAAGCAAATCTTCCCTTTGGCTTCACCTGCACAAGTGCCGAGGTAGGTCTCCCTGCAGAATTGGTTTTCCCTTTGTCGGGAGCAGCGCTGGGCTGTTTAAATCACGGACAAACAGTATCCCACATTCTTGATTTTTAGTTCACAAACACGTGTTTTCTTGTAAAATAAAGGGGGGCCCAGCAAAAAAAGTTTGGGAACCACTGAGCTAGAGTGACAGACTTGCAGACTGTCCAGGTGTTCATCCCCATTCTCACCCTATGACAGTTAGGAAAGGCTCCAGCTACTTCACAACCCTGAAGTGGATGGATGGATGCATGCATCTTGGTCTACAGTGAGATAGATGAAATAATGTTATATTCCAGTTAACTAGATGAAAAGATGCCCTTGCTTTAGCCAAGATATACTAGAACAGTATCTGACTTACCATACATCTTCTCATCTTCTCACCTAAAATAAGAGGAGTCTTCTTTACCTCCATGGTTTCTAATCAACATCTGCTGTACTTATATATTTGAAAACTCAGATATTCATTTGATTATATATTCAACATGTATATCATCCAATTTACATCGATATAACCCTGTTTTAGCTTGAGAGTCTACCATGCTTCTGCAGTGAGCATCACTTTTTTAAGTCTTTTCTTTTCATTCTCCTCCTAACTGATCCTTACAAATGACTGCTTCTCCGCGAGTCTGGTTCTACTGGAGCTCTGCTCCAGTTAAAAGGGATTTCTTCCTCCCCACCTTTTCCAAGTTAGATTTCCGGTAGTTCCTTTGATATTGTAGGGTCATTACCTTACAAAAATCTTACCTTCTTAAGTGTTTTGAGATGGCTGTTGTTGTTAACTAGTACTATGTAAAATCCGAATGTCAGCAATGTAATACATCATCCGTCACAATTCATGATCCATAATAATTCAGAGGTTTATGTTGCTGTAAAAAACAAACATTACCTTTACTTTGAGCATGCTTTCAGTGAAGATCCATTAGGTCATTGTGTCCAAGTTTCACTAAAAACTTCTCAATACTCTACGAGGAGTAACGGTTCTTGTAAAAATAGAAATACAATCTTTTTGGCCAATTCCCAGTTCTTGATCACCTCTTCCAGAAGGGGGACTGCTGTTCTAAGCATGTGTGTCCCTGTTCTTTCATCATGGATCTCAAATTTCCACTGAGAACAAACAAGGTCAAGCTGACCCACCTTTCATGTTGAGGATCTTTACTGGTGATATCAACTGGGGTTCTGACCCATAGCCCTAGAAATGGCTTCAGTTCAGTCAATCCACTATATTAGCCCCAACAACAATGATTAAATCCAGATGTGTAACCTGGAGCTGGCTGAACTGTTTTTGTTTCCTTCCGGCAAAGTTCAGTTTTACTGTAGTAACTTGGAATGTCTATGGAAGAAACATGGTGCAATTGATTTGAACTGTGGCTCACCCTCATAGCACATTTTAAAGAAAAAAAAATAACATCCACAAAATCTTCACTCACTGACTCATTGCGACTTTATCCTGTTACCAGTGTTGCCAACTCCCCAGTAAGGAAAATCGCTATTGGTTGTCCTAAAAGTCGCTAGAAGTCGCTAAATGACGTCATCGCCTAATTTGCATAATTGGTCATGCTAATCTAATTGTAACCTATGTTGTTGGAGAGAGAAATAACATCGTGGAAGAGACATAAAGTGAGTAAAAAACGTCCTAAATGCATTTAGAGTTTATTTAGAACTGCAAATTAAATTTCTTTTAGCAATTATTGTTTTTTTTAATGTCACAAATCCAACCCTGCTCCTTTACCCGGGCTTGGACCGGCAAAAGTAACCTGAAATAGGCACTCTGGTGGAGTTACTTTGTGTGTGTGTGTGTTTATAAGTAGTTTTAAACCTTGTGATCCACAAAACAGCATAAGAGTAAAAGAGTAAAAGAAGAACTGACTGCATTACAGCACCCGCTGCTTGTTGAGAGTAAAAGCGATACGTGCTTTCACGTCTTTTTTTAGAGAAAAAGTCGCTAAGGGGTCTGAAAACTCGCTAAATATAGCGACAAAGTCGCTAAGTTGGCAACACTGCCTGTTACCCAAATCAGAGAAAACACCAAATCACCGAAGCTCCAAACACCAGAAATACTTCAGTACTTTTTGCAGTCTTCGAGAGGCTGACATTTTACCTGTTTATATGAACCTTTAGCATCAGTCTTCTATACCTTTATGTCAGTAACTAATGAATTAGGACTTAAGAAACCAATCATTAAGCATTTTTTTCAAATAAGTAACGTTAGCTTGGTTAGTTTGATCGCAAGAAGCATGGTTATAATTTGTAGTGAGAACAACTAGAAACAAGGAGTCTGAGTTATCTACCTTTGGTATTTTCCCCCCTGTTTTTTTCGGACAATCTTGAACTTTTTTCCAGCTGCTTTATCTGTCTCCAGGCTTAACTCAGGGACAAATGTCATACAATTCATGTCCGTTACACTGTGTGACAAGTAAAGATATGCAGTGTTTGCATGCAAATTCCCTGACACAGCGAATGGCTGAAATTGGCTGAGGAAATAGAAAGAGCCAACATAGCAGCAGAATCTCACGCCTCAGTACACTGTAAGGTGTCAAGAGAGTTGGCAAAGCCCTGCTTTACATTCAAGGCTGAGGAGGGCCATTCCAACCAAAGGTTATACACTTCATATTAGTTGAATGAAGTGAACAAGTCTAGATGAATGCCAAGAAAAAATTGGTGCCAAGACATGTTCTTTTTGTTTTTGTTTTTTTCATCACATACTGGCAGGAGTTTTGCCGCCGTCTGGTATCAATTCATCTGTGTCTTCATATGCTGGAGGGAAGGAACGACTTCACTTCAGTTAGATTATTTGAATGATTATGACAAATTATCAATACTAAGACATTTTTTCTTGTATCTCTAACTAAGTGATTTCCTTACTTTATAAAATCCTTCCTTTTTAAGATATTTTGAAATGAAATTTCAAGATTTGCACTTTGGATTTAAATGCTTCACAGAGAATTCAGTGTCTTTATGTAGTCTAGAAAAACTTTTACATTCATTATATCCCTTAATAACTCATATAGATTGTGACAATTGGAGTGGGTGTAAAATTGATTCAGTTGTAAGCATGTCAGTGTCCTCTATTTGTGAAGTGATGAGAAAAAAATATTGGAAATTAGGAAAACAGAAAGTCTACTAAATGAAATAAGATTGTTGTATAAATTAGGTGGGTTGAATTAGGAGGCACTGATTGAGTTTTCACAGAATGCCCTAAACTGCTGAAATGTGTTGTTTTTAAGATAAATAGACAAACAGGAAAAAAAACCCCAAAAAAACCAAGCAAGATAGTTACTCACATATTATCCCTTTCTATTTATTGTTACTGTCAAACAGCTACAGCAATAAAAGTGTTTACACTTGTGGTGTAGCAGCTGTAGTAAAATCACAGAATGATGTACCCATTATTAAAACTCATCCATCTTATTATTTACTATATTTTGGCTCCCTCAAACTAATTGTTTGCATGAATCAAGCTCTCTATTCAAACGTAACTAGTTTACTATGACACAGTTAAGTGTCTCACAGGTTTGTGAAATAAAATATCTACTGTGAGGACCGAGGAAAGGTGATTGAAGCAAGTTTTTACAGTGCAGACCCAAAACGAATACATCTGACTTGATACAGCTTTCAGACTGTAATTTCTTCTGTTGTCACTGTTTCTTTCTATGGGAAAATGATATCTGATATACTTCAGAAGATCTTTCAAGGAATGGAGCCTGAAATATAACTTTAATTTAGGCAGATCTCTTTATATCCCCTCATTAATCCATGTCTGTGCTCTGCAATGTCCAATAAAGGCTTCTAGTGCTCAAGCAAAGAGTAATATGTGACTGTTGAGGCTTTATCTTTCTTTTTGGAGAACATATGGAAGAAAACTGAATGCGCATACTGCAGGATTTGTTTTTTTATTGTATATAGTCTTTAATTCTGGAATGGGAAGCTTTCCTTGCTTTTGGTCTTCCTCTCATTATCTCTGTAAATGGGCACTCTGTGTGATAATTAAATGCAGTAGAAAAATGCAAATGAATGGGACAAACAGAGCTACAAGTCTTGGTAGCTCCCAGTGGACAAGCCAAGCCAAGAAGTGATTCAGAGGCAACAAAGGAAACAGCCCTCATTGTGATAGCAGAGGAGCATTTAATTTTTTTAGTCAGTGGAACATAATGAATTGGTTCACTTTGTTTTATACAGTGTGAGCCTTTGACATTCATGCTCTTGTTAAAAACAAAACAGACCATGCTGTTCTGCTGACAGAACACATCTGTGAATGTGACTACATGATTTAAAAAATGGCGTACATTTTAGTTTCTCAAGTGTAAATCTGTGTTGGTTTTTAATCTGACTGATTTTTAGTATCCATTGCACACTTTGCGCAGTAGGTATTATTTTTTCATATTTCGCTAACGAGCAAAGTCAAAGTAATAAAACATAAATACAGACACATCAGTGTGCATGCAAATAATAGAAATCCATCACAGTAAATATTTTTAGCTTTAGCTGGGCCTCCCTGGTGTTTGCATTTTCCCAAAAAATTCATTTAGACAGCTCAGCATGTGGAGTATGAGAAGGACAGATTTTGACAGATGACTCCCATCAAGCAGACATGTCGGTTAAAGTAAGTTAGAAATGACACAGCTCATCTTCATCAAAGATCAACTGTCTACTTTGCTTTGTAAGGGTGAGACGGGGTGACATCCTACTCATCTGTTGAAGAAATTAATCATGCCATTTCTATTACTGATAATACCTTAACAAAAATAATCATGCTTTGTATGATTATTTTTGGTACTGTTCTAGTCATAAAAAAAATCCATGGTGATGAAGAGCATTTAACCAGTAGGCTACTACCTTCTTTGATCAAGAAAAAACATGGGGTCCTCTGGTGTCAGCAGCTCCTTTCAGTTTGAGTATGCTACGATCACACTGGCTGGAAATCATCGGAAAACCAAAATTATTCTATGTGCAGTGATTTTGGCGTCTTTGATCAGGTGACCGGGTCAGCGACCACTTTTCAGAGCAACGATAGTGCTTGAAGACTGCAATAAAATGGCAACATGATAGAGATGGTCTATGATTCGGTCAACTCTGATAAATTGGAGAAAACCTCAAATATGTGCTGTCTACATGCACAATAATTCAGTCCAGGCAGAACGTTATCAATGTGAAACAAAATTTCAGAAATTCCTCCCCAACCAGTGATGGAGTTGCTGCAGAACAGTGATTCAACTACAAATTAACACAGGATCTCAACAAGCTAACTTTTATATATAAATATAACAAGCATGCAACTGGTTGGTAACCACTTAAGTTCTTTCTTGCAAAGAAATGCATCGTAGATGTATTGCACTCATCGGCACAGACTTATACTGATTGGCTGATCAACCAGTGCAATCAATCTGTGTGTTTCTAAACTACCTGGCACTTATTTGCAAGCCTTCACCAATCTGTCTGACAGTGACAGCAGTCAGTCAAAGTCAGACTGTGACTGTAGTGACAGGCTGTACAGTTGCCTTGTGACTGACAATGGTTGGCCAGAACTTGGTGTGCTGCACCAGTCACTTCAAGGTTGGTAAAATTCAGCCAATGCAATGCAAACCTTTACATCTACTTTATATCTAAAGGCCACCAGACAAACTGTGGATTATCTGAAATTGCGTTACAAGTAACGCATTACTGTAATCGGATTACTTTTTTCAAGTAATGAGTAAAGTAAGGGATTACTGTTGCAAAAAAGGTAATTAGATTACTGTTACTTTCCCATAAGCACGCTGCGTTACTGCATTACTAAAACTTCTTTTTGCGAGTGTGTCTCACGACAATGACGTAAGTGAGTGCGACATTCATGGCAACAGCTGTATGCAGATCAACTATCGAGTGCAGGAGAGCATATGACCGTGCAGCGTTTAAAGCGTGGAAGTACTGACCTTACTTTGAGTTTGATTCCGTAAAAAAGTGACAAAAACATTAGTGTCCGCTGTTCACTGCATGAGAAGAAACCTTCTTTTCACAGCGAAAAAAAAACCCCTTAACTTCTGAGTAAGCACCGAGTACGCTGCCTGTCTTTCCTCTGATGACAGGAACGGCAGGGTTTTAAAGCGTGGGTCGAGAGCTGATGCTGTGTAGAGGGTGTTCCTCTCAACTGTGCTGGCATATCTCTTCTTAAGATCTTGACTGATACTTTGCTTGATGTTTCTGACCAGTGCTGTGTCACCAATGTTGTCTTGGGCGTCATGCAACAGATGCGCTACGAGAGACAGAGTAGGATTCTTTCCCTCAGACATCACAGTAGTCGCGACTTGCATTGACTCACGGTCCGGACAATTTCTTCAGTGTTCCCAGTATCTGTCTCATTTAGAGTAAAGATATCTGTGCTACTCTTTTTGACTTCGGGAGACAGCAGCGCCGCACAAATTGCAGGTTGTTGTTCAAGGAAATGCTGGAGCATGTCATAAGCACTGTTCCATCTCGTGCAGACATCAGTCTTAAGCTTGTGAGTTGGGAGCTGTAATATTTTCTGTTTTTGCTCCAGAGCGTGGTTTGCCACTGTGCTTCTATTGAAAAACCCAGTTATGCGCCGCACTCTTCCCAAGACTTTGGCTATTGCAGGCAGGTTTAAGGCTCGTTGTGATGCCAGATTGAGCGTATGGGCGAAACACTTCACATGCAGGTATCCCGCTAGCTGAGTGGCAATTGTCATATTAGAAGCATTGTCGGTGACAACCACCAGATTTTTGTCGGTAATCCCCCATTCCTGTGCTGGATTTTGCAGGAAATTGGCAATGTTCGCTCCAGTGTGACTTTCATGTAATGTTCGAGTTTGGAGAACGTAAGACAGCAGTCGCCAGTCCACTGTGAGATAATGAGCTCACATATGAATCCACAGCCCGTGAGGTCCATGCGTTGCAAGTTAATGCAACCCTTTCTGCTGTGCTCAAACTTGCCTCAACTTTACGTTTCACGTCTATGTAGAGATTGGGTACGGCTGCGTCAGCGAAAAAACGTTGTGATGGTATCATATACTTGGGTTCCAGCGTCTTGAGCATGTAAGAAAAGCCCTCGTTTTCCACAATGTTGTAAGGACGCAGGTCTTTGCAGATGAAGTACGTGATAGATTGTGTTATTTTCTTAGCTCGCTCTGAATTGGAAGATAGCTTTGCTAAGCTAAGAGTGTCCAGCGTTGGTTGATTTTTCAGTTGCTTTTTCAGAGCTAGCTTTGCCATCCTCGGTTAATGCTATTTTTGGATGGTGCCGTGTAAGGTGGGCCCTCATGTTCGTAGTATTCCCAGAGGACTTTATTTTCATACGACACACCTTGCAAATCCCGTGTGTCATATCCATCTCATTTGTTCCATCCTTGTTAAAAAATCCAAAATACGTCCAGACGTTTGATTTAAACGCAGATGGTGCTTTCCTGATTTCTTTCTCTTCCTCCATCTTTGTATGATCAACTTTCCCACGTGCTGACCTAACCTCTGCTGACCTCACTAGAGAAAAAGCTCAACCGCACCATCTGGTGGACTGGAAGTTTTTTGTAACAAAATATCGATATCTGCTGTCCCTGTATCGATACTTTATTAGCAAAGAAAATCGCGATACTACGCAGTATCGATTTTTTTCCCCCACCCCTATTGCCTACCCAGTCCCACTCTCTGTGTCTGTGAGCTCATCATACATCGGAAGGCCAACAAACACACCACTACAGCAAGACTGAGAACACTTTCCTTTTTTCTTTTTGATGCATGATTTTAATTTTTACATCTGGCAACTTTGCTTCTTTGGTTTAGATTCACTGCACTGCCAACAGCATCTCCTCTGCAGCAGGGGGCTGGTTTCAGTGAAAAAAGCTCAGATAAACTATATACTCTGCCAAACAGAAGACAGGCAAACAGAAGACAGGCAAAGTTAGCATATAGCTGCTGAACGTACTGGAGCTTTGAGCAACAAAAAAAGAAATTGCCGCTATAATCTGACAGAAGTTGAGAAACGTGTGCCTTCTAAAACAGTCGACTAAAACCTTTATATGGTGATTTCATTCCTTTAGTGCAGTCATTGCTTTTTCACTTCCCTGTAAAACAAAATCATTAATTACATTCCATTAGAGATGTCTATTGGCCTGTCTTATGGCTGCAGTTGGAAACTTATGTATGACTGGTGCTGAACCAAAATGTAAATTAATGGACTGGAAAATCAAAACAATGAGCTGAAAGCTTTTAAAACTGTAGTACGTCACTCTTTATATATACAGTATATGTGTGTGTGTGTGTGTGTGTGTGTGTGTGTGTGTTTGTATTGCATGTGTATTAATGGAATTCAAACAATAAAAATCCTTTGTTTTTACTGTCTCATGCATGTGTTTACATATTGTGAAGAGAAATACATGTAGTCATGTACTCACCTCTCTTTGTATTGATCTGTAAAACCACTCACATAAAACATTGCAGCTTTTTAGTATAGCTCTATAAAATCGCCAAGACCTTTAAAATAATTTCCTCAAGTCTGGTCAGAACTGAAGGACTTTGCAGTAATAAATGATGAACGTGCAGCCTTTTGAAAAGTACTTCTGTGTTCAATATATTCCCAAGAAAAACTTTAAATTCCCAATTGAGGTAACTGCAGTGGGGGGCAGGCAGGCTGCTGAGAAATGCTGCTAGTGTTGGTTGGCTCTATATTATTTTGGGAAATATAAGCCTGCTTGCTCCATTGCATTTGAATTGCCTTCAACTCACCTGCACATGGCATTCTCCTGGTGGGAATAACTGTTTATACTTGTGCCATATGTGTGTGCTTTTTTTCCTCAAGTCCTAACAAAAACAAATATATATTGAGCACTAAAAAAGTCATGCTGTTCTCTTTCTAGTATAGGAACTATAACATTGGTCAGGGGATGTGAGAGAAAGAAGATTAAAACCTTGTTACAGTGTCAAACACCAGTGATAGATCTGACAGCTTTGGGGCAGGTAATGTAATTCAGATGTCCCCACAGATTCGAATGCCAAAGACACTCAGTTTCACCACTTTAGCATGCAGTGGATTGTTACTCTCTTTGCACTGCCAGGACTTTACTTCAGCTTAGAAGTGTTAAAAAAAGAAAATCAAATCATCAAGATCACAATATCTAAAGCTGAGATGTGTGAGCCAAATAAAGCTCAACACACATAGAATTTTAAACACTATTTCAACATTTTGCATAGGTGGGAACCATTGTTACAGCCATTTATTATGGCTAAATAATACATTCATTTGCAGAGAGAAGCAGTTTTTTATTTTAGAGAGGACAATAAGAAATTTACATTTAGCACTTTATGACAGCAGAAGACAATTAGTCACATATATTGCCAATGATCTGTTGCTCTCAGTTTCTGCTCTTCTAGAAGAACAACTGTTTTCTTTAATAATTAATTATACTTGTATCACTTTGTTGCATATTAGAGAGTATATGGTGGAGACACATAACCATAAGAATAGAACAGCAGTGGCTCTGCAGAAAACAGCATAGGCCTTTTATAAGGTGAAAGTACTACAACAGTAGTAACTCACCCTTAATAGCTCTAAATAAATATGGTTGGAGTCTTCTAAAAATATAAATATTAACAGTGTGTCGTTTTTTTTTTCAAAGTTTAAGTCTGTGTTTCCTTTTTTAAAGTTATCTAAACAATTTATTCGCTCTTGATAAAACGTTAGGCATATTAACATAAGGTCAGGAGATTGCTGTGGGGCTATGACTGACTTGAATGATGTTGAATTTTCTGAAATCATTAATAAAATACCTACAGTATATTTGGTTCTTAGCTGTAAAGTCTGGTCCCTTTATGAATAATTCCAACATTGACTGTAATAAAAAAAGGGGGGCAAACTCAAAGTGAGTGTACTATTTTTCTAAGCATCAAAAATTTGCATAATTGGACTCTTCTTTAGTTTCAGAGTCTGATCTGTTTTGTCGAGTTCATTGTTTTAGCAGTCCAGAGGGCAAAATGGTGCCCTCCCACCTGAGTTTTTTTTTGTTGTTTAGTTTTTTTAAAACCAGGTTTGTTAAGCTGAAATATTTTACAGCTGTTCAAATGCACTGATGACTAGCTGCTACAAAAGTAGCTTTTATACTACTGCATATGACCGCACAAGCACATTGGCCAAATGGGAAACATCGCCCACTGGCTCAATCTAACCAAAATATTAGTCATGTTACTACTGCCCCGAAGCACTTACAATAACCCTGAATCTAATGATCCACAGGTCAATGTTAGATAGCTAGCCCTTTGGCTAATTAGCATTCACCTTTGCTTTGACAGTGAAGAATTTCTTACCTTTCACCAGCCAAACTGCAGCACTATTGATCCATTCAGATATAGCTGTCTGCAGCTTTTGTTGTTTCAGCCAGGCAGCAATAAAATAGAGGTGGAAGGTTTCTCCATAATTTCTTTGTAATACCTCACCAAAGTAGAGTTCAACAAGGGCTTTTAAGTGGTCTGAACACGGTTGCAGCTGCAATGTGTAATTCACAAGTGGTGGATCAAACTTGCATTTTGGTTATGATGTTATTATTTATCTGCTTTTGAGAGGTGATTTAAATATTTGTGGCGTGAATCAGATAGAGATTTGACAGGTTTGTGCTGCAGTTCGTGGGGGAAGGAAACTAAGCAAGGGTGCCCAGTACTCCCTCTCCCCAGTCACCTCTTCTAGCTTACAGAGGAACACCAGAGTGTTCGCAGACTATCCAAAAGATATACTGTGATCTCTCCAGCCTATGCTGGGTCTGCCCCAGGCGCCCTTCCTGGTGTGACATGCCCAAAACACTTCGCCCAGGAGGCACCCTTACAAAATGCCCAAATGACCTCAGTTGGCTCTTTTCAGATAGCGATTCCAAGTGGGTGGATTCAAGGTTAAAATTTTGCCAACTTTGAGATGGATGATTGAAGCATCTGTCAATGGAAGTGACGGATAATACTAATTGACATATGAGAGGATGTTAAATGGGTCAATTAATCAGTTATCTGTCCTTTATGTAGACCAACAATCAGCACTAAAGTAATGCGCACAGAGTGAATAACTTTTTGTCCATTTAGTTTTTATTACACATCCTCCAACAGCTTGACTAATTCATAGTCAAGCTGGTAGAGGATAATTCATCTGTGCAAGAAATTTCAGAAGCTGTGTGTAGCTTCCACAACTGGGCAGCTTTCAATCAAATGAACCAGGTAAAATATTTTCAAGCCAGTAATCCATCGTTTGATTCCTCCTCACTCAGTGGTATTCACAGAGAGCTGATGGTATCATTCCTGCTCTTCTGTCAGTATGTGGTCCTTTCTGGTTTCAAATATATTTTTCTCTGACAGCTGATACTTAATGTCTCACACTCTTTTTGTATTTAATTATATCATATGGTGTTAAAGGCTATTAACTTAATTGCTTGTTCCTTTAACATTGTTTACACACTATATTAATATTTGTAGTGTAGTGTCAGCCAATGTGTAGCAACAGCTGCTGCTGTAACCATCAGATATAGTAAACAAGTCAAGGGAAGACTGGGGGAGGAGGGGATTCTTTAACTAATGGATTGAAGTCATCTATTTTTGAAAAGTGGGGAGACTTTTAAAGAAATAACTGAAAATCACAGTGGGGTGCAAGCTCAGGTCTAGGCTAATTAGAGCTAACCCACCACTGTCTCTGCCACAAATAGTCTGCTGGTCATATACAACTGCCAAGAGACATATTCACTGTGTCTATATGAAATCAAATGGGTGACTTCACGCAAAGTATATACTATGAACAATGTATTAGACCACACCTTTTAATCTTTGAATTCGTGTATTTTCATGCTTTACACCATGCTTTCATCCTTTTCATTGTGCTTCTTGATAAAAGGCTTGGCCCATGATAACCTATTCCATGAAGCTGTCTACACACTGTTCTTGAATTAGTCCAAAGGCCACATGAAGTTTTTAGATCTACATCAGCATCCTCTGACCCCACTCTGTGATTTTACGTGACCTATCACTTCATGACTGAGTTGCCGTCATTCCCAGTTGCTTCTACTTTCTGAGTAATCCTGGCAACAAAAAGAACAACAAACAAATGAGCAGATATGCCAAACAAATCACATAAAATCACAAAAGCTAATTTATTGGCTGTTCAGGAGCTTTTCATCACTTCACATCATTCTTCCTTTGCTCATCATGTTTTGCAGCATGTTAAATTGCAGATGGTAAGATTGATGTTTTCTTTTCTTTTTTCTTCTCAAGTGCACTTGGGAATTTTCATAAAATGTCTTTTTTTTCCATTACAGACTTTTGTAAAAGTGGACTTATCTGCTGTGACTTCACCTACTGGTTTGTTAACTACTATTTTGAAGCCTCAAATGCGTCATTTTAGCCATCACTGCCTTTGCTTTTTTGAAGTCAGAAGTGTCCATATTTGAAAATTAGCCTGTTTTGTTGAGAGACACTTGGAGCCTGACTGGGGAAACATACAGTGGGGCAAAAAAGTATTTAGTCAGCCACCGATTGTGCAAGTTCCCCCACTTAAAATGATGACAGAGGTCAGTAGTTTGCACCAGAGGTACACTTCAACTGTGAGAGACAGAATGTGAAAAAAAAATCCATGAATCCACATGGTAGGATTTGTAAAGAATTTATTCGTAAAT
>NW_005187421.1:2613472-2676221 GCF_000239375.1 Pundamilia nyererei
GTGGCTGACTAAATACTTTTTTGCCCCACTGTACCTCTCTTGGAGACCTAACATCTACTTAGTAATGTAGATACTGTTTAAAACCCTACAGGCACACTTATCTGAATGACTTAATGACAGAAATCATAATTCAAACATTTCATGATTTCTGTCATTATTGTTACAATCTATAAACATGTTCAAAAAATCATTCGAATAAAAGGTCAACATTAGTACAATGCATTCCTATATGCCAAAAGCTAAGACTTTGGAAGCTCTATTTTAGACAGTTTTTTTAATTCTTTGTTCTCCATGACATTATTGAGACCAGTTATCTCAAAAATGGTCATCTCAGACATACAGCTGCACACCAAAATGCAGTCCAGACCTCTTGTTTGGCAGCTAAATTAAAGTTTTCATAAACGAAGGGGCAAGGGAGCTAAAATAATTTGCTTTAGAAAGAGGGTGAATGGAAGTGTTGCACCAAGGCCAAATAAGCACTATTTTGAATGTTCTATGGGCTTAGCAGGAGTTGATAAAATAATTTCACTCCAAGGTCTATTTTTCTATCTGCCTGACTCTTTTCTGTACTTTTTTCACTTCTTCTTTATCTGGCTTCCTTCATTCTTCTGCTTCTTCTGTCCCTTCTTCACAGCTGTCAAGAATGAACAAGAAGTCCTTGAGGTGCTGAAAATTTTAAAGTTTACTTTTGCACAACTGCACAGAGTCCAATGGCTGATTATGCTGTGTGCCTGAAACCTTCACAGCATTGACAGATTTGACATCTAGTGTATTTGTTATGGCCATTTTAAAGAGTGAGAATAAACCTTGAACCACAGCCCCTTTTTTCTGCAGTACACAATCACTGCAAAGAAGACTAACAGCTTTGAATGACGTCTACAGTAAATTTCCAATTCTGTGCCACCAGGTCATCCCTAATAGGAAGGCTGCCATGTTACGTGTTGACAGTCTTTGTTTACTTAAACAGGACAGTAGGGTGATATTCTGATAAAGATAACAAACCTACGGTCTTTTTTATCAGTAGCTGAAGGCTGATGCAAAGTTCACCATCAGTGTGTTTGTCTTGTTCAGCTAAGTGAAACGGAGAGCCTTGAAAGGAAGTCTTGGGAAAGCAGAAATGTTATCATTTAAACAGGATTAATGACAGAGGGAAAATGTAATCAAAGACTACACTTCGCATGGGTGAGTTCTAATTGTGCTGTCTTTGTCTCAGCCTTGATGATAAGTAAACCAAGGTAGAACAATTAAAAATACTCATAGTTCATGTTTGAGATTCTACTTGTATCCCAGAGGTACAGAACTGTGCAAAAGTATTGACGTCTTTATATTTTGCTTCCATCAAGCCAGATTTTGTGGTTATCTTTGAAAGTAGTCTTGTACATTAATTGTCCAGGCCAAGTCTTATAAAATTAGTGACACTGCCTGCTTTTTCACTTATTTTCTGTCCTTGTACCTGACCATTTTCAAATGAATTTTTAATTTCTTTATTTGTTAAGCCACGTAAACATGTAACTCTAACCTATGAATCACTCAAGCACAAAACTCTAGAAATGAACGATGTTGTCTACCCATAACAGACAATTAATAATCAGCAAATAATTAATTTTAAATTGTATCTTAAGGTAGTAGCAACCTGTGGCAAAACCAAATAATTTCTTCCTGTTTCTTCAGGTGAATCATCAAAAATGCCAAAGATGGCACAGTTTCATGGGCATAGATGATTTCTAAAAATCAGTTAGCCAAAAGCTTGGCATATCTTGGAATGGTGTGCAGCATGCCCTTGAAAAATTTGAGGAAAATGGACAAATTGACAAATTCAGATATTTATTAGTATCTGAAATTCATGTTCTTAAGTACAAGAAAAAAATCCAGCAGACCTGACACAGAACCTAAGAGATCCATCTGAAACCTTAAGTTGTGCCATTTACTATTTGCCTCATCAGAAATGGTCTTAGTGGAAAGGAGAAGCATGGAGAAAAGGCTGAAGTAGGTCAGATTACATGAGAACTGTGCTGATAATAAGTGGTGAATCTAAAGTTCTGGTAAAATCTTTGTACAACAGCAGTCATTTGTATAACATGATGGAGGCTCTGTTATGGTTTGGAGCTGCATTTCAGCTGATGGTCTTGGGTCAAGGCTATCAAAATTGATGGAATTATGAACACAAAAACTGCAGTGAGATTTAGTTTCACCATGAAATACCATCTTTATGACATGCAGACCGATGATGTGAAACGATGCTAAAGATACATTGAGATGGAGGCACATGATTCGCTCTGGTGACCACTAAAGGAAGCGGCAAAAGAAGAAAAACACAATACCACCTGGAAAGTGTCTGATATACAAAGGCCTCAGTTTTTCAGCATGGCATGTTAAAAGCATACCTGGAAAAAAAAAAAGCACACAATACAATACTATCAGTCATGAATTGGCCTCCTCAGAGGCCAGACCTCTGCATTATTGAAGCAGTGTGGGGTCATCTTCACAGAGAATGGAACAAAAGGTAGCCAACATCCAAAGAAGAGCTTTGGGATGTCCTTAAAGAAGCCTGGAGAAATATTCCTGAACCCTACTTAAAGAAATACCAAGAAAGTTTGCCTCAGAAAATTCAGGCTATGTTGAAGATGTAGGTGGTCATACCAAATATAGATTTTCAAGCTTTTTGAATTGTAGAAATTGTTTGTGCCTTAAAAACTGTATTTCCATTTATGTCTGCAAATGTTTCAAGAAATTTCTGCACCTATTTCCCCTTTTCTTTGGAAAGTGTAAAGTAATGAGGGGTGGCTCAAAACTTTTGCACAGTACTTTATTTCAGTATTGTGATTTGCTAAATGTAATTAAATCAGGCAAGAATGAAATGCATCTCAGAGCAGAGTCGCACTAAAAATGTGGTTTTTTTTTAGCTTAATGTGTCAGTGTGATAGACAAAGTTATTTATCATTTCTCCAGCAAGTGACATGCATTAAAAGGTCAGCGCCATACACATGTGTGTGTGTTTGATTGTGTGTGAGGTGACAAAATGAATTCAGTTTGAATTTCTGTGACAAATGGCAGCACATGCAGCTGCAGAGGGCAGAATGTGGCAGGCCTTTTGCCAGTTTATGACTTCCTGCTTTAGTTACACAATTATAGTGTCAGGCTAGAATTTTCCTATTTTGTTAATATTGGTGTGTCATCCATAATATGGATATTATTTCATCAGCTGTCACTAGTAGGAAGGATGTGAATGGCGGCAACGGGGGCTCCATTCCAGATCTTAGTAATTCTGAAGGTTGAGAGTAAGACTTCAGTCATTTAGTTTGTGTATGCACATTCCCTTCATAATATGTTTGAAATATGAAAATTGTATTTAGTATGGCCATGACGTCTGTGCTTGAACCTTGTAGACCAATTAAATAGAGCAAAAAAGATCTCCAGAGACGGGCTGTGTTGTTGTCTGTCAGTAACAAGAATCTATAGCCAAGGAGCCTCAACATCACCATGCTAAAGTCATGACAGTGCTAAATGTTGTCAGTTTTGCAGGTTTTTTTTTTTTTTTTCATAAACAGATGATGGTCCATCATCTTCTTCTTATCCTTATCAGGGTATAGGGCAAGAGGTGGGGTACACCCTGGACAGATCGCCAGATGCAGGGTTAACACAGAGAAACAGACAACCCTTCGCACTCACATTCATACCTATGGGTGGAATTCTGTGGGTGAAAGCCGGTATGCATGGAAAGAACCTGCAAAGAGCACTCCATACAGAAAAACAGAAGGAAGGTGGTGGAATCAAACGCAGGACCTTCTTGTTGTTAGGCAACAGTGCTGCCCAACTGATAATGGTGCTGCATGAAAAGTTAAGGTATCATATAAGTGACTAGACTTCACACTCTGGAAATTTTATAGACATTACAAACCCATTCTGATCTGTCCTGTGGTGAAACTGGTGAATTAACAGACAGCCAGAGTAGCTTTGTTTAAGAACAGTGGGCAATGTTTTAGCTCAGTGGGATGTGCTCGCTGGCACTCAGGAGGTGGAGCGCAGGGTCAGCGTTGGGAACACCCAGTGCATCCAACTGTGTGTGGTGTGTGTGTGCAGAATGAATGTGAGTATGTTTGAATACGTGAAGGTAGTCTGTAATTTAAAGGTCCTTTTAGTACTTGTTAAAACCAGAAAAGCACTATTAATGTTCACCATTTAACTTTTTATCCAAATCAGTCTTAGCTGTATTTACCAGTGTAATCAAAGGACACCTGTAATTAGCTCAGCATGTTACAACCTTGTTTTTGCATTCTTATGTTCAGTATTGTTCTTTTTCCATATTTCCATAACAGAAAAATAAGAAATGATCCTACCTTGTTTCAGAGGCTTGCATATCCATCATAAAGCAAACTGTTCCTTTGCGGTCTGCCACCATAGCTCAGTTAGTAGAGCATGAAACCAATGAACTGTACAAGGGCAGAGACTTTACCCGCCCCCTTCTCTTTTCCTGCCTTCCTGTCCAATCATCAACAGTTATTTCTAATAAAGACAAAAATGAATGAAAAAGGAATGAGGGGAGGGGTGGGGTGGGTGAGGGGATACGGCCACTGAAAATGGTTCCAACCATAGGCTGTATATTCCAACAAGTGAAGTCCCCTCCTGCTGACCACAAAAAAGAATACAGGTTTAAGCCACTTATGAGCTGGCTTCAATTTATAAACCTGGAAGCTACGTCCATCTTTGCATCTGCTGTGTCAGATCAAAGTGCCTCAGAGAAAAGCTTCCTGTAGGTGACACTGTTGTCAGGTCAAGGGCTGCATCGTTCCAAGGACTCGGCCGTGAAGAACACCATCTCACTTTGATGAGAACAATATTTTAGCTAAATATATATTCTGGATAAATTAAAGCATTATCAAGTTGTCTGTGGTTTCCTTTATTTGTCCTTCCCCCTGTCCTGTCCTGCAGGATAAACATCAGTGATTCACCACAAATTTATTTTTGTGATTCTCTATATGCAGCTGTTTTGTTTTGTGTTAGAGACACCTCTGCAAATACAAGAAACAAATATCTAGAAATTGTTTTAAATGATTCCACCAGTCCCTCAACTACAGAGAACAGATATCTGTTCTCCCCCTGTTCTCCTCTTCATCTCTAAGCTGCTGCTGGCTCCTCTTCCTAACACTGCCGAAATTGTCCAGGGGTGAAAAGCCTCTGTCCCTTCACCTCTCAGCTCTCACCGGTGGGTTTCTCAGTCTCTCCTGACTCTACTCACAGAAGGAAAACAACCATGGCGATTAACAACAAAAGCCGAAAACTTTATCAAGTCTCTGTTAACAATCAGATGAAAACACAATTTGCTCTTAGAATCACCTGTATATATTTTTTATATTTTAATCATAATAATGGATTGCATTTATATAGCACTTTTCGAGACCCTCAAAGCGCTTTACAATTCCACTATTCATTCACTCTCACATTCACACACTGGTGGAGGCTACAGTTGTAGCCACAGCTGCCCTGGGGCAGACTGACAGAAGCGAGGCTGCCATCGGCCCCTCTGGTCATCACCAGTAGGTGGTAGGTGAAGTGTCTTGCCCAAGGACACAACGACCAAGACAGACAGAGCTGGGGATCGAACCAGCAACCTTCCGGTTACAAGATGAACTTCCCAACCCCCGGAAACACGGTCGCCCCTCAATCAGAGACAAATCAGAGATAAAAATACAATTAAAAAGGGGAAACGGAACATATAATCCTGCAGAAATGTTGGGCTTTACAACAAAGGCGACAGGCTCAGATTGTATGATATAAACATGCCAAAAATTGTGCATTTACTGCATGTCTTATTATTAGTTGCTCTATACAGCAGTGTTTCCCAACCACATAGATGTGCCGTGAGAAATGATCAGGTGTGCCGTGGAAGATTATCTGGTTCCACCTGATTAGTACTGTAAGTGACCGGCATGGCTGAACATTTACACTCTCTTCCACTAGACAGCAGTACAACTACCTGCTCTAATTAAATGGGTTGCCAACTGCCAGTAAAACAGAAGAAGAAAAGATGACATTACATAACAGTCATCTTTGGTGATGTACCCGTGATTTTTCCAACCTGAAATATGTGCCGTGGCTCCTAAAGGTTGAGAAACACTGCTATACAGGATGAGAGCTCATGTAAATATGACTTTAGCACATGATGGTTAAGTCAGTCTGTTTCCTTAACACAGTTCATGGATCAAATGTTTGGCCCAGTAAACATACTTAGTTTAAAAAGTGAACTGTCTGCTTGTTTGTTTGTTTGTTTTTGCTAAAACGTTTAAGACAAACCGGCCCAACTTTGACAGAAAGCTAAACTAAATAGGCAACCAGCCAAAGTATGTTAAGTGGCGATATCACTAATGTCACATAACTTGGCTGAAAGTTAGGTAAATTTAACTTCAATTTTCTTCCTTATGCTAACATTTGTTCCATTGGATATTTGAGTAAGATAAAACTCAGTGCTTACTTTTAAAAGTTTATTTCTGGACCGCTTCACTTCAACCATCCACCATTTTTTCCAAAAAACTTCTTCAAGCTTAGGATTGGCAATGAATCCTGGAATAGGGTGGGTGTGAGGTAACTTCACGTGTGTGTGCCATTCCTCAATCCTCTCTTTTCAGTAACGAAGTAAACTTTCATTTTGCATTGATACCCATTACCTTTTAAAGGGCACAAAATGCACCACAAAGACACCCACAAACAAAAAAATCAAGTAAAAAAAATAAGCAGAAACATTAATAGGTAGAGTGGCCATTTATGTTGTGAAGATACTTTTACTCACATTAAAGTTACCTGGATCACTGGAGTTTAAATATCAAAACACAAAGCACTGATGAGAACCTGCATGAGCTGCGAAACCCCAAATGGCCACAGTGGATATTAATATGTTAGCGTGTTGACCCAGAAGCATATGGCTGTTTTTTTTTTTTTTATGTAATTAAAATATAAACTGCCTTTGTGAGGTCAAAAGAAGCATCTCTTACTCTTAATCTTCTTATGAGTTTGATTCTAATTAACAAAGACAGAAACTGATTCTTCTAGAGGCACAAATTACCTGCTGCTCTGCTGTCAACATCTGCATCACGTAAAATCATGTAAAAGCCAGGATTAGTGCTCTGTGAGTAACATCCAGGTAAAATTAGACCATAACAAGTGAACCCGCAAAGGTTTCAGCTAACACGTCTGCCTTCAGTATACAAAGTGTCTCATTAACAACTCTGAGTAAACATCTGATCCAGAAAACCTCCATTCACCAAAGTTGCTAGCATCATTTCAGCAAATTAAAAGTTATTTACAGTGTTTACTTTTATGATTTATGAAACCTGTATTTGTTAAAACTTGTTGTATAACTAAAAACAAGAAAAAAAAAACAGATTCATGTGACACTTGTACATTGCTACATTCCTGAAAAATATCTCCCCTCTTGCAGCTCTGTCTTTTCCCCAGTAATGGTGATATATTCCTGTTGGCCAGCTGCCCAGAATATGAAGATGTTTACACCCAATTATGCCATTTCAAAACAAAGCCACACCGACTGAGACTTTTTATGCTTGTAATGACTACTATTATTTTGGCTTATCATCCTCAACAGGTTAAGAAGGACTAACTTGTCCCAAAGTGAAGGGACACATCTTAATTTCTGTACAGGCTCTATATAAATAATAGAAGTGGACAGACAGTAGTGGGTGTGGTGTTATAAGGAATATAGCAATGTGGCTAATCCTAGGCCAGAGAAATAAACCTGTTTTAATTTTCTTTCAAAGACTTACTTGGAGTTGCACATCCTAAAAATATGTATAAACATGATAACGAGCAATACAATGCACTTGTCACCGCTTCTATGCTAAAAATACTCCTATCAGTTCATAGGTGTCACTGCTAATTAAGTGGAAACAGAAGAAAAACTCAACTGCAAAGTGAGATTTCTGACATTTTTCTCCAACAATTTGCTGTAATAATGTGTGAAGTGTGAGTTTATAAATAACAACAGAAAGGCAGAAAATCTGTTTTTTTCCTTGTAGTTTTACTGAAGTAACTTTAAATTCATGAGCCAGATTGCAGTGAAGGTCCTCCTTCAGTTCTGTAGTCTAACTCTTCAGTTGAGAGGTTTGCATTATGGAGGAGTCCCTCTTGGCCTAAAAACCACAGGACGACTTCTTCTTTCTGTGCACTCAGATTTTCTCTCTGAACAGCTGGCTTTTTGGCTAAGAGCTGTCGAGCTGGCAAGAGCTGGATGATGTTTCCTCCTGGCAGTGATAGAGCTGCTCTCTAGAATTATTTCCCCCCGTGCAGGATGCGTCTCGCTGTGTTTAGCAACCCAGGAGACGGGCATCACATCTGGTCCTGCACTCAACAGCGACAGGCAGTGAGAGCTAAATTCTCCTAATGACGGCTGGCTGGCCAACGGCCTGATCCACCAGGGCCTGGGTGTAAAGCTGGCATCCTGCTCTAGTAGAGAGAGAAATCCAAATATGGGGACCTATATGATTTGTGAAACATTGAACACATTTGGGGGGGTTCACTGGGTGCCTGAATGGAAATGAGAAAGGTTTGAGACTGAACCTGCTGCTGCATGTTTAGCTCTGCTAGTTTTCTCCAAGGTCACACTCTGTGGTCTGAAAGCTGTTGTGTCCAGATGGACGGTAGGTCAGCTACATGATGGATACTATATGTTCATATTGATTGATACAAGACAGCAGGGATTTAACTCAGGGCTGGTTCATACACTACAAGTATCTGCAAGGTTTTTAAGTGGAATAAAACTTAGAAATCAATGATTCTGTTGTTGCTGGATGTTCTAGTTTCTCTTTGGTCAAAGTTGTAGTAAATAATCATGCCTGCTACATTAGCGTTCTCCACAGGGCGTAAATCTGTGTCTGACAATGTTGGAAACTGGTAATTTCATTGGTTAATTTTCTGTGAACACTGAAATCACAATTATAATAGCTCATAAACCTCCTAAGTCTCATCTCTGGTTCAAGCTCTGTTGTTGTTACTACTTCTTCAGTGACAGAAGTGATAGAGGCAGAAATACAGAGATAGAATGTAATGAAGTACAAATATTTTGTTACTGTACTTAAGTAGAATTTTCAGGTATCTGTATTTTACCTGAGTATTTATTTCTAACACATATCTGTACTTTCTACTGATTACATCAAACTGGTTTGAGCCTGAAAAGCAACACATAAAAGGCAATCCTAATGGTGTATCAATCACCAAAGATTATCATATCCAAAGACATGAAAGAGGTAATATAATTTATGCATTATTTATAGTGTCATAGGGGTTACAGTGGGCCGTTTTTTCATTGGTTTGTTTTGTTAATTTGTGATAAGTTGTGGTAGCGGCATTTCAGCTTTACAGAAGAGAAGAGAGCATAAAGGGAGTACCTTTTTTTAGTATCAGGAAATTTCAAATGCACTGTTTCTATCAGCTCATCAAATATCAGCAATATTAGTAAGTAGTGCATTTGATAAACTGGAAATTTAAAACTTATGCATAAGTCATCATTTGTTAAATAAGATATTGAATCTGTATACACTGCAAAGTTATGTTTTAGTTTTCTTCATATCATAAAATGTCCTGCAAAACAACCTGAGGTATACTTACTTTGTGTTATTTAATGGCTGCATGAAGATGCTCATTTTTGTGAATGGGTTAGTTTGGCAGACTGTGTTGGATTTAATGTAAAGAAGAACATGTTGGACTGGTGCACTGTGGTGCTCATGGCCAGAGTTGGGTTACATTAAGGGTAACAGGAATGAAAATAAATTTAAGCTGATGATTCTGAGATTCAGTCATTTAATTCCACCTTCATACAAGCTTTATACCGTCTTAAAACGTGACGGTATACTACATAAACAGTATATACTGTCATTGTAGAGGATGAACATCAGCCAAGAAAACTCATGAAACATCTGCTTACATCTTGTTGAATTCAGTTGTGTGTACTCCATAAAGAGCAGTAAACCTGCAGGTCAGCTGATCATAGCTTGTACACAAAGAAAATCCACTGGCGCTCACAACAGAACTGATTATTTGAAGGCAGACTCTTCAGTAATAAAACAGAGAAAACCCCAACAATCATATGACCCCTTATGAGCAAGTGGTTGGCAACAGTGGGAAGGAAAAACTCAGTTTTAACAGGAAGAAACCTCCAGCAGAACCAGGCTTAGGGAGCAGCAGCCATCTTTTGTCTTCAAAAGAGTTTACTTTCTTACTTTGAGTACATTTCAGAGCCTGTACGTTTTCACTTTTACTTGAGTAAAGAAATTTAATCAATACTTCAACTTTTACCAGATAATTTTTAGATAGTATATTATATCTACTGTATAGGCACATATCCTAAATATTTAAACCAAAATCCGTATCCGTATATTATCACATCTCACTTAGGAGTAAAAAGAAACCTCTAAGCTGGACAGAAAATCAAATTTGATTTATATTTTGATGTATATATTAACATCACCGATATTAAAATATAGACAATTCTGATAAGATTATTTTTCTTTTAGCATTCCTCAGCCCTAAATCGTAAGCGCCATTTCAATTAATGTCCTCAAAAAATGTTTTAGTTTCCTTAAATTAGGGAATAATTAAAGACAGCAGCAATGACAATAAGTGTATATTTTCCAAAAACTGATAAGAAACCAAAAATTAACTTAATGTGTTTATCATTTGTAATAAATATCTGTTTTTCCTTTTTTTTTACTCTCACATTATCTTGTTTGCAATAACAATAATTTTAAAAAAGAAAGATTAGATAATAAAAAAAATGATGATTAGCCTTACCAGCAATATCCTCTGCTGCTGAATGAACAAAGAGTTGCCATCTGGGAAACTTAGATTTTCTGTTGAGGAAGTTCAAACATCAAAAACTTTGCCTAAAAACATCCAAACAAATACACCCAAAGAGATTGTTAGCAGTGTACCAACATATAGACGGTTAACGCATATCAACCTCATTTCCTACAAACATCTCAGCTGGATATCACTGAGAGTGTTATAAAACTGCTGTAGTCAGAAGTCTGCTGTCATGAGATACAGAAGCACAATGAGCGCTTTGAATATACTCCAGAGTTTGCTTGCAGTAATGTGATGGTCATTTCATGCCTTTTTGGGGCTCACAGATACACACTCCTTTATCACTGTGAAGAGTTTGAAGAAATTTGTTTGGAGAAGTGCAGGGGCTGACTTGCTCTGTATGACAGTTCCGTTCAAAGATTCCTTGTTAAAAGAAGTTGGGACTGATCTTTGGAAACAGGAAATAACAGGCTTTTAATCTCCTTAAATGTCTGTGAGCCCGTCTGATGTACAGAAACAGTATGGAGACGAACCTCCGACTCAGAATAGATTTTGGTAATCAAAGTTGCTTCTTCATGAGCGCTGAAACAGAGTTTTACTTTTAAAAAAACATAGTTGTGTGCGAGAGAGAGAGACCCAATACAATATCATCATTACACTCAGCTCACAAAGTGATATCATTGCAGCTTTAAACATTTTGCAATCTTCCAAGTGGTAAACTGAACAAAACTGAGTATGTCTAAGATCTTTTTTTTGTCTTTTTGCTACAAACAGAACGACTGACCAACCCTGTGAATAAAACCCGTCAGCAATATTGCATCCACATGATAAAATGACTGAGCCTTACACAGGAGTATCATATCTTGTATCTTGTTTACTGAACCTTCTTTTCAATACATGTTCAGAAAATCAGCGTCCGTTTCACTGCCTCCTACAGGACACTCTCTTCTTCCACTTTCTTACAAACATTAATGTGACACAGAGCCGATACTGCCTCTCCTGGCATTACCATTGTAACAACACACTCATTCTATCTGTGTCTTTCAGATGAATAACAGGAACTTAGGATGTATGTATCTATGAATAATAACTATTATGCATACCCATATATTTATATAAACAACTAAGTTCTTGCGATACCACAGTAGATTACTTTACTATTAAAGTATTTTGAATGTGGGACAGCAGTCGCCAGTTTTCTGTGATATAATGAGCTCTTTTGGTCTAATAATAACGTGACAGTGAAAATGTTGAAAAGTCAATGCAACCCTTTGTGCTGTACTCAAACTTTCCTCAATTATTCTTTCCTTCTACAGTACGCAGAGAGAAATCTTTAAAGGTGATAGATTTGCTGAAGTGTGATGTAGTTTTTCCATGTTCAGCGTTTCTAGTGTTGGTGAGCTTTTCATTTGAGTAGACTTAATGTTAGCTTAATCGTCCTCAGCTGATGTTAATTGGAATTATGACCCATGAGATGAGCTTTCATATTGGTTGTATTCTCAGAATATTTTCCTTTTATACAACATTTCTTGCAAATCCCGTGTGTCATATTCATTTCCTTTGTCTTATCCTTCGTAAAATAAATAAATCCCAAATAAGTCCATATAAGTGATTCAAACAAAGACAGTGCTTTTTTGTTCTCCAATCCCTCCATGTTTGTTTTAGCCACTTCCTCCCGATACTGACTGTTATCTCTGCTATTTTACTGGAACCTGTTCCTCTATTATTCATCGTCCACCCCGGTCGGCTCAAATGACTGCACAGTTGTGGAAAACATGTGGCATGCTAGCTTTAGCTAGTGCTACTTGATGATCCCGTTTTTGTCTTTGCCTGTTTATCCTTTTTTTGTACATTACCAGCTAACCTCACCGCATCTGACACATTTTATCAATCTAATGTCAGTTAGTAACTTGTTCCACTATTTTGGTTGTTTATTGATGTTCATCAAACAGCTAGTAGGTGCATTACCACCACCTTCAGGCTGTAGTGGTGCATTACATACTACCAAATGGAAAAAGTGCAAAATAGTTGTTTTTGGGCAAATAAATAAACAAGTAAAAACAAAATAAAAACAAAATGTTGCATAAATTAGCATTTTTCTGAATAGTTTAATGACTATCTGAGTGCTCATGCCTATCCCTGATTATATTGTAGTAAGCTAACAAACAAAAACAAAGAAACAAAAACCTAAACAGTAACAGCTGTCTCCACCCCTCTGTCAGCCTTGGTGCTGGTTTAATACCTTGTTTTCAACATGGATCCATTTTAGTGACTAGATAATAACCTTTTTTGATGGTTGAAGACTTTCAGTTGGGGAAATATTGGATCAGAGTAAACAATTCTAGATGATTTATTATCATTATGTAACACATGACTGAACAACAAAATTGTAGAAGCAGTCCCTTCATGAAACTCAAAAACAACAAAAAATTAAGAAATTATTTAGTAATTTAAAAAAAATCTGTTTTTCATGTTAAGTGCGGAGGTTTCATTGTCTTACAGCCTGAGGAAAGAACCTGCTGTGAAGTCTTGTGGGATGACAGCAGATACGTCTGCTTGTCAGACAGCAGCAGGGTGAACAGGGGTGTTGCTTTTTTTTTTTTTTTTTTTTTTCAGGTGCTTTAGGCCCTGACACCTCACTGGTATCTCAGAAGCTTGGTACAACATTGGTGCTGGTGATATTCTGGGAGATTCTGATCACCAGCTGCAGAGTCTTCTCCTGGGGTGTATATGTCCATTATCAATTGATATTTTCAGTCTGAATACAGTGTAGTAGAAGTTAACAAGAACTGAAGTTTTAAGCCTGTTGCATTAATGTTTTGGCCTCCTTTTATTTAATTTATTTGTTTATTTACTATGTTTGAGAAATGATTAGTAAACCAACATCTATAAACTGACAAATACAGGTACCTGCTACATGGCAGCAGCAACCGCTAAAGTCAAGCTAAGTCTAAGCTCAGTTATGGCACCTCTGGTCAGTTTTTTGGGTTCTGATCATTTACTGATAATGCAAATGCACAAAAGGACCAGCCAATTACTCCCAGTATATATGGCTGCAGCACACAGACACATGCTATCTGCTAATTAGTGCAAGAAATAGGCTCTAAAACATTGTTTTAATGGCTGATGCTTTGTGTTTTAACATCAGGGATTGAATCCCTTGGAGCCAGCCTCAAGTGGTCATTAGTGGAACTGCAATTTGATGTGTCAGTGGCCGCTAGGCTTTCTTTACTATGGTGGAGATGTTTGATGATCATGAAAAGTATCAAAGACAAAGAATCTGATTAAGCATACACCATACAACACCAATGGGAAAATCTCTCTCTCTTTTTTTTACTACTTTATATCAGAAGCTTTCAGTTTTATTTTATGGTTGAGGTGATGCAGTTAGAATAAGCTAGGAGAAACCTACCATGCTCGTCCATTTGAGAGCTAGCAGTACTCATATTTTACTCAGCAATATGACAAATATGTGTCAGAAAAGATGCAGAAACTGTTGAGGAATCCTGAGTTTGACTTTGGAGCCTTTTGCTGCTAGTTTTTCTTTTCGGGTCGACCTTGAGGAGCCCTCCCTCTGCTGCCTTTTCACAGCACACTGAACAGCAAAAGGACAGACAAGGTGCATGTTAAGTGAAGGTGGTGGCTCCTGTCATAGTCGACCTGGGTGCTATCAGGACGGGATCAGTCGTCTGTGTCTGGATGACAGAACTGCCTGCATCTCCATCACTGCAGAGTGTCCACAGGCGTCTTTCGGCCTCGGTGTCATGACAGCCAGCTCAGCATGACAATAGGACAACTAAAGGGGACAAGCCGTCTGCTGTCAGCAGTTAAAACCAAATCCTGGGCTCCTGCCATCAACATATGTCCAAAATCTGAACTATTAAAACTTCACCTCGACGCTGATATAAATTTACTTAAACAATGTTGAAATGCTTATACAAATATTCAACATCTCCTGTCAAAATTAGACATTTGGCAAAGATTTAGGAAATGACCTTTAAAAAGTTTTGCTATTTGCAGACTGGTGTGCAGATCCTCGAACTCCCCCGAAGGACTGCTGAACATTGGCTTAAGAAGAAAAAACCCTAAAACTCCCATCTGTTAAAAAGAAACGAGATGTCCTGATGATTACAAGAATCAGAATCAGAATACTTTAATAATTCATAAGGAAATTATGTACGAGGAGACAATATTTGGTTAATTTCCTAAGGAATATTATGGACTATTAAAAGGGAATATTAACAAAGCAGTTTTGCTAAATGTTGCAAACTGGCATAACATAAACATGTTGACCTGAAAAAGTGCTGATTTTGAACCACTCCAGAGATTTGATTGTTGCTGCTTCTCCAGTGTGGATTCTAGAAATTTGTATTTTGTAGACTGAACAACCATTTTTTAGCAATAAAAAAAATTATAATAATTTGTTTGCCTTACTTTAATCAGTCAGCAAATTACAAACTAAGCATTGACCATGATGGCCAACCATTCTGTAGGCCCGGCCTGTGTGACTTGGGTGGAAGTGTTTTATAGTGGAAGTAGTGGATGTTAGTTCATTGGGTTCTGCAACATCTCTGACCACACTGTGATCATCACATCATATAAGAAAACATGCAGGCACATTTCTTATTTCTAACAGAGACCACAAAAAATGATATAACCCAATAGATCCTCACAATCATCACTTGCACCTTAAATCCATGTCGCAGAACTCCAGGTTTATTTTTCTGCTGGGAAGACAGCAGGGAGCCAGTGTTTGCTCAGCTAGTAAATAGACACACAGGACATGTGATGAGTGAAAGACCAGGTTTTTATAAACTTAGCCCAAATACACATCCATCCACCCATCCAAATCTGTTGTACAGTGTTTGCGCTATTTGTATGGATTTGTTGGACTGCATATATTTTGTGTTTGGTCAAAGTGCTACATTCATCCAGTTGTTTAGTGTGTACATTGTGTGATCACTAAACTTAAGCATTAGTTTGAAGCACTAAGTGGAAATCTAATCAGCATAAACTTTGTGTTCAGTTTAAAATAAAAGCACACAAACTTGGTAGACTCTTATTGTACCTCTGTCACTATTCAAAGCTATCCTCCCAGCCTTAAGAATTTTTTTCTGCTCATTTTCTGCAACCCCACAGAAGAGAAATGTGTAATTTATTCAAAGTCCATATTTGCTATAGTAATTAAATTCCTTCGTATGTTTACATTTTGTTTATTTCACCACTGTGACTAGTTCATTTAGCATTTTGGGAAGGCTTCTTTGTCTGAGAGAAAATCCATTTTCTAGCTCCTACCATTCACCGCCACACACAAGTACGCTGATTATTCCGGAGGCACAGAGCGGGAGCGCGGGCAGGAGAATGCAGGATGAGGACCTACAACTGACACAAGGTGCAAGCACCACCAGTGGCCTCAATCAGTCACGAGGTGCCTCAGCACGAATGGAGCAGAGAGGTTGTTGTGCTGGCAGCCCCCGGCAGCATGATTAAGGAGCCAGCGGTGTGATTACGCTGCTCGCCTTATGAATGGAGTAATAGAGGGAGGCATAGTCTGGTGCTAAATTCTCCTGATGGAGGTGAGACATGAGTATGCGGTGGGGAGGAGTCCGAGGCCCTCCCATGTGACCGAGAGAAGATAAAAGACGGACAATAGATAATTAAGGAACTGCCAGGACCTCTTTTCTATTCACATGGCTGTATTATTAAAGGGGATTCAGTCAGGAAGAATATTAATATAAACTACAGCCCGTGTGACTCAGATGAATATAAATTAGGGCCGGTGTGTGGAGGAATGCATTAGGGAGTGTTTATCAGGAGCACAGTGGAGCACGGTGATCATGAGAATGGGCTCCACACTTTGCCAATGAAGCTGTGTCGAGCTCCGGTGAATTAACAAACGCATGTCATCAGCAACAAAGGTGCTTTTGAGCAGTTTGCATGTTCACATATTTAAATCGCTGCTGCAGAAAAAAGTCACACAGCTGCAGTTTTTTTGCATATTAGTCTTCGTTCATTCAAGCTTCATCACTTTCAATGATTCAAAAAAAAAGAAAGAAAAAGAGTTTAAATCCCCTGTTGAAGAAAATGTATTTTTCAAGCTACATAGTACTAAAGAACATTAGGCAGAAAAGCATTTCATTCGTTAAGCATCAGTATAATCAGTTCATCACAGAGTAAATGTATTTCAGGCAGTGAAAAGGTGAGACTTTTCTGTGTCGTAGTTGTGGTTGAATTTGGTAAGTTTTTCATATCTGTGGACAAAAAAGGCTTATCTGCTGTAGGGGTTGTTGAGATGGAAGTACCTCTCCACATGGATTTCACAGATAAGTATTCAACCTTGTGCAATTTGGAGGATCCTTTTATCCAAAACACCCGACTGAACCTGCAGCTGTATACATTTTAAAGATGAATAAGCCCTGAGAGAAAAATATGACAGTGCCAGAAAACATTACCTGTGCTGAAACATGAATATACTGGCTATAATATATATTTTTTCTTCCATAACACATATCAGTGGGAAGGAAATTTCAATGATGAACCACTGAAAAAGTCAAGGATATGACTTTAATATAGAAAAAAAATCAGAAAAAAACAAAATTCTTAAAGTTTTCTTCATCTTCCTTTGAAGATAATGACAAGTTCCAAATTAGTTTAGAGTTGCATCCAAAAACTTCTGTTTTTCCCCCTTCATTAATCAAATGGTTGTATCCCTCCAGATATGTCCCTTACAATCTCCTAAAGGCCAAGATGACTTCTTGAAACGAGCCAGTTTGTCCATCCAACAGTCCAAACATCAAAAAATAAATGTAATCTTTGTTTGATAGATTTCTCAGTGTTTTCAAAAATTATAACCCAAGTTTCCCTTTGCAGGAAAATCCTGCAGATTACCCAGGCAGTTTTGCCGATGTGGTGGTGTTTAAAAAAAAAAAAATCAGGAAAAGCCTTTCATTCTTATAAATTAGAACACCATAATTTGCATAAGAATAGTTTGCCTCATCAGCGTTGATGGAGATTCACTCTGTTCTCAGGGGCTTCTCAGTTTCATTTTCATTAAATGTCTTCTGCCTGCAGCACACTTTAAATGGCAGTATTTTTACCTTCACAGGTAGGTGATTCCCAAATGAAAAGCTGACAAAACGTGACTTTATATGATTTTATAGATTAAGTTATAAAATCACCTGATACAAAATGAGCTCTAACTGGATCAACTTAGGTATGTAGTAAACACAAATACGAAGTTTTCAATAATACGTGATTTTGTAAAAAATACTAAAATGAATTTTAATGCCATTTTGAACAATTTTGAACATACTTACCCTCTATTAATCCATTGTTATTTGCTTATCTAAAGTCAGGTAATGGTGGCAATAGGCTAAGTGGGTTTTTCCAAATGTCCTTCTCCCTAGTCATACTTTCCAGTTACTCCTGGGGGATCCTGGGGCGCTTAAAGACCAGACGAGATATATAATCTCTCCAGTGGGTTCTAGGTCTACTCCAGGGTCTCCTCTGAGTTCAGTGTGCATGGAAAACCTCCAAAGGAAAGTGTCCAGAAGGCATCCTAAGCAGACGCAGAAGTACCTCAATGAACATAGGTGAGGGTTGGGGTGCAGATTGACTCGTAAAATGAAAACTTTCCTTTGAGCTCCGCTCTCTTCTTACCACGATAGTCTGGTACGATGGCCACATTGCTGCTGAAGCCTCATCAATCCACTAGTACAAAACACAGCCCACCTGCTCATCACTTGTTAACAAGATAATTGAAGTCCCCTGCTTGAAGTAATAATAATAATGGATTGCATTTATATAGCACTTTTCGGGGCCCTCAAAGTGCTTTACAATTCCACTATTCATTCACTCTCACATTCACACTCTGGTGGAGGCAAGCTACAGTTGTAGCCACAGCTGCCCTGGGGCAGACTGCCAGAAGCGAGGCTGCCATATCGCGCCATCGGCCCCTCTGGCCAAGACCAGTAAGTAGTAGGTGAAGTGTCTTGCCCAAGGACACAACGACCGAGACTGTCCGAGACGGGGCTCGAACCGGCAACCTTCCAGTTACAAGACGAACACCCAACTCTTGAGCCACGATCACCCAGCAGACAACCATGGCCTCAGGCACTTGGAGGCAGTGACTTTCTTGTACAAATATTTTTTTTTTAAGCAAACGAGTACTTGAAAAGCAAATATTGGTGCTATATCAGTAAAATACACAAAGAATATACTTTCTTTACCTTCAGTTAGTCAAATACATTTCACATTTTACCTGAGAGCTAAGATCCAGTCACACAGAGACCTGTTGGCAACCACTGCTCACTAGAAGACAGGGGTTGCAATTGCAATTCTTTCTAGCTGTAAGTGTCACATTCACTTGCAGTATTCATGAAAGATGCTAACTTGTCTGCAAAGACTGTTCGCTTTCATAGTAAAAGTCATGCATTTTCAATTGTTTTGGGGGGTTTCCCGCTCCGATTCTGGTTTGGGTCGCACTTTTTCAAGTTTCACTACTTCTCAGTAAGCCGCAGGCGAGTGTTTGCAGATAAATCGTTGTCTTCCATGCACACTATGGGCAACTGCGGTAATCTGTTAGTGACCAAAGCAATCACAAGGAGGTTTTTGGTGCAGGACGCTCTTGGTGACTGATTTCAGCTGACACAGCCAGTAACCTCCAGCAATCATTCACGAACCATGGGGGAATACACATTGTTTCCCAGCAGGCTTAGGGAAGCTGATTGGTCTCTGTGTGGCTGAGGCCTGCAATAACAAAAATACACACACATTTTTGCATGAAACTAAAAAGTCTTAATTTATGTATTTTTTTTCTGCTTCTTACAGTTATCTTAAGCATTCTTTGCTGCAAGATAAATGCACCCAAAGGGAAAACAGACTTGTGACCTTGTTCTTGTTGCAGAATAAATAACGGTCAGCTTGGCTCCTAAAGGAGCCTTTATTCCATAGCTGTAAAGCGGCCGCTATAGAAGGTCACTTTAACAACAAAAAGACACAACGATACACTTGGTTCATGATATATTTTTTATTGTTGGGTAAAATGACAAGCGTGTTTTCTCTATATAAATAACAATCACATGAAAGAACATACGAGACATGGCTATAGGGAAGTGGAATCAGTGTTTGTGATCACAATGTGCTGCTTGGGAACAGGATGTCCAAAATGATAGCTGTGTGTTTTGTTTTTCATTCTTAAAAAGGAGTGTGCTGATTTTCTGAAATGAACAGAACCTGGCAGAATCTGTACACTGATGAGAAACTAATGGACTCACAGCCAGCCGCTATGTACAGGACATTAACAGAGAGAAAGGTCAGAGGTCGTCATCAGCAGAGTCGGGGTTTAAAACAGGAAAATTTAAATCAAAGTATATACGCTTTAACTGGAAAGACAGAATGACTATATATAATCTGTACACATCAAAAGTTCATACTAAATTTGAGATACAGTTGCCCATTGTGATTCAGAGTCATAGAGTGCTAGGGTGAATATGCATAGAAATGTGTCCAGCTAGGAAACGGTTTCATTGACTACTGCAGTAGCATCTAGAAAGAGCTGCTTCTCATGCTCAAAGACCCTCTACACGGCACAACCACATCTACCCCAGTCCCCAGTGTGCTAGTTCATCATTACTTCACATTAAAACATTCACTTGAAACATGCTGTCAAACAGAGCAGACTACGCATGTGCTCCACATTCAGCTACACTCTAAGATGCTTTTCTTTTATTTGGTCCAAGGGATATTAAAATTATGACAGAATTTTCTTCACACACGAGTGCTCTATTGACTCTTAGCTAAGGAACATTTTTGAAATATTTTAAATTTCACAATGTGTAAAGCTGGCAATATTTACCTAACATCACCACTGACTTTCATTTTTCTGCTTTAGACTATAAATGAAAAGAAGAGGAAAAAAAAACTATATCATTCAAAACCTTCCAAAGCTGGTTATAATTTCGGATCAAAGGTTACAGAGCACACAACCATAATGAACCACTCAGTCTCCACTTCAAACAGGATGGGATCACAGCAAGGGCTCGTTTTAATTAGACAGATTTGGCTGCATTCGATGGATGAGAGCTGTAGATTTGTGAGGAACCACTCACACTCACCATGAATGAAGGGGTCAAAGAAAGAGGTATTAGTCTGCAGTCACACTGGGAATAATTATGCTAATTCCTCTGATGGAGGGGAATTTTCCTTGAAGGCACAGGAAAAAAGTTGGGAATGGGAAAATTGAAATTATAAGATTTAATCTGGGTGTATACAATATATATATGCGTTTCTGCCGATTCACTTTCATTTGTTTTTGTTAAGAGATTATCTACAGCATTCCCACACACTGAATACAACCGAATAATAATGCAAAGTTGCACATATTTATGATTTCATACCAATTTTCCTGAAAAAAATGTTACTAGCAAGCAACTTTGATGTAGAGGCAAACCACCAGGTGAAAACAAAACAAACAAACTTGGCTTCAAGACAATATCAATCAATTATGCCCTCACATATTTGTTCTTTTTTTTTAGCATTTTTTATTTTATTTTATTTTTTTCATTTTCGGATGACAGTCCCTCATCCGTGTGATGAAGTCAATTTGGTTTCTGAATCTGTGGTTTTCATTATCGGACTCCCACAAAACTAAAGAATCTGCAACAGAATTCAGTGCATTAGTACCTTTGAAAGGAAAAAGCTCACTGGGTCTCATCGTCATGACCTAAGACTCTCCCACCCACACCACCACGTTGCCTTTGAGGACATCGGTGATCTCACAGTTGAGCTTGTTGAGCCGTCCATCCAGGATGAAGAGGGACTCTCTGGACGGTGTCATGAGGTACTGTCCGAACAGTCCGCTGCCCGCCATGATCCTGTTCTTGCTGCTCCACGGCCACTCAAAGGACTTGGTCGGCTCCTTCAAGCTCTTGATCATCTTGACTTTGCCGGTGCTCAGCTCCACAAACAGAGCGTCAGTTTGACGGCCGGAGCTGCCGAAAACGTTATACTGGTGGACTTCGGTGAAGGAGCGCTGGAAGGCCAGATCAGATAGGTGCAAGTTGGTGTGGATATCGAAGGGTTCCTGGATTTGCCCTCGCTCTGAGATCGTCTGGATTCTCATCAAGCCATCACTGTCATCGACAGTGACCAAGTAGTGGCCGTCTGGAGACACATAGGGAGTGCCAGTGATGTCACGGTTTTGTCCAATTACGCTGTCTGTCACGCTGTCTAAGATGAGCTGAGGCTGCGTGGCACCGGTAGAGTCTGGCCTGCAGTTAACAAAGTAATAGCCACCCAGATGGGTGTAGGCTACAGACTTGGGGATGCAGCTGTACTCCCATAAACTGATGTTTTTCACATATGAAGTCGTCTCCAGGTCAATCTTGTGTAGGACAGGCTCATTTCGATGAAGGATGAGGCCAAATCTGCAGAGAATTTAAAGAGAAAAACAAAGAAAAGATTTAATCAATATCACATTTTTCTTCTGAAATCCAAATTAAGAATCAAGAAACTGCCAACCCAGTTGACTGGTTGAGCACTTTGTACAAAAGTAGGGTCAGAATATATCCAAAATATTTCGGTTTACCTGAGCATGACTTTAGCGATACATTTTTCCCATTTAAGACCGTCCAAGCAGTAATGCACAACTGCCCAAATCTGCAGTTTGTTTAATAAACTCTTGAGGCTTCCTTCGAGATCAAATGAATCCCCACAGACCCCCGTGTTAAAACAAAACACAAACGTAGAAGCAAGTTTAAATGTTGTATATTATTTCTATATACAGTTTCTGATGCATAAACTGCAAATAATGCACAATGTATTCCCTATAATCCCCATCCAGCAAACATCTCGGCTATCTGACAAAATGCCGCAACTCAGCACGTCCACACATTGCTGAGAATGAGATTTAGCAAGTCAGCAGGTGAAATTTGCCTCCTTAGTGATGCTGCAACTTTTGCATTTTTAGCCTTTATGGATTGTAATTGGTCAATGCTTTCCTTTAAACCAAGTGGAGTGAGTACCTGGAGAAAACTCACTCAAACACAGGCAGAATATGCAAACTCCACAAAAAAAAGCTCAGCTGTCAGTCAATCCAAATCTAGGACCTTTTCACTGTAGGGCATGAGTGCTAGCCACTGCAACACTGTGTTGCTCTGCTAAGATTAGAAGACCATCAGGTACCATTGTAGTTCTGACCGCCGGTGGCATTTCTCCCATGACCTGCTTGGAACCAATGGGGGGGTAAAGTAAATACATTTTGGGTTTAACTTGGTTTTCATTTGAAAACCAGTTGTAAAAGGGATTTCAATGGAAACTCATCCCCATATAAATAAACATACAGTCTCCTCAGTCTGGTTGTGCTGACAAATTTGACCAAAATTACACAAAAACAGTACATTAGAACTTTGAGGGGTTTTTTAAACACCTTTTCCTTGGATTGCTGCATGACTTTTTTGAATTTTGTTTCACAGACTTGAAGAGCTTCTGACTTTGCTAATCCAGAGTTTTACCTTTAACTCTAGCACTCATACTATTAGATAAAATATCTCAACAACTGCTGATGAAATTTGAAGTATATAGTCATCGCACCCCATGTTAATTATAATAATCTTGATGATTCTTAGTTTTTCCATCCTAGACCATCATCAAATTGCATTTTTAATTTTTTGTTTTATGACCAACTACATCATCCTATCAGCTGCAGCTGTGTTTAGTTCTAAGCTCTTTATAATTTGTGCTCTAATACAGACTGACTAGCAATTAGTGCTTGTAAGCTGAATTTGAGGGGCAAAATCATACGTTTCTAGGCTGTCTTCTCGAGCTTCCCGGCCTTTTTGGATGATTAATGCAGAAGGACATCTTGTTAGTTCAAAGCTCAAGTCATTTGCTTTGAACAGTCATGCACTGTATTTGAAAATGTTCTGTAATTTTTGATTTTTTTTTAAAGAAATCTGACAGTAAAATGCCCCCTAGAAGCTTAACCTGCAGGTGCAAAAAAAATCTTAAATCGACCAGCACAATGCAGATGATAAGGCAAGGTCAACCTGAAATAAGAAATTGATTTTTTTTTACTAGGTAATTATGAAGATTGTTGGACTGTCATAATTTTAAATAAATTTTCAGGAGCAAAACTTTAACATATCTGAGAGGTCCATTTAAAACACTAAAACGGCCATCTTCTGCCCTCTGGCAATCTTCATATTGGCTGTCTAAAATCATCTACACTTTCCCCTTTAATAGAATCATAGCAGTGTTATATGTGGGCAACAATCAGTGAAAATGCTACTCATTAGAAAAACCCAAAGAACCTCCTAATGGCACATTACACTTTAACAGCTGAACAGTTGGAATATGCAAGGAGCGGACAGGCCTCAATTAAATGCGAATACCAGGTGATTGATGCTGACAGGCGCTTCAATCTTGCCATCATTCATCATCTTTTATGCCGTTTGAACACCACACTGTCTGTACCTGTGAACAGAAAATGGCTGTTTGAAAGCCACACAGCACATTATCATCACTGTGAAGGGAATCATTGATCAGAGATCATTGTGTCCACTGGGGCCAGGCAGGAGATTGCACAGGGTCACAGAAACAACTAAAGCAGTGTTTTTGGTTTGTAACATGTGAGCATAAATTGATAACAACTATTTCTCACGTGTGCGAGGCTGGCTTTACTCCTTAATTAGTTATATTTCACTTATTATGTGATCAGTATTTAGTTTTGGGTTGTTTTTTTTACTTAAAAATTTCCTGCCGTTGGTTTGGAGCTGCTAACGACCGATGGCTTTTGGCATCTTAAATAGTCTTTAATTAGCCTGTCTTATTATTAATGGAGCAGTTTTTCTTATTTTGTTGCCAAGTCTAGACTGTGCTACAAAACAGTTGTCTGCATTTAGCACAGAAATTGTGGAGCAGACCATTTATTTTCATTCATTTTCACAACTAAAAATCCTTTTTTTTTCAATTTAATCAGGAAAACAGCAGATTTAATTGTTCCTTTTGTAACTCAGTGTTACTGTAAGAACTTGCAATGTGAATTATTTGACCATTTTCTGTTCTGCACTCCACCCCCTTCATACAGTTAAAGAGCTACTTTCTACTCATTGTCGTTTAATAAAAATACAAAAATTTATTATTATGATTTAGCCAAGTCTAAGACTGAAAGGAAACTGAGGACCACCACTGAAAAACAACTACTTTAATCCCTGTAAGGGGAACCAAGGATTTCAGAATAAGTAAAGCAAAGACAAAGGAAACAGGTCAGAGTAGGCAGGTTGCTGCAGGGAAACGAGACTTGGACAATCTAATCCAAATTAATTACCTGGACTGGACTTTTATTTAAGGTTAGAGTCTAACACTGGACCAGTTCACTCATCCTACCAAGTTGTTATTGCTCAGATATGTGAATGTGTTACTTCCATAAGAAGCAAGCATAATTTCTCTCTTAATCATTAGTTAGGCTAGCAGAGTCTAACTAATGATTATATACATTAATGATTATATACAATAAACTTTTATTTGGAGTTGACATCAAACTGAAATGAACCACACTTTGCTGTTTTTTCCTGGCTCCGAACTGGTCTATACTGGTGGCTGTGTGCCCAAACCTTCTTCACTTTGTCATTATGAGGTATTTGTAGAATTTTAAGGGTGAAAAATGAATTGAATCCTAAGATTCAATAAGAAACAACCACTGTAATACGACAAATTGTGGAATGAGCGAAGCGTTGTGAATACTGCACTGTATCCTAACAAGAAGCTCTAGCATCTCTCTCAGTAAGTGCTTGTGAATACAGCCAAATTCTCAGAACAGCCAAGAATTAAAATGCCCATTCAAATGAATTAATCAGACAAAGTTTTCATTATACAATCAGGACTTATGAGTAATTTAGACTGTAAAATTTGTTGGCAGTATACACTGGTTAACTTTCATAAGTGGTATTCGATTCACTGGAGTCTTACAAAGATTTATGATCATTCAATCAATTCTGTGAAACCACCAAAGCGGTTTTATGTCAATTAAAAAGCCCTCAGTCACTAAACATGTTGGTTCTTCATTCTACTATAGTGTCCCTCACCTATATTAAAAAATAAGCTCTGAAGAAAGATGGGGGAATCTAGAAGAAAATCATCAGAAAAATGTATTGTGCAGTTTAAATCTGAAAAACCATTTTCACCCACTGGCAGGCAGAGCTGGTGATTTACAGACCAATAATACAACTCTGCCTATCAAACAACACTGAAATTGTTTTGCCATGGATTATTATCAATATTGTGGCTGATCAATGACTAGTGCACAAATGCTGTGAAATATTGGTAACATGCTTGGAAGCAAAAGGTCGATGCGATGAAACAAATACTTTTCTCCATGGTTTGACTTTTTTTTCATGTATGAAAAATTGATAATCAGACATTGTTTGGCCTTGCTGTGATGTGAACACAGCTGGGGTGCTTCACTGGCAGACCCGGATTGCTCTGTGCCAAACTGACAGCTGCTGTTTGTCGTTTGTACCAATGACTAATGCATAAAAGATTTCCCCCAATTCTGCACAAGATGGCTATGTTCAACTAGCTGCTTTGCATGCTAACTCATCTCTGTGTCAGTGTTTTCACTTTAGAAATGGCTGAGTCTAAACACTTAACCCCAGAGTAATGTTTGCTATGCAGTTCAGTAAAAGATCCTCAGGGTAAAGCTCGTGAGCAGCGACAATGGATGCTGAACAGTAAAATATATCTAAAGCACAGCAATTCTTGTTCACCCATCCTCTAGCACAAAAAGAAACATCAAACCAACATCTCGCTCGACTTGTTTTGCCAAAAGGGAGTCTGTGCAATGATTAGAAATTTGTGGAGAAAAAAAAAAAGAAGTGTGGGTAGCTTGAGCTGCAGGGTGCTATAGATGTGGGCATAAATAAGAAACAACCACTTTTTTTCTTTCCTTTTGCTGACATGTAAATTTGCTTGGCTACAAGTCGATGGCTGTAATGAATGACAGCCCCTGGAAGTTCCTGTTTGCTTTATAGTAGCTGCCGAGGGAATCCCCAGTCATTAAACAATCCCTGGAAGTTGCTGAATATATGTTGGCCGTTCGCACACTGCTCATGTTGCTTAATCGACTAATCGATGCTGTGTTCCTGCCAGCAGATAAATGCCTGTGTGAGTACCAGATATATAAAGAAAAATCAGAGCCACAGGGTAGCAGTTAATTCCAACTTCTCTATTATCTGCAATAAAACAGTTGTCCAAATAAAAAATGTGTATAGATCCAAAGCTTTGTCCTGCTTCACATGTTGTCACACATTCTCCAGAAGAGTACTCGGCTTCAGCCTCAGGTACTGTCCGATTTTAGCCATATGAAAAACATTCATAATAGTTGCACCTCCAAAGAGAAAGCTTATTTTTAACTATGAGTAGCTGTTAAAGAGAGCACTTTTCACACAACATTGTGGGGAAAAAAGAAAGAAAACATGGTCACACTTTCCTGCAATCTTCCCTGCAGGTCTCAGTGGATCTAATTACAGCTGTGCCAGCAACCCCACCCACACTCCCACCACACAGACACACGCCGGACTGCGTGCTCCTCCTCGGCAGGAGACCGTTAACTTCCTGAAATCCTCCAGACCTCCTGCTTGTTCCTGGCCTCTCCGTGACATTAGCCAAGCGTTTGGGAAAAGCTTTTCTCTATCCGCGTTAAGCCCGGGTGTGACAGCTGCTCGTGACATGTGAAAACCGAAGCAGCGTTTTGATGCACTCTGCACTCAGCAGGTCTATGCTTTGTTGTTGATGAACTAAAGCGATAAAGAGCAGGTGAGGTGCCAAACTGCCCCCCCTTCTCTGACTTTGTTGGGTTTTTTTTATTTGATCTCGGTGAGAACAAAGAAAACACTAATGACTCCTGTAAGTAGTGGCATTTGATGATAATACTAATTGCTGATTCATTCTTAAAACCACTCTTTAACCGTTTGACACAAAGAGTTTGGGGATATCTTTATCAGTGTAAGGAGGCAGCTGCATTTAATTGTTGTTATTCTGTTTTGGTCATGATGTTTCTGAAAGGAAAATTTCAACAGCTATAAACGGCATAGCTTATTTCATTGTTTTTAAAGTTAATGCACATTATGTGGACATCCTGTACAGAACTGGAAATAAACCTAAGCCTCAGGTATTGCTGCTGATTTATCAGGTAAATCACCATTTACTGGTAATGTCTAGCACCAAGCTTGGAAATTTGTTACATTATTTCCTTAAAAGAAAAAGAAAAGAGTCCGAACGGTTGAAAGGTCTATTTCAATCAAATTAGTAAAGGTAGGGCCTAGCAGGCAGCCGTCAGCTGTAGCCACTTTCCTTTGTCCCATCTGTCAGTCAAAACCTCTATACCCCTAACAGGGAGTGGGTGTTTACTATTCATAAAGGCCACAATCTTTTAGTTTTTTTGTATCCGGTTACAAAAATGCTTCCTTCAGAGATGGACTCACTTTTGGAGCCAAAGTGGCCATTAAAGAAACAAATCCTCTTTGATGTTCATTTTCAGCTCCTTATTTTTGCTGCACGATTATTTGCTTACATGTCATTTTTAATATTCACCTTAATGTTGTGACCAAGTGACGAAAATCATAATAAACTCCTAAACTTAACTAACCACTGAGTAAAAAAGCAACGCTCTAAATGGGAGATTAACTGCAACCTGCCTTAGCATCTTCTATCCTAGACCTCCACCTCGCCCTTGCGTCTCCTTTATTTGAATTTGATACACAATACTTCTTAGAGTCTAATACTGCAGGAGCCCCTGCATCAGGGCACCGATGCCTAAACACCTTTGACATGTGTAAGTCTGTCACCCCAGCGACTTCTGACCAAGAGCAGTATTTGATGGCTTGGAATGTGAACCAGTTGGATGGGCTGAGCTTCTGCCTCCCAGACACTTTAAAGTAGGCATGAAGATGCCTTACAGCTTAACATGCACTGAGGGGTAGATTCAGAATCTATTATGATGTATTATTAAATCTACAGAATTATAAAATTATAAAAAATGAATCGGATTATAAATTTACCAGTGTGACATGCCTATCTCGCTAGTCACTTGCATTTGTCAGTCCTCTTATTTTTTGAGCATTTGAAAAGCACTGCGTACAAGATCTACCAGAGCTACTGTGTAATATTTAGAGTCTTTGCACAGGAACCTGCACAGGAACACAGCTGACAAATACTTGATTTTAAACAACCTAGCAACATTTAAGATAAAATAATAATTGATGAAATTAATTCAGTATTTGCAACTGTACTGAAATCTGGTAACTGTTCAAAAAGTTTTCAAGAAGAATGCAGATCATTTTCTGCCACTTGCTGTTTATTACTGAAAACTGAATATTTTTGGTAATCTGTTGGTTGGAAAAATTAAGATTAAGATTATTTAGTTTTTCTTTGTTTTTGGAAGTTTTTATGACCGAGTGATTTGATTAAAAAAAAAAATCAGTAACTTTGGCCTTTTTCTTCGTGGCCAAACCAGAGTTTAAACAGTCGAAGGATATTTAACAGTTGTAAGGATCCTGCGACTTTCTGCAAGTGTCCTTTGAGATACTGCCAAGAAATGTAAAGCAAAGAGTACACTGACATATTTAAAATTTCTAATACTTATAATATGCTTATATTATTTATTGTTTTCTGCAACTCTTTTGTGATTTTTTATGCTGGTTCTTGTTAGTCTTTTGAATTTATTTAAAAAATAAGGAATTGTATAATCAGTTTCAGGGTGCCCAGTTTCATCAGATAACTGTGTGGCCTTGATCCAAAAACCCACTCAAGTAGCGCAAAACAATGCTCATTCAAATTATTGTATTGAGTCTTGAAGAGATTTTAAGTAAAGTGAATTAAATGCCAAAGGGGTGAACCTAATTTGCAAATCAATTTACATTAGGAATGTTGCTGGATCATGCTGGATGTACCTGATGTGGTTAATGATGAGGCTGGAGGCGGGAATGAAGAAATCGTCCACTCTGTCGAAGCGCCTGCCGACCGGTTGTGTGTGAACGGTGTGGTGGGAGACTCTTCCGCTGGCCTGATTGATCACCTGGTGAAGACCAACAGAGAAGCAGGTGGGTGTTTAAAATGAGCTTGATGAATACACTCAGTGCTGCTGGTTTCTCCTCATTAAAGTCTTTAAATCATACTTACTTGGAGCTAACAATGAACCGAAAGGGACTAATATCAGAAAGCTGCAAAGGTTTCCAGCATTTTTTAACAGATAAAACTCTTCAGCCTCTCCTCGTGCTGTTGAGTAGCTGGAGCTTCTCAGTAGGAGGTGATGTGTGCTATATTCCTTGGTGTCTAAATAATCATCATGCATGCATGGAAGCGTGTAGACATGTGGTTGTGTGTAGGCAGGGTTTGCTTTGATTGTACCACAATGCTGAAGGCAAATTGCCACAGACCAAATCCCTGCATTACAAATCTCTGTGCTCCTGATGACAAACTAGAATTTCCAATGAAACCGCTCAATTTGACTCAAAGGAAACAATTAAAAAACACACTCATTAAATATTTGTTCCATTTATAGCAAAGGCCTCAAAATTGAACATATGCAAAGAGTATTTATAAGGTGCAATCAATAAGTGTAGTGAATTCCAGAATTTAAAGAAAGAAAGAAACAGCAGATTTAGTTAGTACTATAATAGCGCGAGTGCTATTTTCAGTGTGTTCCCCAGAGGTCCTGTTTTACCACTTGAAGTATGCAATATGTGCTACACTGGCTCAGCAACCCTTCATCTTGAGTATCATGTTAAAAATTATTACATGAAATTTGGGTCATTTTGATGTTGACCCAACAAGTTAATGTTTGCTGTTCGCAGAGACACAAGTGGTCAGAACAGGATATCTAAAGAGCAGTGTGAATGAGATGGACCAATCCTGATGTGCAATAAAAGCACCATCTTTTGATATATATATTTTAATTTAACTTTTTAATGATACAACACTCTACCTTTGTGGTCAGAAGTTTATGTGCCTGGATTTATGTGTAGTGGTTCAGAACCAAAAACTACTACAGCCTTAATGCCTGCTGCACTCAAAGTGCATTTAATTAACTTAAAATATACTCTAAGGGAGAAGCAATGAAAGTAAAGGTGGGATGCAGATGGAAATTAGCCCAAGGCTATTATCTGGCATATTTACATTTGTTAAAATGTTCATTAATATGTATTGCCCCTCTTTCTAAAAAATAAATAAATAAATAAAAATAAAATATTTTTTTCAACTGTCAAATAATGCACAGCTGAAGTCACTGAATTTGTTGTAGGGAGAAAAGATCTGTTTGTTTGTTTTTATCACCTGTAGCTTTCTGGATTGGCTTTGTTGGTAATGTTATGCTAATAGTTATTCCTTATTGCTGATTTTACAGCTTACACATGCCTATCTTCACACAGGGTATTTAATATAATCAGCAGGAAGATATTAAGTTCCTCTATCAGCTCTTTTTATTTATAGAATCCTGAAAGGGTTCGTTGAGTAATAGAAAATTAATGACCAGATAATTTGGCACTGTTGGTAAAGGAAAAAGGAGCACCCTTGGACTCTGGGACAACATGATTGGTATTTTTCACAATTTTCTGACAGTTGGTGAACATAATACATTTTAAAGCATGTGAACTATCCGAACTTTGCCTTGATAGTCTGCATCTCTGTGCTTGTTTATATAACTCACTGCTTTCAACCGTTTTACAAGGACGAAAATGGACAAGGACTGCAGAGGAGAGAAAAACATTGAAATATAATTAACTAGTGAACCACGGACACACCTGCAGGGTAGGAAAGTTCTTCTCCATGTCTCCCCAGCTGAGCAGCCACACCTGGTCATGAGATTTGTCATAGTGGAGCTTCACTGGATACGGGTCAGTGCTGACCGTCTGAAAGAGAACACACAACCGATCAAAAACCAAATTGAGCCCAAAGACAGCAGGGCCATGATATAATACCGCAAGGCAAACTAGACTTGTGTTTGAAGAGATCCCTCTTTGATGTGCAATGGTAATGCTTTTGAAAGGTTTTCCTGCAGACTAATGCACCGCGGGTTGACAGGTCCAAGTCTTCTTTTAACAAGGTAGATTGGAGGTGTGCTTTTTATGTATAAGGTGTGTTTGGTGTTGAGCTGCATTTCAAATCAAGTGGTGACAGACACAATTTCTTTACCACACTGAAGTAATTGCTTTCAGTCTTTATCCGTTCTTTGACACACAGCGGCAATATTCCCAACCAGAACAATAGATGAGTCGTATGTGACAGAAAAGCGCTCCTCATGCATTATGTCCACCTGAGTGCAGAGAGACACCCGGCTCAAAGGGAATACGGAAATCTCAGGGGAAGCGAGAGCATGCAGTAGCTTTACTCCTCACAACAGCAAGAAAAAGCAATCATCTTTTTAAAAAGAATTATTGCAACCCTGTATTCCCACAACCCCGTTTGACTGCAGCTTTCCTTCTATAATATTTGTTTTGCCACAAAATCCTAATGGTATTGTTTACCTTGGCAAAATATATACTGTATTACTGAGAGAGTAAACCTCTCCTAAGAGAGTTATTGCAAATAAGATGAGAATATCTGTTGAATCCTAACTAATCTCCGAGCATGTAGTCATCAGAGAAAACAGGTGTTCGCGTTGTTCTTTTCCTCTCGACTGACAACTTCTTTCTGGCTGAGGAAGATTATAAAGATCCTCAGCCAATATGCTCTAGTAACTTCTACAGATCTGTCAGAGATGAAGCGCGGAGAACATTGCAGCTACTTCCACACAAGTATCCGCATGCACTCTGCAATTCATTAGTTATAATGCACAAAATACAGCTTGCTCATTAAAAACTGTTAACTAACAATTTAATTGGTTGCAAATTACAAAACGCAAATCGCTTGTTATTGTTGCTTTCGGCATGTCAATCATATTAATAATCCAATGAGAACACGAAAATCTGGGAAACCAGAACTTGCGTGTATCTTACCATTCGAGACGAGTGACGGGTTCAGGTGGGTAATTAACAACTGGTAATATAATGCAATGAAGCTAAACCTCCAGGCGACTGAATAATGAGCTTGTGACAGACTTTGGGACACCAACCTGCTTACTGGCAGGTCCCTGAGAGGCTGGCAAGCTGTAAACAGCTATCACGGTGTCAGGAACATCTGCAGGGATCTGAACAGCCTGGAATTAGTCTGACACACCCAAAAAACCCACTGACACTGATGATTCAACTCCACCACTCACTGCTATTTCCTGAGGAAGCCTTGCATTAAAAAAAATCCACCAGGAAAAGAGACGGGTGCAGCAAGGAGTGTTAAAGGGGCGGCTTCCTCACACCATCTGTGAGGAAGATGGCAGGATTTGCCATTTTAAAGCACTTCTGAAGGGTTGCCAGGCGACAGTATCCTTGAAGAGGTGGGTCTCAGGGTCACTCGGTCATCACGTTGACGCTAAGGTTAACTGTGGGTCTTGACAGTTGCAGTTTGTATGAAATGGGTCAGGTCAGGGATTAGCAGTCAAACAAAAGCTGATCTTAAAGCTGAAAAAGCAGCACTTTAGCGGTTCAAGTGGAACAGAGCCGGGCTGATGCACTGGCAAGCTTTCAAGCATGTAAGAAACAAAACAGACTTCATCAAGTAGAAAAATTCAACACATGCAGACAAAGCCCTGCACTCTGCTGTTGACACTGAGGTTGCTTATCAGAATGATTTTATAATCTCTCTGTAGTGGTGACAGTAGTGGCTGGGAACCCCTGGTCAAAATTTCTGCTACTGTGAATAGTTGTGTGTAAGTAGATAATAAACTGATGTCTAAAAAGACAAATATGAAACATTACTTTGAATATTTTAAGCAAGATTAGAGCACTTTCTGTTTTATATAATTTTGGTGCAAAATAAAAGTTTGGGCACCCCAGAAGATTTGACCTCTCACATAAGTTTTGCCAAGGTTTCCAACCTTGATTACAGTTGCTTGTTAGGCCTATTTTCGTATTAGGCCAGAATTATGGAAAGGCCTGGGGATGCACATTTCACATCTTAATAAACACTCAGACTCCTAAAACCATGTCCCAACAACTAGCAGCTGCCTACTACTCTAAAGAACAGAGAATAATTGATGCCCACAAAGCTTGACTACAAGAAAATAGCTTTTTTTTAAGTAGAAGCTTTCTTACTTTGTAATGGAATTAAGACATGGTAAACAGAAAGTAGAGGTCAGGTTGAAAGAGCTGCTTGAATAATTGCTAGAAAACCAAATAAAAATAGTTTTTTCTTAAATAGACATTTGGAGTAGGTCTCCACGATTTCATAGAAATAACCTTAATGGAATCAGAAGTTTGGCATCCAAACAACATCCAAACAAACCAGATGAATGGCAGACTGCTTTTTAAAGATGTCGGCGATATCTTTCCTCAGCAAAGCCAGCAACTCGACCTTGAGAGCCTCAATATCAGGATTAGCTTGAGATGTGGGGGGCTTTGCAGGAGACGACGGCTCACTCGAGGGTGTGGTAGCGGTTTGCAAACCAGGCCTCAGATGTGTTTGAATAGTACTGCGGGTTTTAACATTTTTTGCTGCCATTTTACGCCGGCCCGAGTAAAACTTCTCAACAAGACAATCCACAAACCGAAACAGGACTGGAAATATGCCCAAAAAGCGCAAATAAATAACAATTTAATCGCGTCCTACTCCATCAAAGCTCAACCGGAAGTCCGAATGGCAGACTGCTACACTGAACAACGATACATTTGGAGCAAAAAAGTGCAGATTTTCATGAAAAGAACTCTCAAACTGCAGCACCATTTGTAGCACCATTTTAGATTGACCATGCTTTGGGTTCTTGTTGCAGGAAAATGACCTTAAACGCACCTCAAATTCCACAATGTGCAACCTCAAGAAATGCAAGCTAAATGTTTTATTATGGCTTTCAGATTGGGGACTGGGGACAGTACATCAATGTAAGCTTGTGGATAAATCTACTGTACATGCAAAAAATCTCTGAGTATTTAGTAAACAGAATAGAACAAGTAGCAGTGATGATGTTTCACGCTGTTTTCAAGCAAGATAACAAAAATCATCCTCCCTGAAATATTAAAGAAACGTGTCTTCTTCTTTAACGTTTTCTTTTTTTTGTGCCAGATGGGCACGATCATCTCTAGATTTTACAGAGGATGATCAGAAAAAGAGAAAAATACCAGGGAGAGGCAGTTTATAGCCAAAAATGTTTTGTTGGTGTCAGACATTGGGGAAGAAGACTGCTTCAGACAGCTTCAAGCTAATAGGAAGGCAACATTGACTCAAATAACTAGCTGTTCTGTATGCAGAACAGTATCTCTCAATGTGAAACATGTTGAACCTTGAAGCCGATGGGCTACATTGGCAGGTGTCACTAATGCTGGCTGCTATAAACATGAACCTGAGGCTACGTTTTATGCAGGCTGAAAACCAAAGGTTGTCAAACCTGATACAGCACAGTATCAGACACAATGTATGTAATACAATGTCCATTACTACAGTTTGTTACTACACTAATTTATGTGCATTTAGTTAATGAATCAGAAAATGTATTTTTATGCTTGGTGGTGTTTTACTCAGATTAATAGACCATAAACTGGAAATTTATTTAGTCTACTGGTGTTTATTACCCAGAATACTAGGTTGAAGGAAGTGTGGGATAACAAAGAAAGCTGATAACCACCATTCTGATACCTTTCACTAATGATCTGTTTTGTTGAGCCAGATGACATAAAGAAAGCCTGGCAATATTGAATTTACATTGGACTACACTCCTCATACATCGTCACACCACAGCGCTCACTTATTTGTATTAATGCTCTACTAAATAGTTACTTAAGTACAATATTCCAACACCTCTGATACAAGCGTTTCCCAAATAACAGGATACAGGTCATTTTTAGTTTAGGCCCAAAGCATTCATATATTTGAACTTCATGAAGGAGGATGATGTATGGAACTGGAAAAAAACATGTGTGTCCTTCATTCAGCAAAATCAATCACAGAAAATACCCATATGGAGCAATGATGTATTGAAGGTTTTTGTGAAATATGTTGCGTTCAATCAACATGGGGACACCGAGCAACCTTGAGGTTTTTTGGCACAGATGGAGTCAATTACTGTAAACAACAACTTTTCACTTTTACAAAGACACAAACAGGAAAGATTATTCAATCTTTTTTTTTTCTTGACCTGTGTTATCGTCAGACCCTCTCTCTGTGTTTCTGGCAAAACTGACGAGAACTTGTTTTTTCCAGTTTAGCCCGACAATTACCTGGACGGCCTTCTGAGACTGGATGTCAACTATGAGCACTCGATCCAAGGTTGGCTGTGTCACATAAATAAACTTGTCCTTGATGTTGACCGCTGATGACCACACACACCTCTGAACCGCCTCTCCTGGTGAGGTGGGGCACACTTCCTCCTGCAAAAACAAAGGCGCGCACACACACAGACACACACACACACAGACACACACCGACAGTGAGCATATTGTTTTTCATATTACAGGGAAATACGTCTCATTAAAAAACAATTACCTTCACCTCGTCATTTTTCTGTGTTGTTTACTACCTGCAGTCTTATCACCTATGCTGATGTGAGTCGTGCTATCTTGGCAACTTGGATAAATGAGCTTTACGTGGTCCAGCGAAATCTCGCTCCCACTTGTCCGCACATATTCTTCAACACAAAGCCCGCGGACAGTCTACGGCTGTTCAGCTTCCACTCCTGGCAGCTCTCGCCATCCTGGCTAACGGGCAACTCAACCAGCCTTATGGCTCAGGAGATTTCCACCTCTCACCCCCTTCCCTAGTCATCCAATCCTCCAGGCAGCGACCAGTCGTCCATTTCAGACTCTGTGGGACAATTTTGGGAGCTGCAAGGATGACTCCGGCATGTCGGGATGAACTCTTTCTCTCATATTTACAACCACAGAGGCAGCCCATGACAGGTCCCTTTTCACTGGCCAAAATTTCTTGGTTCGAGGGGCATTATTTAATATATGAACTTGACTCAACTTTATATTAAGAATGATGGGGAAAAACAGAGAGGAGGGATCTAAACTCTACTGCCGACCTCCCCAGTGATGTCGCCCATGTCTTCTCTGTAGGTTAATTTGCAAACAAAAACATCCAGCTAAGAGGTCATTTCAAGAAGCTAAATCACTAAATCAATGACACTGCTTTGAATTTTCTGGCTTGAAAGAGCCAGAAAGACAAGGATTTCAATTCTCTGTGACTACATTGTCCAGGTGCAGCGCCATCTATTGCTGTTTATTCCAAAACAGGTTGGAGAAGTCAGTTTTAAAAGTCAGAAATCCTTCCACTTTGTGAAGTAATCGTTGAGTCATTGTTATTGAACCCTGCGACACCCCTGCAGACCTACGCTGTGGTCATTTTGTTGCTAGGGGGGCTGCCAATATCCAACTTATTGCACCTTTAAGAAGTGAGAAATCGAACATCTGATGCCCAGCCGAGGGTGTGAATGGAATCCTCTCTGTATATGTGTGTTGCATATGTCAGTATATATGTGGGTGCAATCAATGTATGCAATTTATGTTGTAACTGACAGGTTTTAAAGACTGCAAACATTTGCTGTACTTCTTTATGATGGAAATGACTACAGTGTGATACAAAACAATATATATCTTTTCATCAAATACTGCAGTAGGACATTATGCTGCAGTGAATTCACACTGCGGTGTTGTATTTCTTTAAAAGATATTAAAAAAATACTAGTATGAAGTTATATTTAGAGGATTTTTACTCTCTACACTTGTGAATGTGGATGATGACATTTAAAGAGCTGCTGTGAGAAATGTGAGGCATCTGATATTCTCCAGCTAAGCCGCCGGATGATTTGTAGAGCTAGTACATTTGTGACACATAAGTCGTCTGTGGGGAGGGAAAGTGCCGAAAACAGTGAAGCAGCAACATCCAAAAGTGTCAAAAAGAGAAACTTTGTGGTAAAGTCACGGCACAATCATGTCTAATCTCTTGAGGTGTTCCTCCAAGCTCTCAATCCAAACTTCTGTAGTCTTATAGTATGACGTGATGCAACTTTCACAATATTTTTTTTAACATGTACTCATAACTTAGTTGGACCTAAAGCCTTTAGAGAATTCTCCAAGCAAATTTTTCAAAAAGCTACAGGTGAGTTCCAGCTAGTATTACCCTAAAGTGTTTTGTTTTTTTCCTTTTGAACTAGCATGCTAATTATCACCCTTGAGAGTAAACAAGGTCCTCTTGGAATACATAAGACTTAGAAAACACTTCTGTTAAAATTAGAGAAATATGGAGAGAGTGTTCAAGCTGTTGACTGAGTCCCGTCAGTTTTCTAAAATAAATGTGGCGTTTCTAAAATTCCAATTACTATATTTTATTTACCCTTTGACTGTTTTATGATTAAAATTGTCATTACAAATGTGAGGTTTATATACATACAAAATACATTTACATAAGTTAAGCATTTGGGTTCTCTATGCTCCTTCTATTCTGGAAACACCAACAGCTACTCTTCCACTCGTTGTTCAGTCTAAGTTCCTCATGGTCACACCACACCCTCCTGGTCCAGTTCTATTACTCGGTTCTGTTACTCGGTCATCACGAGTAGGAATGAGTAAGGTGGAGTAGGAAAATAGTAGCGCAGTTTACTGCGTGGATATGGAAATTATTTGGATTGTACAAAAGACCGAGAGCATGATGGTAAAGTGCAAACTGCATCCATCTGAGCGCATCCATCCGTGTTTCTTTGATTTAACCTTTACCAACACCCAAAAATGTGGAACGTTTAGTACGCATTTGAATTTTTCCTGCCTTTTTCTGTCTTAAATACTGTAACTCACTTATGATGTGCATCCCACACTCAGCAATAGGCCATCTTTAACTGCTCTCGAATGCAGCAGCTAGGCTGCTAACAAAAACTAGCTATATTTTTGCCTTTACAAGCTTTCAGTTCCAGTGAAATTCAGAATTCATTTGAAAATTTTATTAAATAAAGCCCTACATGGCCCAAGTTCCATCTTATACAGGGACATGTGCTGAGACATTACTGTGGCAGTTGGCCTCTCCGATAATCTGTACACACTCTTTTAACTGTTCCATGCTCTTATTTTAAAACCAGAGGGGATCATTTTGAGGTTGTAGCTCCTACATATTGGAACAGGCTAAATCTGTCGTTTGTTTTAAACAAGTGCAGAGAAAACGTTTTCTGCAGTCATTAGTTTTTAACCTTTTGTCCTTTTTCATAACTATTCTTCTTCTAATGTGCAGGGGAAAATCTAAGGCTGTATCTTTAACTCACATTTGTATATTTAGACATGTATAACTATCTTTAATTTGTGGTCTTCACCAAACTGTGAAGCACTTTGTATGTTTTAAAAGGTGCTATAAAAAATAAGCTATTGTTATTGTTTACAGTAAACATTAAGACAACCACCGCACTTAACATAACCTTGTAGCATATGTAATAAAAAACAAAACAAAACTCATAAGACATCTGATTGTCCTTTGTTCCACAGGAAACCAAATAAAGATGCTTCCTGAAGCAGAATTGGACGTTATTGTGTTTTCTTCCATACGACATGTATCGCAGTTGAGCAGTCTATCTGGTGGATTTGGATAATGGATTGGCTGTGCATAAGCAATCAATCCTCTGTGATGGAGAAAACGTGAGCACTGTGCTGGGAAACGGCCTCATGTGTTCACACCGCAATCCACCAAGACAAGAGTGGAGTGCTGCAGTGATTGATATCCTAATACAAACACCTCTCAGAGGAACGCTTGGCTGATTGTTGCGCGTTCATGGCATCGCTTTATGTATAACAGCCGTCCAATCAGTGCAGAGCTCCTGGATGAAAGGCAGCTCAGAGGAAAGCTGCTATTCGAGAACACGTGTAAATCTAACAGGTATCTATCAGCTGGGTGCTCTGAATGTTTTGCTGCTTGAAAGCTTCAGTGATAAACGGTGTCTCAGTAGGGGAGGCTTGGTGTAAACAGTCCACTGCCATCTGAAACTCACTCTGACTGCATGAGTTATGTTAGTGAATTAACACCATGACTCAGTGGGTACCCTACGTGTCTAGTGGACATTGTTTTCTTCAATTGTCCATCCATTTGTCCATTTCTTACCACTTATCGGGATCCAGGTCGTAGGGCAGCAGTCCAAACACAGATGCTTAGACCAGTCACTGCTTCTAGCTCTTCTGGGGGGTAACTGAGACATTCCCAGGCCAAACAAGAGATGCATCTCTCCAGCTTTCTTGGGTATTCCCCTTGATCCCCACTTTGGTGATATGCCCAAAACACCTTACCTTGAAGGCATCTTAATTAGATGCCCTTTTCGGAGAAGCGGAGGCTTTACTCAAGAATGACTCAACTCCTCACCCTCTGTTATGCCCAGACACCCTTTAAAAGAAGCCAATTTCTTGAATCTGCAACATTGATTTACTTTTTTCTGTCACTGAAGGTTGTAGACACAAGCCTTGTCAGTTGGCTTGTGGTCAGTCTAGGAACCCAGACTGACCAATAAATCGACAGCCTCATCTTCAAACTCAGCTCCTCAGATCAGTACTGCATCCACATCAGTACACTGCACCAAGCCTGCCTGTCAATCTCTTGCTTTACTCTTCCCCCATTAGTTATCTGACAGAAGGAAAAATAATGACATATTTATTTGAACAATGTTATAAAAATGACTGTTTGAGCCTGTTGTTTTTACAGGTTTACAGAACATGTTTGTTTTTCTTACTTCAGTCAAAACGGCTCTAATGAAATTATCTGGTAAATGGGGAGGAGATGATGGAGCGCATCATCTCATGGGTAAATTGGCTGCATGTCTCTACCTGTTAGCCCTGCCCCCATCACCCTAGCTGTTGAGATGGATTTTTCCACCAAGGACGACTCTTCTTGTCTAGTCTGATCTTGATTCTCTTTGGGGTTTCTCTGAAACATGTTCAAATTAATCTATATTGCAATGGAAAGCTTTAGGTCCATTCATTTGAAAATCAGGAGAAAAAGAAGGGCATTGCTGACATAAGATAATTACACTATCATTTATCAAGTGTGTGAGAAAATGCAGATCTACATTTAAATCATATTTGGAATCACTCATATCAATATTGGACAGTTTAGTGACCATCAACTGTTGAGCGTTCAGCAGCTTAGCTGACTCTGAACCTCAGATAAATCCAACTGCTCACAGAAGCTGTCACTCCGTTGGATAGCATGGCACTTGATGTGCAGGATATAAATAGTGAATAACACATTACATCTTTTTCAGAGACATTAACAAACACTCCTGTCTGTTCACAGGACTCCACTGTAAAACACTAAGATGCAAACACTGACATTTTTGATCTATGCAAGCCAAGGGCTTACAAGACTATTCAACCACCTCTTCTCTGCTTCCAATTCATTAAATTAACTGGTCATTGACAAGATCTTCCAAAGTTAAAATAAAACATTTCACAGTGTTGCGAATTCCTGGCAGGCACAAATCATAACAGTCTTTGGACTTTAGGAAAAGAAATGGGTTTTGCGGAGAGGCATGAATTCATATTAAATAATGTCATTAAAATTATTGCAATTAAACTTGACGTATACTAGGTTAGGTGCTATTAATTTTCAACATTGGAGTTCTGACACTTATACAAAGGAAGAGGAAAATACCCTGTTAAATACACCATAGAGGTCTCCTCTTATGCTGCATGTCGGCAGAGAAAGCACAATAGGGCTCACACAAGTATTTTTCTTTTTTTTACACTTTATACTTTTGGATACATTAACAGTGTTTCTAACCAGAAACCCACTGTTGGTTCAGGTCTTCTGTAAAAATGTTTTAAAAATTATTACAATTTACAGTATTCTACACACTGCTTTAGAAATGCATTATAAACTATAATCTGTTTTAACAGCAAGGCCCAAAACTGACACTAGATATTCATTGAGAACTATTTCACTGCTCTTTGAAGACGGCAACCTTCTCCAGTCTCCCACCTTGTGGCTACATATAGCTATGACCGACTTCTGATATGCTAGCATTGCCTGGTTGAGTTAGACGTCTTTACACATCTTGCTGTTTTACTGGTGGCTTACGAAACACCTCTGGCAGCATTACTACCACCTTCTGACTGGACTTGGGCTTTACGTACATTTTTAATGATGGAATATAAAAAAAAGTCACTGAATCGTAAATGTTTTCTGACGACTCACCTGCAGAGCCAGCAGCTTCTCACTGGGTTTAATATGCCGTTGGATCTCACATGCAACCGGCTGAATGACTTTGATCCCATCTTCATAGAACACATAGAACATGTTGCCAATGCCGAGACCTGCGAGAGAGTAACAACAGTGCCGTTATATACGTGAAAAAGCTTATGAGACTGCACAGTATGAACATTTGGAACGGAAATAAGCATATAACATTGTTATCTACTCTCGAAGCATCAAATCACTTAATCCTTCTCATCACAGTTCAGTAACCCTATTACAGAAATTCAATTAACTCAGTTTAATGAATGCTATAGTGGAGCAGAAGCAGTCTAGACGTACCTTCTTCCCGCCACAAAATGTTTGCCACTGCAAGGAAGGAAAAAGAGGGAAGCACAGATGAAAATAAATGCAAGAATCAATAGTGTCCCTTTGTGAGAACTAACACCCAAATACTGACTCCTGTTGAGGCAAAGAGGAAAGTAGACCACATGAAAGTTTTATGGAAGCTGTCTGTCTGACACCAAGTGCAACAAACAATCGATGGAGCCCTCTGCTTGGAAATAATTTGATTCCAAACACTGGAAAATGGAGTGCAGGCAACAACAAGTACTGTAAAACAGCTTGTGATTTTTGGATGCTGCAATCTTACGAAGAGAGAGGAGAAAAAACCTTAGACCTCAGATCATCATCTATCAATATGAGCGTTATGGGTAAGCTGCCTTAGACACCCATGAGTAGTCCACAGGTTTCAGGCTCAGATGATTATCATAAGTCATTAGGAAGGATTAATGTGCTGCTTCTTCAGTGGCATGAAACCTGTTTTGGCTGCTATAACAGGTAATTTCTCATTAAATTCACTTAGAAGTGACTAATGACATGAAATGTGGGATGAAAGCCACATAACACCCTGAATGTTCACTGGCGACCTAAGACACAGACTGACAGTGGGCTTTCAAAGCAGCCGCTGGATACTCTGAGAGAAAAGATGACATCATAAGACTAAATAGTGAGAAGAAAATCTAGAGCTATTATATACTTTCCATGTAAAGATAAGAGCAAATTCTTCCACTCAATCATTCTCATCCCCCAACCCGCCACCACCACCACCACTATCATCTCACACTGGCTTTTAACTGTGACCTTCTCTCATTGTTCATGTGTCCCCCAGTCTTCTCTCTGCTTCCATTCCATCTTCCATTTTCATGCATTTTCAGTCTACAAACCAATCTCCAGGCCAATTCACATCCGATTCTAATCTCGCCTCTAGTGCAGTGCTCATTCCCGCAGCCTCTTGCTCAGGTGGACGGATGCAGAGAAAGAAAAGAGAGCTGAGACAAAGCCAACCAGACACCACTGTGCTGTTAGTCAGCCTTAATCTTTCAAAAGTGCTTTGTCAAGTCTTTCCTGTGCACTCTTGCATACCTTTTAGCTCATTAAAAGTTCCACAAAAGGAGCGGGGTGTATAGCGTGGTCTGGAGGATCGAGGAAGGAAGGAAGGCAAGGACAAAACAAAAAGGAAAACAATACAATTTATTTGAGATCTGCCAAAAATGGAAAATGGAAAAGAGGAGCTGAGATGAGATCTTGTGTGCCCCGGTCTTTTCCAATAGTCCACAGTATTGATGCTATTCATCACTTGGCAGAAACACTGTGGCTGTTCTGCGCATACAACGAGCCCATACATCAACTTCATCATCCATATAACAAAACAAGCTGGCTGCCACTGTAGGCAGTGAGTTCACTCTTTCTGGCCGTAATAACTATGTTTCCACTGGGCTCCAAACATCGGGGACGCCATGCTCACCAGCCAGTCTGGCCTCCGCAGTTCCTACCCGTCAGCAAGGTTACATAAATTCAATTTGTTTACAAGAGCACGCTGCTGCGACAGTGGGCCAAACAGCCCGTGGTGTTCACCACAGTGGCATGGCAGAAGACAGTATAATACAGCTAAAGTAATTGGGTCACAGTAGATGCAAATGTATAATGAAATTCAGGATGACTGCCTTAGGTGTTCAGCTTTTTATTGCTCTTTCCAGGTATTCTTTACGAAGTTTCTTGGAAAAACTGACCCAAGACTTATGCTTTAATTATAAGCTCTACACACATACACCTTCTCAACAGTTTGGAAGTACAAATCCTGCTCGCTGCTCTAGCATTATGTATTCAGAAAGTGAAAAAATAATGCTCGAGAAAACAGGCAGAAATATCATTCTTCCTCTTCTTTCTTTCATCATCTACACTGATACAAAAGTCTTTTGAGAACACTGATAGCATGCAGAGCAGGTACCCCACAAATCTGTGTAAAGCCAAAAAGATTTTTGCATGTGCCTGCCAACTCCCACTTGCAGTACATTGCGGCCTGGATCAAGATGTCTTAGGACTCTCTCCTTTGGCTCTTAGCCAAGCCCTGTAAACCTGGATATCAGCAGAAATTTGTCTTTAATGAACAGTGTCTAATACTACTTTTCAAATGCTCCTTTAAAAAAAAAAAAGAATAGGTAAATGCATGTTCCTTTTACCTACAACCCCAAAATGTTCTCTTTTTAAAATTTTCTCTGTGCTGATTTTTAGAATTAGGTAGTTGATCAATTTTCTTGTAGGTGTTTTCAAGAAAGACTATTTTCTTAATTTGCTCTACACTATGAGTTATTATGAAGCGCCTTGAGGCGACTTATGTTGTGATTTGGCGCTATATAAATAAAATTGAATTGAATTGAATTGAATATGAGTGACGCTGCCTACAAGTGAACAATACAGTACTTTCAGCATGAATGTCTGTGAAGCTTCTCTGTCATCCAGGTCATCGTAGACGTTGAAGACGTTGAAGACGTTTCACCTCTCATCCAAGAAGATTCTTCAGTTCAGAACTGAAACTTCTTCTTGTATGAGAGGTGAAACGTCTTCAAGCAACTTGAAGAAGTCCAGACACTTTTCTTTCCAAGCTCCTTAGACTTTCAGCATGAATAAAAAACATCGGTTTTGCCACACGAGATATCTGGATTTTTGCCTAAATGTCTCTGATTTAAAGTGAAAAAAGCTCAGGAATTTACCTGAAACTTCGTTTAGAAGTCAATTATAAATCTAGGGAGGGAGTTCAGGAGGTAGAGCAAGTCATTTACTAATCAGAAGATTGGTGGTTTGATCCTTCGCCGTGCCAGTATGCATGCCAAATGTCCTTGGGTAAAATACTAAAACCAAGTTTCCATCTATTGGATTATTGACTGTTATTGTCTCATACTGCTGCAGTTTAAGTGAAAAAAAAAAGAAAAACTCACAAAACTGCACACCATTACTGAGAACTGAGTAATTTCCAAAACGAATGCCAAATATGTAACAATAAAGAAGAAAGTGTTCATCCACAACAAGGTGCTCATGGTAGTGACAGCCCAAAAGTATGTAAATATACACATAATATACAATATTAAATTGGATGGGATGTAATCCCAGATTTTTTTCCTTTACTTTCAAAGCACCAAAGAGTGAGTGCCATTTAGTTCCATTAAATAAAAGAGAAGGCAGATACCGCTGCAACTGGCAGCTCACACCATAGCTATCTGACTTTAGAGTGAACTGTCCCTTTAACCCTCAGTTTATCAGACAACGCTCTGGGCGCAGGGTGGGAATCAAAAAACAGTTCGAGTTGAGACCCGCTTCCAAACTGTCCAATCTATCTCGACTGTATGCCCCCAACTGCTTCTATCATCACTCGCACATTTTTCTGACAGATGAACATGTCAAACTGATGGAAGTGGAGCTTTGACACATGAGTCACACTGAGGCTTTTTTTTTCCCATACTCTGGTTCTAAATTGTGCTCAGACAAATAATTAAAAATTTTATGCTTATGCCGATCCCTACAGAAAACTAGTTAAATGCTTTTAAGTCAGCTTTCAGTATATACACGTTGGTCTTTCTACTGAGAGGTCTGACATCATTACCAATGTGCAGGCCCTTTAACACAATGAGAAGTACAGAGTATAATTTTTAGGGGGCAATTTTCATATCATGAGCCGTATGCTTTACAAAGAAAAGCCACAGCAGAAATCTTTATCCAGTTCTAGGAAATGAGAATTATAAAGCAATGCACCTTTGTGAGTCAAAGGTCAGAGAAAATGTCATGAAGCTGTAGCTCTCAGATGGTAAGCAGAGTATCTTTTTCCTGCGTGTTTTGCAAAATGTAAAAATGATGGTTGATACGGCTGAAGAAAAGTCATGAAGGGTCATTTTAAGCGCCAAGATATTTCATGTCTTATTTAAAGTGGCTATCAACTGATGGTGGCTCAGCCTCTCTGGCGTTAAAGTGAATACTGATGAAACAATATCATTTTCAGAGCCTTGTGCTTCTCACTTGGCTTCTTCTCTCTGCACTACAAACACTTATGAGTCACCTAGTGATCAAGTCCGACTTCATACAGAGAAAGTCTTTTAGCTTTTATATTTAACCCATCCATTCTTCAGTCACGAAATTCTTTAGATTTCCTAACAGCTTTTTTTTTTCTTCTTCCCCCGTTGCTTTTAGCAGCTCTGTGCTTCAACAGCAAGTTCCCAGCAGTACTATTTAAAGTCAGGTAGAGCGAGGAAGCTTTCAAAATAACAGGTCTGACGGCACTTGAATTAGAGCTGGGAGCCCGTGGACGACCGAAGGCTGTATCATCTCTTTAGGATGAAAAGTATTCAAAAGACTTAATCCCTGAGAGTTTTCAGAAAGGAGAAAAAAAAAAAACGAGTTACTGGAAAGCACTTCAAACATCCAAACTTGAAAAATAAAACTTGTTTTAACTGATTGTGCTTCATCATAAACACGGGCTGCTATGGGAGACATACACGGATGAATATCCGCTGTAGCAGTGCAGCCAATGTGATCCGTCTATAATTATGAACAAAAAAACCCTTGTGGTTTCTTATTTTTATTACATCACTAAATGAATCATGCTCTATCACATTTATAATACTTTGCAAAGTCATGGCAACTAAATCCATTCAACCTTTCAGCCAGTTTAGTTCTACAAACCAGGTTTAATGTAATCACTATAATCATTCAAGTGTAAATAGATTTTAAGCGGTGTTCGTGTTGTGTCCTCTGCTGTTCATGATTTGTACTGATTATGATCATTACCCTCATGATTAGTATTATTACATTAGCATTCAAAAGAATCATCACAAATATTCATAAGCTGTCATGTTGTAGCTGGGGCTTAAAGGTGTTAAAACTTTCCACTGGATTTACGTTATTCATTTCGGAAAGCCTTCACCGTGAAACTCAGTCGACAGGCAGTAGGCTGCTGACACTGCAGATAGCGTCACTGCCTGGTTAGAGTTCCTTGTTGCTGACAGCGTGTCCAACGCTGTGTGAAAGCCTGCTGTGATGGGGAGGGACGCTACTGATGGAAACATGGACGCTAGTTTGGCTCGAGCTGATCTTCTGTGTTCAGAGGATATGAAGCAGACAGCACGGCGAACAGCATAGCATTAAAACAGCTTTGTGAAGACTTCGGTGTGCTGCGGTGGTTCTCATCTGTGTAGCGCCGAGGCCCAGGAGATTGCAGGGCTTTGTTCCAACCAATCACTTGAGCAGCAGATTTCACTGATTAGATCTTCCCCTTCGTCTGAAACTGTAAAATCAAGCAGTGGCGTGTTTGATTGGAACAAAAGCTTACAAACTGCAAGATATGATAAAATGGCCAAGAAAACGTGACAGAATAAAAACAGCAAGGTATGCAGACAAGTGTTGAGGGAGGAAAAAAGTGGCATAGAAGAGGACATAACATGGAGCAAAGACAACAGTCTAACATAATTATCGGTTTAATAACATTAAAAAAAGTTATGGGGTTATTAAGAAATGCACATGACCAATGATCTCAGTTTTGAATTTACTTTGGACATGTCATAATTTTTTTTTCATGAAGTTTTGCAGTGATAAATGTTTACCTACAGGTAGATATCAGCTGTGGGGCTGGAAAAATGTCTAGTGTTCTTTTCATGGTGTATATCTGAAAGTTTAAGTTACTTTAAACAAGAATTTGTTGGAGGACCACACTGAGATCTAACATGGACGATCCTAAGACCTCATCACTCGATGGCTTAGATACAGACATCAGATGAGGGCCAGCAGTAAGTGCCTGTGCGAGAAGTTTTAATGGTCTATTGTTGGTCACATACCTCTCTGCTTATCTTGCAGATCAGCAGGTATCTGTAGTTATTAGTCCGTTTACTTGCACAAAATTTAAATAGCCTCTATGCCAACTGTGGTTCGCACCAACACAACATTACTATTGAGGTGGAACAGGAAAGGTTGCCTGATTATTTCTGCGTATTAAAAAGCTGATAAGCATCACAAATTGCTCTATTATGTCTGACATTAATGATTCAATCTAGATACTTAGCTGGTTGAAAAACACACTACACTAGTGGGATGAAGAACACACGAATAAAGGGAGCTGTGGGTGTCACTTTGCAAAAAATTACCAAAATGCATTAAAATTTCTCATTCTGGAATACAAGTGCTCTAAGCAATAAACCTCAGCATAGCATCAACCTCAGAATCACATCACACCTCCTACAGTTGCACACAGTGAGTCACTATCTTTATTTTCACACATGTACAAAATTAGGAAAATTAGGTTGTGATAATTTCCACATGTGGGACATACTACGAAAAAGGCTCTGTGTGGTTTAGATGAGGACACTGTTACAATAGAGTTTAAAGGAAGAAAAACATGTGACGCCCACTCACTAGTGGTGAATGTGCAGAACAATTAGATGCTCTGTTAAAACATCGAGACAGCCTGATATTACACTGACTTTGTAGCAGGGAGCTGGCAGGTTAAACACTGGCTCAGTGTTCAGTCTCGCTGTGTTACCTGCACCTCCGCTGGTTGAGCCCTAGAAAAATTCATGGCTGTAGTGCTTATGTGGAAATGGCTCAAGATACCCAACTGCCAATTGAAGAAATAAGCACAAAATGTCACCAGTGCGAAATAAACATGAAAACAGAGCCCTAAAAATCTCAAGACTGGAGAATATCCAGACTGATTCAGACTGAAGACAGTCTGAATTTCTCCAAAACAATTTCTCTGTACCCTACAGGTGAAATAACTGTACCTTGTCTGCAGCTTTGCCACAAAATAATGGTTTTAGGACTCAATAGGTGAATCATATCTGAGTGGAGATGTTTCGCAGCGGAAATGCTTAACTCACTTTTCAGCCCACTCGAATTTCAAGACTCTCTGTTCCTGCTGGAGTATTTAAAGGTCATACATTAATTAATGAACCTTTACGGTGAGTCACGAAGCAACGAGTACAGAGGAAAGAATATAAAGCAGAGAAAATATAGTAATAATAAATAGATACTGGAATTGTGAGTCAAAACCAGAGTAAAGAGAAAAATGGGGATGTACCTGACCTGCCAGAACATTAAAAGCCATCTTTCTCTTGAGCTGCCAAAACAGCTATGACCCTTTCAGGACCTCTGTGGGTGTCATGCACTATCTGGTACCATGGTACTTGCACCAGATCTTTTGGGTCCTGTGAATGTGGGAAATGGGACTGGCTAATGTCAGATGATTAGATGTTTTTACAGTTTAGTGAGGTGCTGCTGGGGAGGCTAATATCTGTGAGTAGTACGAGTCAAAGTTACATGAATGCCAGGAGCCGATGTTTTCCCAGCAGAACACTGCACTGTTATGAAACCATCAATGTTATTCACCTCATCTGCTCTTAACCATGCCACAAACAGCCATAGTATTAAAAGATGTGGCTTTAATGGGTTACCATGGTGAGATATATATATAAAGTATCAAAAACGTAAATGTAATTATTGTGCTAACAGAGAGACAAGTGAAAAATGCATGTTGCAATTAAACACTAAACATATCTGATAAAATACGTTATCCTGTAAGTGAGTTTAAAAATATTGTAACAGTAACAAACTTACTTGTAACTTTAATAAATTATATAAAATGAAAGATTCAGATACAAAAATATTTAATGGAGATTTTAAAAATTCCATCCACCTGTTAAACAGCTGCTTCTTTCTTTGCATTAAAAAAAAACTTGAATACTTCCTTTAGTTTCTTGTTTTTCTTAAATAGTCACATATTTTAGAGGGAGGCTATACACTAAGCACAGCCACCACAAAGTAAGACAGAAAAAAGGAAAGTCGGCACAAAAGGAAACAATTGTCTTGTTATAGTAAGCAAATATTTTCACTTGGCAAGGCAATGTAAGGTGACTCATTTATTAACGGTAAAACAGCTGAAAGTTGCCACTTTAAAAGGGTCAAGGCTACAGAAGACAACTACTACCACCACGCTGTGTTCTATATGTTAATTATCTTTCTAATTAAAACTCGTCAAAAATAGTAGAACTTTAGCTGCATCAAACCATAGCTGCTGAGCAGAGCAGCTACCTTGATTAACAACGTATACAAAAGGTATTCATGCACAGAAAACAGCACACCAAAACCAAACCTCTGTTCAACATTCCCACCACACTATCCAATAGTTCAGTCACTGGAGCCAAGTGGATACTTTGTGATATTTTCTTGAGAAAGCCAAGATCATGTTTCCCATTTTATTTTACTTTTCAATTTCATATTAATGAAGATATGACATGAATCGTCCAGTTTTGCTCCCAAAAATTCCTGGATCCAGATCGTGAATCACTCCAAAATCCACCTGCAAACTTTTAAGTAATTTCGCTAACAAATACACAGAGACACTGAATTAATCACATATACCCCTTGGTGGGCATAAAAATAAAGTTAATATGTGGCTTGCTTTAGACGATAACGATATGATCGGCCCTTGAAACGGTGCAAGGCAGATTTTCTCACAAGATTATTTCTAGTAATAACTGCATAATTAAAAGTTCTTTATTTGGTCCACGAGTGCACTTCAATGAAGGTAAAGAAGCAGTAACTCGGGCCACTAGATTCACTGTAGAGTATTGTAAGTCCCTGATATGAGGTATGAAGTGCAGCATAATGTGGAGACATAACAAAGTGGAGAGACCAAAGCAACAAACACTCGCTTTGAGTCTCGCAGATCCTCTGACACTGCAGAAATAATTGGCACATTGTGAAGGGCAGATATTTATGCCAGTTTAGCGGCAGACTGTCAGAGATGGATGGTGCTCTGCCTGCTGGTGACAGCTTCTGTTAAAGAGATCTCAGAATAGTGACTGCTCAGGTTTTCCCAAACAACAAAGTGCTTGGATAAATCTGAGAGAAAAACAATTCAGTGCTGCGCCTGTGAAGAGAAGGTTTTGACCTCCAAGCTCCTCTGGTGGATTCATCTAAAAAAGATCACTCATGCCTTGCTCATCAAATCATGTTTTTCAATTCATCTCCTGCTTAATACCGTATTCAGCCCTTTGACAACTGCCTTAGTTAGTTATTCAGCTCTCCTCTCTCTTTTATTGAAGTGTTTGAATGAGAAGCCCAAGGCGGGTCATAAACAATGATTCCACAGAAAGAGATCATTACTTTCCACAAAAGTAATGTGGAAGGTTTCTAAAACATTTCCAAGTGTAATCTCAACGTGTCATTTAAATCTCTGTCTGTTTCAGATCAATGCTGGTAGATCAAGGGTAGTCTGCTGCCACAACATGCCCACAAGCATCTCATCCTGTGTAGGATCAGAGTATTGAGCTTTTGCTTGAAAGCGTCCTTGATTCTGGCACTTGAGGCAAATGTCGTCTGTTTTAATAATGTGCATATGTTGTCCCCGAGCATAAACACAATTAAGTCAGTACTTATGAGCATCGAAAAGTTAGAAAACCAGAAGTACTACAATTATATGTGAAAAAGTATTTTTATTTAGGGGTGTTTAAGTATTGTATGTAAATGATTCACAGTGTTTGCAGTTGGTTGTCCAATTTTTGATTAGTGAAAAATATGAATTATTACACACATATAGCAGGTGTTCCAAAACTTTTAATGCACATCTTCAGCTAACACAGCCCAGCTGTTATTAAATTCAGAGTCGGCGCCAGAGCCTAAAGATACGCTTTAAAAGGGTGAAAGGCTCGTCTTACTTTATTGTTTCATTTACAAAAAAAAAAAAAATCTGCAATCACATAATTCTATAAGTCACAAAACAGAGACTTTAAACTAACAACACAGTGGGAAATTTGGATATTCCCAAAGTCCACACATGAATAAATAGCCCCACTACATAATGTGACAGTTGGCGTTGCAGGATCTCCATTTGTTTAGCACTTTTCAAGTGAAATCATCCTTCCAAGCTAGCAGTACAAGCTAATGGATGAGCTCTTTTTAGTAACGATGAAACATGAGCGAGTAGTTTCTGAAGTCTGACTTGCATTCTTAAGGATATCCTCTCCAAAATCATCAGGGCAGAAGTAAATCTCCATCAGTAGGATCAGTGTCCTTACTCAGAGCAGTTAACTGTATCACTGCAGAAACACTACGTTACTATGAACTGGATAATTAACTTGTTTCTGCAATGCGATCTTCCATTGCCAAACAAATATGACTGAATGTCCTGCTCAAGACAGCACAAACTGATCTGGATCCAGAGACACCATTTATACATGGTATGGAGGGAATTTTCTATCTTGGCTTTGGCTTCCAGTATACTGTTTCATGCTTGTGTAGAATCACCGGTGAAGTTTTCCTCCCCATATCAAGAAGGCACTCAAAGTTCTTAACACTGCCTTCGGGTCTGGAATGTCTTCACCATGAAGCGGTCAGTGAATCTGTCTCTTACCTGCCAACGTCATTCTCTTTGTACAGTGAACTCTGATAACAGAGCAGTTAAAAGAGCCAACAATGAGTACATTTTATTAGAAATGACCATACTTCAAAGGTTATAGTTGTAATTCATTTGATAAATACATCAAAGAATGAAACACAAACTACTTGCTTTTACTGTATTCAGACTACTTGTGCTTACTGACGTGTATGTCACCTCTGAAAACATATAATAAAGTCTACTTAAAATGAGAATAATTTGTGGCCTTTAAGAAATCCTCATCCTCGGTCTGTAAAAAAGTTGAGTTCTAAGTTTACTTTGTATATTTATGGATAGGCATTATTTTAAATGGCTTTAGGGAATTGAGAATGACTAAACCTGTATGCAAATTTAAATCACAGTAAGAATTAGGATTGGTTTTGTACAGAATACTTCTTCAGTAGTTATAAAATTTCCCTTTATATCTGTCCCCATAGTGTCTCCCTGAAACTATCTTATGAAACCAGATGCTGTTTTTTGGATAGGTAATAACTGCCAATGACTTTAGAGAGCCTCTCTGGCCCAACATGATATCACATGGAGCTAATCTAGATTCACACTCCAAATGTACTACAGCATGTGGGTTTAAATGAGGAAAAAACTGAAAAGACTGTGATTTATGTGGCATAGGTGGGTGGCACAGATGGTCATTAATCATAACTTTATCTAAACAGTCTAAAATTACTTATTATTACAAACAGCTGCTGCAATTGAAAAGTAGTGAAAAGTTTGTGGCAGGTTTTTTTTGCTAATAGAGAGACTGGCAGGCTGCTGATGAAGATCAAGGTGGAGAATAAGCTCAGACTCAGAAGACAATGTGACAGACCAAAAGATCTTTGAGACAAAAAGATAAAAGGGGTGAACAGCTAAAGTCTAACCAACTTGTCTAATTGCCAGTGTCTCTGCTGGCTGGAAATGAAGGGGAAAGAATCAAACTGTGTTGCCTAAGGTGGAAAGTTCCATGCTTAAGAAGAAAAGGGTGACCATGCTCTAGTAAAACGGAGACAGAGATTAAATACTGGATGGCTGAGAAGGACACCGTCAAATGAAAAATTTAAAGTTTCCACCAAACTCTACATGGAGAAACTAAGCAGACCCTTGCTGCTTCTATAGGAATTAAGAGACTGATGCTGCTACTGATTTACTGATCATCAGTAACTGTGACCACCTTTATAAAACTACAAGTTTTGGTACTTTGTTGGACTGGAGCATTCAGTTGTGTTTTAAAGGTCAGAGGAAGCAATCCTTAAAAAAAAAATAGGCATTTTAAATTTAAAGTTAATGACAAAACAATTAGAAAAAGATTCTTCTCTGTAAAAAGAAAGTGGCAGGTTGGAAAAGTAGCATCTGAACAAACTCATAATTTCTGAAACAATGTCCTTTAGACGGACAAGACCAAAGTAGAGATATCCGGCCACACACCAACACCATAGCAACACTTCATATCAACTGTCAACATGGTGGTGGTGGAAGTATGATGATTTGAGCCAAAGGACCCTGCAGACGTGAACTAGTCTGCATACCAAAGTATTCTGTTATTCAAAAGGGATACCCGTCTGTCTGACAAAACAGGAACTATTTTCTGGGAACTATTTTTGACAGCTGTCAAGCAGTCCCTTAGCTGCATCAATTAATAATAGAGAATTAATAGTGTATCAAAGTACTATATGCTTACATTCTAATCTAATAGCTACACAGATGTAAAATAGTATCAACCTGTATGGGTTAATAGACAAATATATGCTAAATAACTTCAACCTGAAGCCTGTCAACTGAGCACGTAAGCATGAAGTGGGACTGAGAACTGCACACGTACCGCCGTTTACACACACATTAGAAGTAAAATAGACAACCCTGCATGCTCCAAGCATGAATCCTGGGATTATCTGTTTGCACTAATCATTATAAAGCCGCGGTAAATCAATGATGATATTTTTTAAATAACAGCTGCTTGACAAACATTTCAATATTTACTCAGACAATTTCTCAGGTAAAACCAGGTGCAGTGTACAACGACACTAGCTAAACCTGATTAAATTTGTTGTGTTAAAGTACAAGTACATTGTAGATTACAATACACATGAGCATCTTAGACTCCTCGGTGTCTGTGTTCTGGCCTTAAACACTGATGTATTGACAACAGCTGGTAGCTTTCCTCTGAAATATCACCCGTGGCAGCCTCTGATTGGAGAGCCCAATAGGAATATCTGTCCATCTGCAGAGGCTAATCAAATACCAAGATAATGCAAATGACAACAGGGGGTCAAAACTCAAACCTGCAACCCCCTCACAGATTTAATGAGTTTTGTGTTTGTCTCACCTTTTTACACAGCTGCACAGACACAAACAAGTCTGAACTTATACTAGTCAGCCTTTCTCCTCTATGCTCAGATATTAAATTATCTGAACACAGGGACGAATTCATTTATTATTTCTTAACAGGCTGCACGTGAAACATTAAATATAATCGTTTTTTTTCTGTTTTACGTGCATATATCTTACATTTGTTGTATCAGTGTATTCTCTTTTCTTGAGTTAGTTAATTTCAGTATGCGGCTGTTTTAAAAACACATTTTAAATCTGTTTAATTAGTCAACACCTTACACGCCTTTTCCCTCAAGCCAGGAAAACCTTTAGATGGAGTGGAAACAGCTTAATAGTTTACTTTGTTTTCCACAAACACACAGTTGTCAGCTGTAAAGCACCGTGTGATGGATCTGCGTTAAAAGCACTTTAGGAATAAATCTGACTTGACATGACCTCGTGTGACCATTAAACTAATTACACTTGTAAAGCTAAAGAATCCAATACCTCTTTGTCTTTCCCTTATACCAGACTACTTGTGTTTTCTCTGTGAAGAAGACAGCGTTTTATCTACAGTGTAAATTGATGAATGATGTCTGGTTTTGATTGGTCTGCTGTATTAAGTTATGAATGGAGGAATTACCAAGATCATAGTTTATTATTGTTTCATGCATAATTCTCATGATCAGCGCGTATATATTGTCCAGTTTGCACATGCCTGTATTGTTAACCTCTTGGATCTATCCCTGAATAATGCATGAAGGTTAGTTTCCATAATTGTCACTTTTCACACAGAAGGAAATTATCAGCTTCAGATGTATTTTCACTAGTATGCAATTTAGGCGAGGGAGCTCTCTTTATAGTTTCCATATGAAGCAACAAAGAGCATCTCCTTGCTACCAGTAAATCTACCGGACTATTAACTCCACTATTCTTACACTATTCTTTTGACTGTCAGATTTAAAATTGATTCATATCTGATCCTGCTGCATAAGACAGTTGCCCACTGTGCCCACTGGTCAGGTAAGGAAAAAAAAAAATCGCGATGTTTGTCCCATGCAAAAAGAACCATCAAAAGCTGTTGTTGCTAAGAAAGCTGAGGTGATGTTTTAGTGTCGAACAGTCTGTATTTAATTCTTTTTATTTAATGTTTTTTATATTAATTGAGTTGATTTAATTTTTTTGCAAAGATTTGTTGGCTTGACAACCTCAGCACGACTAACAAAAAAGCGGCTGGAATAAACTGTTAAACTCTGCCAAATGACCATTAGTCATGTGAATGTGCCAGTGTTCATCACATTAGGGCCACTCAGAGAGCTTGCTGGTATTTTTATATTTGACATCATTTGTCCCCACAGTAGTGTTCTCACAGATATTAAGGTAAAACTACTACACACACACTTTTAAATAAGAACTGGTGGATTTTTTTGGGTTTTTACAGCTCATTGCAACTTTTATGATGATATTTAACCTTTGTTTCATAAGCATTGTTGCTTAACAATTTATGGTGTGCTGACTACAATGTAAATACAACCAATAAAGTCTATCCCATAAAACTAACTTGGCCATAAATGTAAAATAACTTAAACAAAAGGTACAAATGATATTAAAGGGGCGTTATATCAGAGTTGACGCCAATTAGACACATTTTTCAGCTTCTGAAATATCAACTCTTTGATATCCAAGATTTCAAAGCAACTTTCACATCTCTGCAGACACTAAATCACCTGTGATCAAAACTGGAGCTACAACTGTCCAAAAAGAGAGAAAAAAAGAAGCACAAAGATAATAATTTAATATAGTATGGCAATCAGTCTGGAAAATAATGGCTGCATATACTCCATAAAGCACACCATGGTGACAAAGGGAAGAGAAGCTATCAAGATGAATTTAACTAACAGGATTATGATAGGCTGTTAAAGACAAAAGGGTTGAAAAAAATCCAGTTCTACAGGTGATCTTTGAAGTTTTTGTAAGATAGTTACTTTATTTTAATGATCCTATAGTTTGCATGCATGAGGGATTTTTCTGACTTGACATGTTTCAACTGTTCTAATTACATCTGTAAGGCTGAATACCTACTATCAAGTGTTTTCTATACATTCAAAGTAATTCTGTCTTACAGTGTACATTTGTAGAATTGCCACCCCAGGATTGTATGCCTCTGTCAACTGAAAGCAAAGTTTACATCCTACCATTCCTGCATTTTGATGTTGAATAATAGCAAGAAAAGTATTTTTTCAGAAGTTCCTGAGAGATCACATTCAGAAGAACAGAAAGGACTTACAGTAAGCTCAGTCTTTAAACTTGAAAATCAACTCAGTTCATCCTTCAGTTGCAAGTTTCTCAATATCCGGCCTACAGGCATGTGACAACACTTTGTAACTTCCCATATGGAAAAGATATATAAATCTAAATCTTATAAAGTTTGTATCTGTCTTGTGTGAAACTTGTATGAAAAGCATACAAGAATGAAAACAGATATAAGATCCCTTGAAAAATTATATAATGAAACTTGTATGTTTTGGATACTTACTAAAACAATATATGAAAGTAATGAGAAAGTGGCCACTTTCATGAGTAAATCATATAAGTTTTTACTATTTCTTTTCCATATGAGTTGTAACAAGACCAAGACAAGAAGCACAAGGAACAAGTAGATCCATAGGTTCAAGTTCCATTTTTTTTTTCTTGCAGTCTGTGGTGTCAATAAAATAATATTTGCAGGACAATGGGATGGATGGATAATTGCCAATGAGGGAAAATGCTACCTGCTGCCATACTGGATGCTAGTGCAAAGGAATAAAAACCTATTAAAACAAATGAATGACTCCCTCCATTGTAATGGCTGTATAGACCCTACATAATAGGCGGACATAAAACAAGAGGTTACTCTGAAGCTGGCTTTTTCCCCATTGCCATCATTTTGTTTTCATACCAGACATGACAAGCAGGGAGTAGACCTGCCTGAGAATTCGAGAGATTTGCAGCACTTAGAATGCCATAATAGGACCATGACTGACAAAATAAGCATCATGTTAGATTTAATAACACTTGTAAATAGCCACCGAGCCCATAAACCTATTAGGAAAGTGTTTCCTGACGTCAGAATAGAAAAGGTAACAAATAGCTGAGTTCCAGCAAAACTTTACAGGTAAAAGCCACCAGTCTAAACTAGACAAGTTTTACAAACAGAAAGAGCATCTTTTTTTTAATTTAGTTGTAAAATTGTAAAGTTGTAAAATTAATTTAGTTGTAAAAACAGGTTTGGTTATATAGAAGTGACACTTAGCAAAGATGCAGGTTTAAGGCTATTCTTTGTGGTCTTTGACTAAATAAATAGACCATTAATATGCTGAAATCACTGATATCAATAGAATGACATTTGTGTATTTGCCACACCTTAAGTGCCAATGAAAATTGACAATCATGCATTTTAAAGTTCCCTTGTGAATTTTAATTGGGTGTCCCCTTATGTGTGAAATGGATGTGTATTTGTTTTAGAAATAGAGGTTTGTGTTTGTGGAATGAAGGCTTTGTGAGCTGACACCTCACATTAGCCTCAGGCTCATAGAGGCAGCCAGTTCAGGAAAAATAGACAGTCAGCTTCTATTTGCTCACTTAACTGGTATCTGAATAAAGGGGACAATCTCATGGGAAAAGCAGAACAGGTCAAGAATGCAGTCTTCAGATATCCAAGACAGACAACAGCATGTGTAGTAAAGTCTGTCTTTTCCTGTCTTTCTCTTTCGTAATGTAGTAGTGCAACCTTGTCTGCCTGTCAGCTGACATCCCTTTGAACTCACTCCAAAAGGGTCTGCTATATCTAACTCATAGCACCATTTTGCCCGCGGTAGAGCTTCAAAGGCTTCAAAGCATAGGAGTGACTTCTGACCTCACCAAGTATGATCCTCTGACGCGTGACAGGCGGGGCGGAGGAAGTGTCGTACTGTAGGGATCGCATCTAAACGCACCGGGTCTGGCAGGTGATGGTGTGGGACAGTTTGTGCGTGATGTGTGACCGGATTGCAAAGTTGAAGCGTGTGTTGTTTGGGAACTCTAATTACCCACAGGAAAATACAACACACTAACAACTGGTCATAGACCCCAAAGACAGATTTTGACATTTCTAAGAAGGTCAACGTTAATTAGAGTGTGTGATTCCATTCACGAAGAGGAATTAGAAGCGTTTGTTTAGACTGTAAAAGCTTCCAAATACGAATACGATGATTATCAGAGTCCTCAAGTTACATGCTGACAGTTGACAGTTACCTTATCAATTAATAAAGGTATTAAAAAAAACGTGGTGATGTGGATAATGGTTTTAGATGTTTTCCCCTCATCAAATTTCAGGATCAAAAATTATGTTTTACATTTACATAATTGCAAATGTAATGTATTTGGTTTACGTAGTGTTTTATAGAACAAAGAATTATTTTAAGATTTTCCCTTATGCTTGTGATTATAGAATAAACAGCAACTGATTTATTCATAAATACATTACAGCTGCACTTATTACTTTCATAACCGATTAATCTACCATTTCTTCTAAGATTAATCAACTATTTATTATGCAAATGTCTCAAAATGATGAAAAATGACTACACCCGAGGTGAAATTTATCTCTTCAGAAAACCGTCACCAAGAGATGCTCAATTAATGATCACTTTTTTAAAAAAGTGCAAGTAGAAAAGGCATGTTTGTCACTTCTGGAACTAATAATTAATCAGTTAATTAAATTATTCTTGTCAGCACTAATAGAAATTATGATTGGTTTGAACCCTAGTGTATCAAGGCAGACGCAGATGCAATATGAGGAACAAAAATGGCATGATAGTGGATGAAAGGGTAAAAGAACAACTCTCCCTGCTTTCAAGCCAAGAGACAGAGAGTAAAGATAGTATCACCATTACTCCTCTTCCTTCATCGCAGCATCACAGGATATAAACTATTAAGAGCTGACAGGATAAATTATTAAGGGCTCCATTTGCATGGCTCCATTTTCCCCCTGAATAAAAAAGAAAAAGAAAAAAGCAGACACTGACATCATGACTTATACATACAAGTTTTGCGTGCAGAGTCCTCAACAAAGAGCGAAGAGATGTCCTCGTCCACGCCGGCCTCATTTTTGGCGATGCAGGTATAGGCGCCGGTGTCCTCAAAGTGTACGTTGCTGATATGAACCTCGCTTCCATTAGCTGCGAGGGACAACAGACCAGGAGGGAAAGACAAAAATAAAAAGACAATTTTCCTTCAGGAAAGAGATAAAAGGTGACTTCAATGTTACCATCCTCTGCTACCATTATATAACAGTTATGTGTTTGGAAGAAGGGTGAAAGGTTTGTTTCGGGGAGATTTCAAAAAGGTGGGAGTTCAAAGTTAGAATGTGGCACATGCTGTGTTTCTGTGAGATCTGGGACAGTTTTCCGCTCTGTAGTTTTTGAAAGCAACTTGAGGGGAAAAGCAATCTTCACTATTTATTCTGAGAATCAAGTGACACTTGATAGCTTTACTTCTGAGCATTCGATATAGAATTTGGACAAAAGACTTTGACGTTGTGCATCTTTTGGTGACATCAATCTAACAATGCCTCCGGTTCAAACAAACAGCTTTACAGTAAAATTAGTCACAAGAACCAACCAAGCAGCCACTGAACTAACAGGACAAATGTGTGAGAATATCAGAAAAACATGTGATCATCTATGTCACCCAGTCCTCTTTGATACATGAAGTGATGGCAACCATGGTCAGATATTAGCATAAAAAGTGTGAGAGTGGTGGTAAAAACAATTACAGAAAAAGTAAATACACAGGTGCACTTGCAGTAAACTCATTACTCCTGTTTACCTTGCAGAGTGAGCTGTTTGGACAGCTTGGTTGTGATGTCCATGCCATTCTTGAGCCAGGACAGCTGGGGGCTGGGGATGCCCTCTGCATGGCAGCGGAGGCTGGCAGTGACACCCGGCTCCCTGGCTTGGCTCTCTGGATAAACTCGGATGACAGGAGGAACTGAAAGATGGTGTAAGAGAAAAGAGACAGACAGCATACAGAAATGAATTAATGCTTCTGCATCCCTTACTGCTGTTTACATTAGAATCAGTTGAGGAGCTGAATAACCTTATTGAACAAGACGTTTTCAAGGCAAGGCAAGGCAAGGCAAGAAGACAACAAGTTCTGAACTTATGGCTCAGAATTAGCATAAACTATCAATAGGATTGAGTGCATTTGCAGCATTACCGAATGCCTTTAGATAAGGTTAATGTGCTCCACAAAGCCAAACAAATCAGATAGATAAATAAGGGAGGGAATCTCTGTTCACTTGGTAGCTATTGATTTTCTGTAACCTCCTGTCAGGAAGGAGATGAGGGGATAAAAGAAGAGAAACAAAATGTGTACAGAAATAAAAAAAATAAAAAAAAGGTAGAAGCTAAATGTCGCTCTCTTCTGCAAACTGTTCCAAAAGCTGACTTGGCACATTTCTGCACACAGTGCTACTGTCATGCTGCCGTTTCACTTGTTTACCCTACCCTGAAGCAAAGACAAACAAAAATATCTCTCCGACATATTGTACTTCCAAGAACCATAAATTAACATAAATCTATAAAACACACAAATACATTAATAATATGCATTTATGCATTGGCTGAGAATTATGCCACAAATTTTGCTCTACACCCGGGGGCCAACTTGTTAGAGCCCTGCTCCACAAAACATGGGAAAATATCAGAAGAATGAATTTGAATAATCCTTTATAGACGGAGGACTTCTCTGAATAGCATAACAATGATAAAACCTTTCAGAGGCATAGCAGTATGTCTGAGGAGACTCTTTCACTGGAATGGTGACTCAAACTTGGACAGTGACAATGAACTGTTTACAGAGCATCCATAAAAATACAGCATGATTCATTCCACAACAGCCTGTCACATATAAGGATGACAACCTGGCAGCAGTTAAAGTAGAGACATCAAATCTCTCCATCTTGCCATCTTGGTTTGAGCGATCCTTTTTGAGCCTCTGTGGCCCAAATCAGCACCTCCTTTTTTCCCCTCTCTTTTCTGAAACAGACTTCAGAGATGTGAGCGGAGGATGGAAGCAAGACTCTTGGCAGAAGCAGAGAAGGCAGACGTGCTGTAGAGACCATTTCCTGTGGGCACTGGGTTAGAGGAAGTCTTTACTCAGCCAGGTGAGTGAAAGGACTGAAGATTACTGCCATGGCCATCTGGTAACCACAGCACTCCCGGGCTTTGGAGCTCCCGTCAACCCAACTGCCAACACACTGTCCACAGTGGGCCACAAAGGTTCTTATGGCACTCAGGTTACCTTACCAATCACAGCCACACAGACACACCACTTATGCCAATGCCTCTTAGCAGTTACAATGCTGATTGCATAGAACTCTGGGAGACAATTCTTTTGTACAATCATTTGAATAAAGTTTATTACTCAGGCTTAATATCCTCACAGATGCGCACACAATCCCCCAAAAGATCTGTTTCTTTCTTTTGTGTGTGTGTGTGTTTGTGTGTGTGTGAGAGAGAAAGAGTTGGGGTGGGGTGAAGAGCATAAGTTTTACAATCCTCCTTGCTTATCTGTTTTTGTGCCATATGCTTACTGTAAATCACTCTGTGAGTGCCTTGTTTGGTGAAACAA
>NW_005187421.1:2677332-2685335 GCF_000239375.1 Pundamilia nyererei
CTAAGATACTGCGCAGGACCCTCAAGCTCCCAGGCCTCTGGTAGAGGACCCGAGCTTGAAGGATAAACCGCCCGCAGGGGCGTGCTGGGTGTTTTTTTTTTTTTTATCGATCGGTTCGGTTCGATATATTTATTCATATATTTATATATGAATAAATATGATAGCTGGGATAGGCTCCAGCGCCCCCCGCGACCCTGAAAAGGATAAGCGGAAGCGAATGGATGGATGGATGGATAAATATATAATTTTTTTCCCCATCTAGCATCAATGTAGAATTTAAGAGTCCAGCTTTGTAATACTTTGTAAAGTGTGTACAAACACACCTGCAGTGAGATTATAATTGACATTTTGAAATACCAAGTCATGTCTGGCATCATATTAGGTTTCAGAAGCTTGCAACCTTTATCTTTCTGAGTTATAATACTGCAGGTGGCATTTATTAAAATTCTTTTGATAAATTAATAAATAATTTTAAAATAATCATATGAAGGGGGAATGCATTGCATAGCTAATACATCAAGCACACGAGAATGATCTAATTAACCAGGTTTCTTTATGTACAGTGCTAATGTCATTGTCATATCATTGTCATTGCGAGTGTAAATTTAATCACTGTGAAGTATGAAATGATGATTTGAATAAATAGAATGGATTTTAGTATTGGAAAATGTAAATGAAGCCACTGTATTTCCTCACAGTGCTCTTGCTGTGTTTCTGACTGTTAACCTGAATTCATTGTAGTTAAATTATAAGATGTTAAATTTCTTTATAGATTTTTCTACTGGTGCATATTAGACTGAGTGGCGGGATGTATTTTTTGTGTGGAGGTGTTAAAGAAAGAGGGTCATGACAAAAATGGCATGTTCCTGGCCCACAACAACAACCCATTAATCAACAGCTGTATAGCGCAAGCATGGATCAGCCAGGTTCCCCTGAGTATCCCATCATTAAAAACCTCTCAGGCAGTCTGACAAAGCTGTGTTAATTAGTGTGTTGGAATTAAAAGAAGAAAAAAAGGATCATCAAGGCTTTTAAAAACCTAAGAAAACAGCTAACAGGGCTGTGGAAGGGGGCAGGTATGGATGTCTGAGGCAGGAGTTGCTCTGTGACATCCCGAGGTCACAGAAAGATGGACGACTAGATAGAAAAGCAGCTTACTATGACACAGAGTGCTTTTTATAAGTGGAGGACTTGTCACCTACAGAATCCCAAGTAGACATTAAGACTAGGCCATGGTGGTCTGGAGCCATGTCAGTTAAAGCCTTTGCCTCCAGCATTGGTAGGTTCTCGAGGAAAAAGCAATGATAGATAGATACCATTCTCATCCTCCCATCTGCGACTACTGCAGAGAAATGCAAGGGTCTAAAATGAAAGGATAAAGTGTGTTGAGACCTCTGGAGCCATGAAAGGCACAAGTCCAAACCCTGGCAACAAAAATGAAAAGTAAGAGAGGGGTGAAGAATAAAATGTGTAAATGCCTGTGAATCACAAGGTCTACCAGCATAAATTTGAAAACGACTGAGGTTTCACAGACTCCCACTCATGCCAGGTTTGGGGAAGTGGATCCCACACCTCTGATTTGAAGGCATTAACGCTCAATTTCTTTTACTCATAGTGCAATAATATCACTTAGTTTCAAGCATAAGCTCTTTAAAGTACATCATAGAAGTACAAATGCAAATGTATTCTAAATGCTGCTTGCTTGATGATGCTCTCTACTGGCCCAGACCCAACAGGATGTTTCTTGTTAATTACATTTGCAAAAATTGGGGACTTGAAGAAAATTACATTAGGCACTTAGTGGTATTTTACTGATAGCTAAAGTAGTGCTAAAGACTGTGAAGGAAAAAGGAAAAAAAATACAGTAATGTAGCTCCATCAGCTGCTTCACAAAGGTTTAGTGATGGTTTAATAAACAAATCCACACGTTAATACTGTAATTTATGCTTTTGGAAAATTAACCAATACTATCATTATTTCTGTCTTAGCTGGTATAAAATCTATATGCTTAAACAGGTCAATAAGCCTACTCAAACCAATAAAGATGTAATTTACAATCTCCATATAGTTTAATATTATAGTCTCTGATAGACAGACATTTATTAGATTTACAGCATAACAATACCTTTATAAGCCTTAATACACCCTGAGATATTTTTGGAAATTCAAAGGTGGAGGCTTTGAGCCTTTAGAGGCCAGGCGCTCCAACTCAGGAACGAGCTGTCTGAGGAGATCAGACACAGTCGCTCTTTGTCTTATTTTAGGTTTTAAGTTTTGAGTCATCAAAGTGTGTCAAATGTTTTATCTCTTTTTTGATACAATAAAGCTTTAACTCCACTTTTTTTCAACTTTACAACTATTATTCCTTTATCATTATCATCATCTTTAAGAATTAAAATAGGATTATAAATAAATTTGCATTAAAAAATACTAGCAAAACTCGTTTTTGCTATTTTAATGTGATTTCAAAGATACCAAATATGATGTGATCACATTTTTTTAGTCTTCACTCTCAGTCTGAAACAGCTGTTGAAAAGTGGCAGCCAGGTTGTGATCAGGGTGGTCTTTTGCTAAGGCCAATACAGTATATAGAAATATCTTCTGATACTATTGAGACTGATGGAAAGTGGATAGGATGAGATTGCGCTCACATCTCATCCAATTTTTGAGTAAATTGCTTGTGTGATTTCAGAAGGTGGAACTGGTTGGCGCTTTCAGCTGGAGGTCTCTGAACTACGATCTAATCATAGCTGGTAACAACACTACTGGAGTCCAGTAGGTTACAGTCAAAGCATACTTTCAGCATGTACAGGTGCTATTACACAGTAAGTAAGAGTGGGACTAATCAGTGCTGTGAATGGGTATACAGTGGCTTGTGCAGGCAGACCAGCAGTTCCATGTGAGTGGGTCCTCTGTTGGTTTCATGGACCTAGTTCAACTAAACATCTGTGATGGGAAGGAATCACTGCCTGCCAAAATCTTTGTAACCTAGCCTAGTTTTTCCAACTTTTTTATTCATGAAGGTGCTCAGCACAACATAAATACATAATTAACTATGTAAGAGCAGGTTGAGGTTACGTAAGGCTGAAAATTCCCCCATGCATGAATTGTTAAGATTTGTATCCAAATTATTTTGGGATATTTCACTTGAGAACGTTGATACACTGTCTTCCAGTTTTCCTTATATTATTCCAATATGCATTTGTGAACATATGATGCAAAATGTTTCATTGTGCTATATCTAAAAATTCCCAAATCCTGAGCTGGATCAACTGCATCTGGGCTGCAGATGTTTAGGTTTTGTCTTTTCGAAAAGTTATCGTTTAAAAAGAGATTTAGTGTTTATTCTTGGTCATGGAAACCTTGACTTTGTGGCAATAGTTTCAAATTCCAAACAGCTTCTAAAGGATGTTTGCAATAAAATTACATGTGCTGTAGTGCAGTACTTAAATAACATTTGAAAACACCGCATACTGTGACTTTGCAGCGTTGTGTCAGATTTCTAATACCAAAGTTTCTGAGGATATATCAGTATGAATAAGTATTGATAAAAATGGGATTTCTACCTGTCATAAGTCATATTTAGCAATGGGGGATATCAGCTCTCACCTCTTCTTTAGACCAGAAAAGCTATTCAAATAGCAGAGCAGTGCATTTCCTCTTGCAAATTACACTTTCAAATATACAGCTTATGCATCAAGACTGCAAAAATCTGACTGCTGTCTATCATTTACAGCCTACAGTTGTTACTCTGAGCTAAAAAGCAGGTGTGCGGGGCTAAAACCTGCGTAGGAGGTGCCAAGTTCTATCAATGTTGCCATAATTCCCAGTGGCTGCCCACAGAGTCCAATAAAGGTCACTGCTTAGTTAAAGGCCTATTATTTGAGAAAAAGCTCATGTCAGTGAATTCCCCATGTGACTGTACGAATGTGGGGGAGAAAGCCCATCCTGCCCTACGGTCACTGGTAGCGTTCGATAAGTCCACCAAGTTATTTAATTCCCACCTGAGGTAGAATGAATTAATTAAAATGTGGTGAGCCAACCGTGCACATCTATTAAATTAGAAAAAAAGAGGGAAAGCTTTGTGCGGTGTTGGATAAGAGCAAATTGAAATGTTGAATTGTGGCACTGCAATAACTGAAAGTCATACTTAATGTATGTAATTAAGTTCAAAACAAATTTAGCTAATATTATCGGGAGAATTGGGATAATTGTTAGTTTAGGAGAAGCACTGTTTGCTACGAATAGCAATTAACTACAAAGTGTGTTTGTGCATGTGTGTATGTGTGTGTGGGTTTTTATGAGTTTAATGGGTGAAACTTTTAAACTAATATAATCATTTAAAGTGAAGTATTACAGCGCATTCCTTTACAGTTTAATAAGTGCCCAGGGGACTATTTTTGCATGTTGTACCCAGTTTTCTCCCAGTGTTACCATTCCAGCAAAACACCAAAGATACCTGAAAAGAGGAGTTCCCCTGATAAAAAGAGTATAGGCATGAGAGCATATGTAGCTTCGAGCTTTTGGCTTTAAAATTGTCGTCAGGAATAATTGGATGTGCTTACAAAGCAACAGGCAATGATACCAGGTGTGCCATCTGATTGCTCAATTCCATCAATTAGGCTCTGTGTCCACACACATTGGATTTTGCATCGGACCCATTTTTTTAGAGCACTTCTACACACTTGAGTGTTTATTCTTTTCTGGTTACAAAACATTCACGTCTTGAGTATGGCCATGTTCCTAAAATCACACTTTTCAACTCAGAGTGCCAAGAGTGCAGTGAGCTGTGCACTGGAAATGCTGAGCTTCTAAGGATTTGTACGGAACAGAAAAATAAATGCTGCCGATGCAAAAGATCGTTATGGTGACAATGTTACGTCTATTGTACTTATTATTTAAATGAATAGTTAAAACAGTGTTACAGTATCAATATCTTCTCTAGTGCAACAATTAATATTTGTTGACCGCCATCATTTCAATCTGGAGGACAAGATGAAGAAATTTATTCAGTAGGACTCAGAATCATTCTTGTGGAGCGTAAACAAAATTTCTGCTTAAGAAAATCTCACTATACATTTGCTATATACTAGTAATGGTTAAAATGTCTCTTTTTTGTTTAAATTATGCGTGTAGAGTGATTTTCTCTCTTTCTTTAAAAAAAGAAAGAGAATATCAGAGTTGTATTTTGTTTTAAATGTAGTTTTAAATGAAATTAACACAATTTATTTGATGTTGAGAGCACTGGGTGTTTCTGAAGACACAACTTCCTGTTTGTTAGCTGTTACTTTCTGACACCTTTGTTTGTTGCCAATGATTATGTCAGCTGAAAGCCTGACAATATGCTTTGACAGTATAGCTACTCTGATAGAGTGATATTTAATGACACAAAATGTAACTTAAAGACTTTTGACAAAGCCTGCCTTCTCTCACAGTAAATCCAGCTCTTTCACCAGAGTCCCCAAAACAACAGAAAGTGTACACTCATCCTTTCGAAAATCCCTCTCTCACACAGTCCATCAATGCATATGCACGTACTTGATTCCTGCGTGCAAATCACCATTTTCTTTGCCCAGACATTCGTGAAAACGAAAAGAGCGAGGCAAGCAGGGGGATTTTTCCACTCAAAACTCAATTCAGACAAGATGTGAGAAAAGTTGCATTCTGATGTGTTTCTGAGAGTGTCAGGAGAGCCACTGCCAGGAGAATGCGACACAGCAGGGCTGACAGCTCCATCATAAAGCTCCCCAGCCAGTCGTCAATCACTCAGCAAGGCTCCCGTCGGCCATGGCGCTGCAGAAGATGAGCAGGCGTGCAGAGACACACATACACAAACAAGCATGGAGCACACAAACACCATGGCAGGAGACCACTTCACCATCACACGACTGGGAGATTTCCAACTAAGCCTGGCAGTCTTGGTACAGAACTTCAGTCAAATTGAACTTGTGGCTCATGCTATTAAATACACACAGACACACACACTCTTAATAGCACACATGAGCCTCTGTACATCTCCCTATGACACCGACTCATGCACCACCTTGAAATACTGTCCACACACATCCACAGCCACACACCAGGACAAATATGCACACCACGATGAAAGCTTTCTCTCTCGGTTGTGATTACTCTTTCACCTGCATGCCTCCCATCGATATGTGGAAGTAATCATGCTCAGAAAACAGTTTGGTCCAGAGCCTGAATCCAGTGCACTATGTGAAAAATCACAAAGCGATTGAAAAAGTCCTTTCCAAGGGTAAAACAAAAGTAAGACTGCTAGGAGTGTTATTAAAAAAAAGATCTGGAATGGAAATTAAGTATAATGGATCTCTAAGGAATACCACGATGCTGTGTTTATATGCTTTTTCTTTTCTGTCTCAAAAACAGTAATGAGTGTACGTGTGCACAGGGGCTGGGCTACTTTTTCCTCATTCATTGTGTGTTTTCTATCTGATTCATTATTTACAACAAGGAATTTAAATAATACAATTTAAATGAGGGAAATTTGGTCCACAGGGCACCTGCTGAACATAACAATAGAAAGCAAAAACAAAGAAACTAAAAAAGAACAGATGTTTTGGGTTTTCTTTTTTTCTGTGGAAAGATACAACTAGAGTTATAATAGTTGTAATAGTTCGTTGATTATAAATTCAGTTCTAGTAAAATGCAAATAGCTGATATGAATGACACCTGTTTTGCTATTTTATTTCTGTAATTTGTACCAGAAGCTTTTATTTTGAAACAAAAAATAAATAAAAGAAGCACTGAACAGTCACGTCTCAGCCCAAGATACTTAAAGTTAGGCTCGAGGGACATTTTAAACAGCCTTGGACCAGCTTGTTCCAGCCATCATTATCATAGATTTAGTGTTCAGAAATGTCACAGATAACTAAATGTGTAAGTTTATAACTTAACTTGTTCAGCGTGTGCATTTTTTCTGTACAGCTCTCATATGCTGTCTCGCTAAGTTCACTAAAAGTTTGAGGTATGGCAACATCCATATATCCAGTGTCAGCTAAGAAACAAGCATATTTAAACTGTATATGGCTCAAAGTTATTGAATGCACCATAACAGTCTTAAGCCTTTAAAAAGATGTCCACATATCAATTTGTTACATTACAGTAGCTATTTCCTTTTTGATTAAAGGTCTATGGTTTATGTGTTTAATGTACCCACAATAAAAACATCCGTGTAATTATATACATTTAAGAACTACGACTAAATGTCCAACATGTATAGTTCTTGGCCAAACTATTGCAGGAAAGACAAAAGACTCACACAAGACGTGTATACACGAAATAGCTCATTTTCCCTAACTACACTCTCTCTCTGATATTTTGTGCATCTGGTTACTTGTGATGACAGCAGTTTCCTATGAACATCACCTAATGCTGTGTCACTGTACTGTGCATACGATGACACTCTGAAGACTGCTGGGATCATAACAGCAGTAAGATAACTGGACCCAGCACCCTTTCCACAGAGAGGTTTTTCTGCAGAGCATGGACAATAGAAGAGTCATAAGTATCCCCATCGCAGGACGAAAGCCTGAAGTGAGGTGATGGGGGTTGGTAGAGGCCATAAAACTAGAGTGCTGAAGAGGTCTGCAGCTTTGGAGATAGCTGAGACCCATGTTGACAAACAACAAAACCAACTGGTATGTTTGAATGCTTATTCTACATTCTCTGGTCCTATGGACAATGATGGAAACAACTGGAAGGGACATTTATGACGCCCTGAAGAACTTAAACCACTCTGCAGAGAGACATGTGATTTGCACGCCCGGAGGAAGCACCACCAAGCTGGGATGTTTTTGAAAATGTTACTTTCTTATTTTAACTATTAGGTTTGTAGCTTGAACCTATTCGCTGGAACGTTGAAGACAATATAATTACACAGCAAGCAAGACACGAAGTAGGCAAAGTTCTTCATGTTTCTCGTGCACGGGAGAGAACCGGACAAACGCCGTTCCTTTGCTTGACCCCAGTTGCTCTCGTCG
>NW_005187421.1:2685706-2733737 GCF_000239375.1 Pundamilia nyererei
ATATTTCTAAGCATAAATGACAATCAACAATACAAAACCTAACAACTTGTATCCATTTGGCAGAACCATAACTTCTACAAGTAAAAACCCCCCTAAAACACCCAACCAGACACTCCAAATCTACACGTCTGTACACTCTTTCTGAACTGCTCTTCAGCACCTACGCACAGCAACACTCAGACCCTTTTCTCTCATCAAAATCCAGCAGTGTGTGGGCAACCCACTGGTTCTCTAGGAAAAACTCCAACACAGCAACTTCAGCTAGGGGCTTGTAAGTATTCACACATCCAAAGAGCAACAGCGGAAAAACAGACAGTCCAGTTTCAGTCAAGGTTTATGCTTCCTGAGCTTCTACATAGGTAAGCTCTCATGGGTTAAGCTCCACCTCTAGCTCTATTTCTCAGAAATATGACTTATTTCAGGCCCCGAGGGGCTATTTTGGAGCAAGGGATTTTTGGAGCACCAAGATTCACACCACACCTACCACCTATAGCTAAACTCAGGGTTCATAACAAGACCCCATGGGTATATGTTAGGTTCAGCAGGTCTCTGAATCCCCATTAGTGCGCCCTCCCTTTCGTACCATACACCCTACCACGAGCTCTTAACCCCCAACAACATGACTTCCAGGGGTCACAGGGCACATAAACAACAATGTTAGATGGTATCATCAATTCATTCTTGGATAAAAGTAAAAACCATTCATACACAAAATGCACATGCCAACTTTTGACAAAAGATACTACCTTTCATATTTAACACTACATATGTTTTGAAATTATTGTTTTTCCAGAATGAAAGCAGCTTTGTAGAGAGGGAAACAAAATGTATTTTTCCAGGAGGAAAATTGGTTGGTGTATTTGACGATTCAACCAAGACTTTCATTAATTTACCCCAAACAACAATTTGTTTTCTGCTTAAGTGCCTGGGAGAGTGGGCAAACTTTGCAGCCACAGTATAAATGAGATTCAGCTCTATTGATTCATGTGGGTAAAGTGGGGTCACCGCAAAACAGAAAGAAAGGAAGACAAAAAAAAAAGGGCCTGCAACAGAGTTCCAACAACAAATAATCACGACAAAATAAACACCTCGAGGATAATAGTGTACACTGAAGATAGCATTGCAGTATCTTCATTAAGATGGGGTGAACAATAGGAGGCAGCTAGCTGTCAATAAAAGCATGCAGACAATAGATGAGATGCTTGTATAAAATCCATGAGGGGCATTTTGATGAGTCAGTTAGTGTGGGTAAAAAGGGATCAAAACCAAAACTTCTTAATGATCTTCCACACTTTGCACTCAGCTTACAATATAGAAACCACTCTGCTCTCAGACGTCTTCACTGGGAAATCAAAAAGTTCCCCTAAATGTGCGTCCAGTCTAAATTTCATTAGTTGCTCAGAATAAAACTCTAAATGTATATCTTGCCATTCTCTTGCGGCCCCAAGAGTGATGGACAGCATTCTGAATCCACTTCTCCAGGATTACCCTATTTCAGCTGTTTTTTAATTGAGTTTTAGAAAAGCTCAGTAGCCATGGCAGGATGATAGCAGGTCCTCTGAGGCTTCACCCAGACTAAGCATGTGAAACTCATAGTCTTCAGTAAAAAGGTCATGTGGAAGTTAGAGTATTAATTACAACCAAAAGTCACCGGCCTCACGAGGGTCCCCATTTTCCATATACACAATACTGGGTTTATTAGGGCCTGTGTTTCTTTGCAATTAACCTCAAAGTAATCTTTTAGAAGAATGATAATGAGCCGAGTGTCTGTCAAAAGTAATGAAGATCTTGAGCTTTCCGCACTGACACATTGTGATTTTTTTTTTTAATACATTCAGCTCATTAGGAGCAGTATGGAAGAAAAGTGTCTCATTCACACAAACTTGCCCTCTTCACCTTTGTCCTCTCTTTACTGCTCCCGTGTCAGTCTTTGCACTGTTATTCCCTGTACTGACTCTCCCAAACCAATTAGTAAAAAGTAGATAATATACTGAACTGGTACTATTTCTAAATGAAAGTGAGGTCACATTGACTAGTGCACAAATAAAAGGAGAATACTCTGAAAAGGGTGGCAGTGCACAAAATAATAAAAAATAAATCTGTGAGAATGAAACGATCAGTTAGCCAAGCATGGCCCTACAGCCATTCCACTGGACCTGAACATGTAAATCCTCCACCGAGGTGGGGCAATCTATCAAGAGTAACGCTGCAGAGAGATATGTAGTGGAGCTCAGGACTCTACATAATGACACCTGCTGGACTGAACAATGATTTTATTTTAAAATGCTTTCTCTGAACAAGTTTAACCCTCTCGAGGCAGGCCGATTTGCAACAGTTAAAAACTAACAACCTGATTATCCCACATACATATTTTATGAGTTTTTTGTTTACTCAGAAGTACCACTGCAGGACTTGGTTGTGCATTAGCAACAAAACGTTTAATTTGAGCCTGAGAAGGTTAAAAACATAGTAACAGAGCGTACATAACAGAGCCTTGACCATCAGTAACTGTCATTAGAATTACACCACCCTGCTTCATTTTTATCATTGTCACGATTCAAGAAGGCTGCTCTGTCTTTACTCATTTGTGTGGAATCTTGGGTACTGGGGCTTCTAGTCTGTTCTTTACTCAACTTCCACTTTCCCACACTGCCAAAATTAATTCCGTCATCACTCTGGTCCAGTTGTTTTTTGGGGGGTTTTTTTTGCCAGCCTTCTGTGAACCAATCAGCACTTTCTTTTATTTGCACCTGCAGCAATATGCAGCTGCTCTGACTTTGCATACAATATGCACCATCCTGGGTGGATTGTACTCAGTTAACATAGAAGTAGTCTGGTTTTGCATTCTCTGCCACTCGGGAGACTAATCAGCTGATGCGGATTTTTCTTCACAATCAATTACTAATTTTCCCATTCAAAAAGCTACACTTCTATTCTATTATATAATAATAATTTTTCTATCAGGATAATACATGACACCTGCCAACATTTAGTACATAAATGACATGACCTTCATTTTCTTTAATTTATGATGAAGGCCACTTACTTGAAACATAGCATGCTTATCGAAATGATGAGAATTTCTTGAAGGAATAAAAATGTGTCAAATTTCCTTAAATTTTATGTACTACTTTTCTTGTTGACACAATATTTAAACAACGTGACTTTTGTTTAGCACCATCAAAAAGCCAATACTATCATCTCTACAGGGTTTCCCTGAATATGAAATATGGCTTTTATTTCACTTTAAGTGGGGGTTAATTTACTCAAGCCCAAACACTTTTTTTCTGTATGAAATGACCAAAAGTTGCAGAAAAATACATAAACATTGAAAGACAGGAAACATAGACTCTTTGCCTTAAATATACTTGAACCAGTTGTGCTTAGGTGTACAGTCACCCCCAAAGGCCCATTGTGAGCCAAGAAAAGCCTTGTATGAGGAACACACCTGTTTCAAAGATTTATTTTTGAGAATAGACTTATAAGTCTAGCAGAGGCAGACAGAGATCTCACTAGAGTATAAACTGGATTTTAGCATTCAGTCTTTTGGACTTTTATTCGAGTAAAATGACAAAAGAAATAACAAATACACAATAACTGATTTGCATGGCCACTCGGAGGCTGCAGGAAGAAGCTATAAATGCAACAGACATCTAATGAACTCATTACTGGATAAGGCAGACTTGTTTGCAAACAGTTGCTTATTCACTCATGTTAGGCATTACACCAAGAAGTAAGAAGTAAGAATGTCTTAGAGTTGCAATTCTGATCAATAGTCAAATATTAATTCCAGCACTGTTTGCTGGACTGACTTCTCCTCTGGGAAGTGTCTGAATCTTTAGCTGTTCAATGCCGCCACCAGGTAGTTGCTGTTTGCTTTTTAGTCCTGAGCATATAGTGCAAACCAACTTTTAGAGAAATCGCTCAGGCTGTTAAACAATAAGATAAAAAGCTAGCTCTTTCAGTCTGCCACAGTTTTTTCCTATCAATTGGTATTAGTGTGACTACATCTTAAGACTACGTTTTACTTTTGGGATAATGCAGTCATGCGGTATGAAAAACATCTGCCTTATGTTATCCTGCCATTAATTACGGAGCAAAAAGTTTTGAGATATTATAAATTTATAGAACCAGCTAAGAAAAAAAGCCCCACCACAGCAGAACCTGGCATGTAGTTTTAAGCAGTAGGTATGGTGACAACTATTCCTGAGTGCAGCATGATATTTTACCACTTACCCATTTACTTACAGTCTCCATTAATAAAGAGTCCCCTACACAATGATTGTTTTGAAGTGATTTTGCAGAGGGACATTTTTCTAAAGGACGACTGTTCCAGGAAGAAATACTTAGAAAAAAAAGACAATTTTCTCAGAAATGAATTTCTACTTTTCTACTCTTTAGAGGCTGTTTTAAAGGCCCATTATTGGCTCTAAATGCACCGCTACAGTCAAGTCCACAAGTCCATTTTTGGACAATGATTTTTGTAATTTTGATTTGTACAACACTGCAGTGGATTTTAACTCAAACAATGAACATGTGATTGAATAAGAGACTTTCAGTTTTAATTCAAGTTATTAAAAAAATTATTCCTCTAGGAATTATACTTATTTTTACACATAGCCTCCCATTTTCAGGGGCTCAAAAATAGTTAGACAACTGACTGACAATCAGTACCTAGCCAGGTACAACCTGTTCCCTTGTTATTTCATTACAAATTAATCTCTCAACATAAAGAAATGTTGATGCAAGAAAAACGCCTTCACAAAATCGAATCAAGTCAAGAACACACTCAGGGAGGTGTATCATTGTCAAGGCCTTCATGAATGCAATTGCAGAGGGTTTACCAAGAAGTGCAAACCACTGGTTACACTCAACAAAAAGGCCAGATTAGAACAGCTCATGATCTAACCTACCCCTAAACCCAAACCCTAACCCTAACCTTCCCCAGCATAATAGAGGTAGTATTATGACATAGCTTAATGCCATATGTCATGGCTGCAACTGGAACTGGATCACTAGTGTTTATTGATGATGCGACTGGTGACAGAAAAAGGATGATTAATTCTCAAGTGTGCAGGGCTCTTTGCTTAGATTCAGCCGAAAGCTGCAAAACTGATTAGACGGCACTTGACTGTGCAAATGAATAACGACCCAAAGCATACTGGAAAAGGAACCCAGGAGTTTTTCAAGGCAAATTCCCCTTGAGTTTGAGCTGAGAGTCTGCACTTGAATCACATCTCTGTTCTTTGATTTAAAATCCACGGTGGTCGTGTACAGAGAAAAAAAAACAAGACAAAAACCCCCCAAAAAACACAAAAATGTTTGACTGTTCAAATACTTATGGTCATGACTTTTTAAGAGCAATATAAACAAAGACTGGATACAACCACAAATGTGACAAGGGACTGTGGGGACAAATACAAAGATTATAATGACCATTGTGAGATCATAACAAAACTCTAAATGTTAACAGTAAATGTAAATTTGCCTTAAACCTGGCAAGAATGTGTTTTTTCCACTTTGTTACTATTATTTACCAAATATCGATTTTCAGATGAAATCTTAGCATTAAACAGGGCTATTGTTTTACAAATAGTGTGACAAATGTAAGTGTAAGCCTCTTACCGTTCACTTGAAGAGTGTGGGTCTGAAACAGTTTTTCATATCCATCAGCATAACAGGTGTAGTTGCCCATGTGGGTAGTGGTGACCTTGGTGAAGTACAGTGAACCGTCATCCCCAAAATCCTGCCACACATAGAAGGAAAATAAATAAATAACAGCTTTTATCACTTACAGAAAGCTACCAGAAGCAGCAGGTTTGGCTTTAGGCATTGAGAGCTTGAAATGAATCGTGTCAGTTGAAATGCAACAAGCCTGTGGCGTGCAGATGAGAATCGTTTATAGAACAGGAAATTAAAACTACCACATGACAACCAAAAAGGCACATTGCTGAGCTAATGGCCATCAATCTAAGTCAAAAGTTGAAGCCATTTTGTCCCACAGAACACAGTTAAGAAGAATTGTTTTCAGTTTTTCCAATCAGTGGCAAGAAATCTGATGGAAAGGAGCTGAGGTGACAGATGATTACTGTAGAAATTACACATCCATCCATCGGTGGTGCGGCTATATCAGATGCCGTAGGGTAAGAAGTACACCCTGAACAGGTTATTCACGTTCACATCTACAGTCAATTTAGAATCACAAATTAACCTAACCTCGTGCATATCTGTGGACTGTGGGAGCTAGAGTACCTCCCACTGATAAACGCAATTTCCACACAGAGTGGATTCAAACCCACAAAAATTACAGTGTTTCACAAACAAAAACAATGAAATATTAAAAATAACAAAAGACACTCATTTGAAATGTAACTGACCTTGAAAAAGGCAAAACATTGACACTTTGTGTCCATGCATGTTCCACAAATACACAAAGCAATGCTCATGTGGTTTATTTCAAGCGAAACAAAACCAAAACCAATCTATGAAAGCCAACTGAAACATGATTAATTCATGCTGTGTTGTGGTTATTAAGCCAGAGAACAGGAAAAGAAAATGGTGCCGGACATGGAAGCAAAGCAGGCAGAGGAATAAATTGTTCAAGCTGCAGCACAGAAAGAAGCCCCCAAAGCTAATGAGCCCGTTGATGGTGTGCTGGCAAAGAGTGAATGTCTGCCCTCTTGGTAAGATCACACTGCAATAAAAAGTCATCTTCACAAGTTACTATAATACATTTTGGTATTACGTTGAGCCCTGGAGTAATATAATAATCTACTCCTAAAAATTAATTAAAGAGGTGCTCTTTTTCTGCATTGGATTTGTATAAAGTAATAAAAAGACTTCTTCTGCTTGAAAGAAAAGTAAAAGTGTTTTTCTCGTTTTTACAACCCTAAAGGAGAAAGAAATTTAGTAGTTTACTTTTGACCTAAACATGCTAATAATGCTAATGCACAGGAAGTTACCTGGAATATTATGGTTGACTATTATTTATTTCCTATTTATTGACTCATTCATTAGTATTAGTGTAACTATTTATTGTGTTTGGCTATTTCACTCTTGAATTCCAAGTTGTTGACACAGTTTTTTAAGGTAGTAACTAAAGAAGACATTAATATTTAGAATCTGCTTCTATATTTGAGAGGAAAAAATAAACGTACATTGAATTATATAACAACACTCCTTTAAGCGTATCATCTAAATCAAGCGAATACATTATAAATCTTCTGGGACTACTTAAATAAGTGCTTGTTCTTACAATAACACTGTGTTGCACAGTGGCTTTTCAGAAATGAGCGTGCTGCGGCACTTTGCCTTCATTAGAGTTTTCACCATTGCCATCTAACTTGATGAGGGCCAAATGCCAAAACGTGTTCACTTCTGATTGCTGCTACGCTTAAAAAAAATCATTCAGATATCTTTTAGCAGTGTGAACATTTGCTCTTAAGGATATCCTTGATTCTGCTTCAGTGCTTCTGGTTTATTATACCTGAACACAGCATTGTCAAGACTCAGCCTTAATTACAACCCTCTATCAGAAGAGTTCATAAGAAGAAAAGTACCTTTTCTCATTAAATAGCTTTTAACATTTTGATCACATCTCTGCCGGCTTTACATCTTGACATTCAGCTTACCCTTAAATGTCTGCAGATGAGCGAGGACAGGCAGTCCTCGTGTTTACAGGCAAACTGCGTGTTTATCGGTTCGTCCCAGTGTGCTCCGATCTAACGTACAAGCTTGGTAACGGGTCGGGCTGAGTGAAGCATCAGCGCTCCACAATATGAGGGGAAATCGATGGTGCGTTTTGGCCCCTTGGGCTCAGAGCATATTGTGTCACCTTCTTAAATGAAAAATGAATGGGGGGAGAAATGAAACTCACAGGGGTGGAACGAGCCACGGCGGAGGCTGTCGACAAGATTCCTCCACCTCACCTCACCACCCTAACCTCAGCTATCAGCAGCACCCAGCACCCAGCTCTGTGCACACGAAACAGGCAAGGGTAGGACTACTCGTAGGGAAAGGAGACAAGGGCAGGCAGAGGTGGATTTACAAATAGGCCATAGTCCTCAAGAAACTATAATTAATAAAGCTGTCACTGCCCAGTCACCTCTGAAAGGACACCGAAGAGCCACCTCATTGAATAGCTAACCTGTGGTATGATGAGGCATGTCAGACAATGGCCTTTGAAGACGTTTCTAGCTCAGCCTCGTGAAACTTTGTTAGAAGAACACAACATTTTGAGTAAAAATACCCTTCAGTGTAAACAAAGACAGAAATGTTTTGCAATCCAGCTAAAAATAGGCTGTTCGCCATTAAAATGTCAGTTCAATTTTATACAAAGAACCATTTTATTACTTACCTCTGTGTATTTCTATCCATGCAAATATTTTCAGTTTTATGTGCCTATGTTTATGAGATTTCAGCTGTTGTAATTACTCCTGCGCCCCAGCACAATGGAGGTGAATGGTACTAATCTGTTGAGCTAACAAAACTGACATTTAAAAAAGGCGCATCTTTTCCTAGAAACACTTTTTTGTTTCAACTCCTCTTTATATAAAGTTTTGTATTTTGATTGTTTTTATGTTTGTAGGCAACTTATCTATGAATGCTTCATTGCAGATTCACTGCTTCGAATTGCCTTTTGAGAGGAAAGGAAAATGTTGGAAATGGATTGACTTAATCCACAGAGCTCACTCTCTAACTTAAGAAGACAGTTCCTGGAGAGAAATACAGCTGCTGAAGTTAATTTGTTTTGATGTTGCACGCATTGCAAACAAAATTCAAGTCACCTCTGTCATAGCGGGAAAAGCTGTAAATGTCAGAGAGACATATTTCTAAATGTGACATAAAATACCTATCTGCACGGCTGACCACTACCAGGTATTTATTGGAATGTATTACCCTTTAAAATAGCAATAAGGTGAAAGTATAATAGGCATGTAAAATTTGCTTTCCAACCTTACTTATGCTAATAATCCTAGTATCTTCTACTAGCTTAACACCTTTATTTTGGCAAGGTTACTTCTTTAGATTTAACTGTCCCATAAAAGTTTGCATGGCAGTTCATGTGTAATATTTTCAGACTTTTTTGTCCCATCCCTGAGCTGACAGACATGATTTGTTGTCAGCACTTTACAGCTTTGTGGGCTTTTTTTGAGATGAAATAACAGAAAACGTGAATTGATGTCAGTTTGGTGAAACCAAAAACCAAAAACACCATACCTGAGACGGGAGCTGCTGGAGGAAAAACAGAAGTCAAAGATTTAGAGGTTCATTTCTAATCAAAGCATTTATGAAAGAGATGGATTCCAAACCAAAAAAGGGAAGCAAATAATAAAGTACCAACGTTTTCTTAGCCACTTATCCAAATGGGGTCTATAGCCTACTACCAGCTGTCAAGGGGCGGAAGTTAGGTCACCAGTCACAGAGTAACAGACAGAGAAAAATGGCTAATTTAAAATCACCAATTAACCTAACAAGCATTCCTTTGCACTGTGTGAGAAAACCGGTGCAAATCGAAGAACCCCACACATTGACAGGGAGAATATATACACACAACCAGGAGATTTGTCTTGGCACGTGCTCAGTAATTTAGGTACATTTCATCTCTTATCCATGAGACTTTTTCAGTCTCAGCTGATTGCAGGTTTCCCCAGTCTTATAAACAGTACAACTGCATAATGATCAAAATTATCATCATTATGTATCAATGAGCCACAAGCTCGGTTTCCTGATCATTGACATGCAAATTGTCATGAGCATTAATCAGTGGCCATGAGCATTACTCACAGAAAACTGGAGAATGGCTGAAATCACAGACTGCTTGAACTCTGAGATGGTCATTCCTTTTTACATAAATATCCGCTCAAACCAGAATTCCTTCCTCATCCTTTCATTTAAAGAGTGGCCACTGGCATGTAGGTGTAAAGAGTGATGATTGATTGCAACCACTTAGCAGTGGTTACTTGGTTTCCTCAGTGCTTTTGGCACTAGTAAGTAGTAATCCTGCTGTGAACCTGATGCTTGCTTGAGGTGGACCATTTCTTGTGCATTGCATTTCGGGTTTGAAAGCCACAGAGACACAAAGTTAAAAAAAATATGCATCTCAACTCTTCCAACACTCGTGACATATATGAGATCAACAATGCTTTTCACTTGGGCAGCGAGTGTCCTCCTTTTCTCTTGGATCTCGTAACTCATCGTTATGCAGTGGTGGTAGTTTTGATCGTTATGCAACTGTACTGTTGATAAGCCTGGGGAAACCTGCAATCAGCTGAGACTGAAGAAGTCACTTGGATGAGTGATGAAACATTTGTACCACTGAAAATGTTGCATCCAAATGAACTCGATCAACTTTCTGGAAATCGGGAGTTATTAACCTGCCCTAGTGCTAACTCTTGCATCATCAAGGCTTAGTAAAAAATGATAAATGCACTTGTCTCAAATATGAACATTTGCAGTTTTTGCAATTTGTTTCTTGTTTTATAGTGTTTAACTGTGGCATCACTTTAGGAGATATCAGCTATTCTCTCAGCAAACTGTCTGTTGAATGCACACTGACACGGCAGCAAGTCACCCAGTACAGACAGTACAGAATATGAGCTAAGCTTCCAGACCATATGATTGCTTTGCTAAATTACATGTTTTTGTAGCTATTTTAAAACAGGACACTGAGTTTCAGTTATTTCATGTATTATCTGAAATGTGTTATCACAAAACTTGATTGAATCATCTGTTAGAAACAGCACAGGAGTTGCATTCAATTAAAAAAAAAACAGCTGCTTAAGAATTATATCAGATAAATACCGACTTCAATGCATGTGATCAGAAAGGAGAATAAGAAACATTCTGATAAGCTTGTGCTGTTTCCTGTGTTTCATCTTCTCCTATTGAAGCTTTAGTGTCTGTCTTCAAAACATGTCTATTTTTAAACATATGCATGTTTTTTATGATTCAGATCAAAGATTTTGGTCCTAATGAGATATGTTTCTATTGTGAAAGCACTAGTTTAAGTAGGACGTACTACTCTGAAAGCTGCTGAGAAATACTGTATACAAATCCCTTCTAAATACTCCTTTAAATAGATGGATTTTCAAACTTTTGAAAAATTACAAAAATGTCATCATCTGAACTTTTGCCAAAACCAAAGAGTCATCATCCCCAAAAGCAAATACGAAGGTACACGCACAAACTCTTGCACAGAGACATGCACAGTACACAACTGCGTCTTTGGCTTGGCCACTCAGGGAGGATTGAAATACTGACAGCCTTGGATGATGATGCAATAGCCAGCAACTGTCAACTTCACGGAATTACAGTAAGCTGCTTTGTCAAAATTCAGAGAGGCTCTATTGAACTCCAGGATACAAGCGCCCCGCTGGGATTAATGTGCAATTCACTAAGTCTGAGGGAAAAAAAATCTAAAATAACAACGTTCTAAAATTGGGAGGGCCTGCGAGATTACACAGCATAAATCTCCCATGTGTACTCACAGGAATATAACTCCAATTAAGGCTGGCATCAGATGCTCACAAATATTAACAGACAGCAATTATACAGAAATTGTCTGCAAGGCAATTTGGGAAAGGGCTTGTGGATGCCAAATGCAGGCAAAATCCATTCTCCTCTCTGGAAAGAACAATGATTGACTGGATGTCTGAGGGCCAAAAATAAATCTGGAATGAGCTGCGCCTGTTCCACTGGTAGTTCCTCTTGATGCTGCGTGGCTTTCACACAGTATTCTGTTAAAAAGCAAGAGGCTGTTAGCATTCATGCTGATTGTCTTGCTGACACTGTTTAGTGTAAGTGAAGAGGTAATCTGAGCAACAGCAGAGGTTGTAAACTTGGGCGTTTTTAGGTACCAACAAAAAAAATCTAATCTGACAATCGCATACCCCGAGGATCAGACTAGATCAAGTTCTCTCAGTATGAAGTGCCAGATTAGTCCCTGTAGTTGTCCAACTCAGTTTCACTTCATGAAGCTGCACTGGCATCAACCCAACAGGCTGTGTGTACCATAGAGCGAGAGGCATAGCGAGTATAATTTATGTGTCAACATTTACCACAAGTACTATGAAGCCCTGGGGGTACCAAAGTGGGTTAGGGTTAATTAAAATGCAAACTGTTAGCTGAAGCCTTCTTTCAACTCCGCTTTCTCCATGATGTGCAACTCAAACCTTGAGTTCTGTGGACGGACATCAAATTTTGATGCTTTCTCTAAGAGTAAGACGTTTGCAAACCACAAAAGTCAGAACTCTGATTACCAGCACAGCCTGTTCTCCTCCCCGCTCTCACAATAATGGGAAAAAAATGTATGAGTAGAAAAGGTGGAGAGATTTTTTTTTCATCTAAGTTCTGATGTAAAATCATAGCAATGCCCAACAGTTTTAAAATAGGTCATTTTTATTCCTTCGTCTATATGCTGTCATTTTTCCCAGCTATTGATGAACTCCAGAGAAAGCATTTCTTCATAATGAACCTCATTCAGTAGCAGAAGCTTTCATCCCTGAGCTGACATTTGAATTGAAACTACACCTGGGCAAGATCTGATACTGGTCACTGTGGAAACGGATGACAGTGCATGAAAAGCAGACAAAGACCACCTCTCATTGAGATGCTGAACTCTGCCGTGTCTTCAGGCAAAATAAGAAGATGAAACAAAAAATGGTTTTGTTGAATCTTGCAAAACAAAAAACAAAGCAGTAAAACAGTTCTTGAAAAAGACATATGAAAAAGATCAAAGTCCAGGTTGACCTTACAAAAACTTGCATTTCACTTTTTTTCACTTCCATAAATCCTCTCAAGCGTTCTTGAGAAAAAAATCTGACTTACGTATGGGGTTGGCACAAGTTTCTATAATAGTTGCACATCACCTCCATCCAGCACCAGCACACTAGTTTAAAGCCAGTTGATGGTGCCAAGGATGACTGGCGACAGCTGGGCGCCTCTTACTCATTTTAAGGGTCATCAAGATTTAATGGTACATTAGTGGCTTCGCTGGGTTTCCCTTTATCTTCTTCGACAGTGTTGACTTAATTATGCACAGCAGTATCACACTCATCTTGGTCAGCCCAGACACATGGAGAGGAAAAGGGTAAAGCAAAGGAGCTGCCTCTGTACCTCTCTGTGTATCTCGCTACGTTAAGTATCCGTGCTCCTTTTGATGTGGATGAAAGTGACACAGAGGGCTGTCTGGGGCCGTGCATACAGATTAAAACGCCGACACATACGCACACGCAGTCTTTCACCAAGTTGTAAAAGTAGGTCCTTCCTCTAGGGCTGAACCCCTTCGGTATCCCCCTTCATCTTTTGTCTTTGTCTGAAATCCCAGCCCCTCCCAGCAGTCTCTAAACACAGACACCAGGAACACAAACTGACATTCCGGATTACTGTCAGGCCTACAATACAAAGCCAGTGCCAACAGTCAAATAAAATGCGCTGACAATCTGAGCCACTGCCAAAAGAATAAAGCTGAAATATGATGAGAAGAAAATATAGGAGGGATTTTTTTTGTGTAATTTTTTTTCCAAAAGGAAAAAAAAAGTGACAGCCCTGCAAAAACTGCAAATTGGTGAGACTTGCTGCTGTGAAAATGCAATAATTAGAACGATTCAAAGTTCTATGCACATCTAACTAGATTGCATCTATTTAGAAACAATAAATTAAAGGCAGTTTTGACAGGTAGCTCTTACATTGATATCTTCCAGATTCAAGGAGTTCAGATACTGATGGTTTCTCTTCCACAATATAGGAGGTCTCCGTTCACCTGTGATGGCGCAAGTCAACACAGCACTCTGGCCCACGGTTACTGTTGTCACGCTGACTTTCTGGTCCTCTGGAAGGGTGAGCAGGTACGCATCTGTTGATGAGATAAACAGAAAAGTTTGAGTGACTGTCTTTGGCTCAATTTATGATTTTTGAAACATTTAACCTTCTGAGTAAAAGTAGCCTCTCTAAACTATGAACATGAAGGCTAACAGTAAAAAAATATGATTCAACTCATTCATCCTGTATTTTTTCTGCAGTGAGTACTCACGGGCTTTTCATTCTTCTAATGGCTCACAATTTACCCACTGAGATGTTTCAAAATTCATGGATTTCTCACATCTTTCTTGAAGCATAAAAACGAAGCATAAAAATAAGACACACAATACAAGCGTGTCTCAATTAGTTGCTACCGTGCTATAGCGGGAGACACTTCTTTTTTTAAATATGCACCGAGGCAGCACAATTATTGCATTTTGCACAGTAATGAGAGGGAATTAAGTTTAACATTCTGTAAACACTTTGCATAATTTATGTGAAGATACTTTAATGGAAGTTCTGCTTTATCAGCCTCTCTGCAGAGTCTGTGTCCACCACTATGTATTTCTTTTTTTAGCTAAAAGAACAAACCTGACACTCTTGGGAGGCACCAGTACTACTCTTCGGCTGACTACTAAAATCTCAACTGAAGCGTGGTGCTTTGTAACTTAAAGCTGGAATATTTTTAACATGCTCAGTGTTCTAAGAGTTTAAAACATCTCCATGCTGTTGTAAAAGCCCAGGAGTACACACTTTCTGATGAAAGTAACATTGAAATCAAAAAAGAAAAAGGAAAAGAAAAAAATTCTCTATGTTCACAGAGGTTCCCCACAGAAACACAACCCCTCACCTCAACCAGAGTTAGTTTTTTGCTCGCTTCAGTATTTCTGCAGTACACCAAAGTCTTTAAAACCTCATTCTGATGATGATGAGACCAACACAGAGAGAATACTGCAAGTAAGTCAGATCGGGTAGCTTGGCGAGAGGTCACCATGGCTGAAGTTGTTTAATGCCTTGGTGCGTCCAGTATTTTGAAGAGACAACAAGTACAATTTACAGTCCAACATTCTTTGCTGACATTATGTAATGTGGCCTGTGAAAGAATGCCTTTTAATCTTTCTCTTGGGTAATGAGCAATGGAGCAAAAGGAAACAGAGACTCAATTTGTTCTGCTCCTAAGGGCATGAAATACAAAACCTAATGAAAGAGCAGGTCCAACAGTGTTCACTTGCCACAGCCCAGAGAATGAGGATGAGAACACCTTCAATTACAGCATGACTCCTGTGGCCCTTTTACCAGTGTCTGCTGATTGCTTTTTTTAACCTTCTCACTCATTTGCTGTGTTTGGTCCACTTGTTGTGTCTTTGAACTGTGAACTTGGCTAGCGTGTTAGATCCAAGCTAATCACACTGAGACCGCGTGAAAACTCATACTCCTTTTCAGTGGGAAGCTTTGAGTTAAGACTTCTAATCTCACATTTGGCCCAATGAAACCCTGTTTAAGCCCAGGCAAATCACTACTAGGATTACATCAAAATTAGAGGATTAATGAGAGCCCTTTCTTCTGAGTGAAGAATAACTAAGTTTAAATGATTATACTGTTAGTGAAGTGTTGAACAAACTCTGCTGTAATTTATAAGGCTGCAGTTTCTTCTAGAAATTTTTTTCTTATTCAACTGCTGAAAAAGCGATTAAAAAAACACTGACTACCACTATAGCTCATTGGAGTGAGTCAGTGACCCATATACCATTAGGCTATTGCATTAGTCTGTGCTTGAATAGATGCATTGGATAGATGAAAGAACAAATACTCCTTAGCTACATCAGGAAGATGACCTATGTGCTTAGAGAATAACTCAAAGCAAAAACCCAAGAAATAAGAGCAAGAAAAGGAACCATTATGGAAGGATGGATTTCTGCACGGCATGTACCACCAGCAGATGGAAGAAGTGGCTGATATCGTAAAATCCTATCAATGGCTGGACAAAACTGGGCTGAAAGACAGCACAGAGGCCCTAATGATGCCAGTACAGGAATGAGCTCTCAACGCAAGATCAATAGAGGCTGGGGTCCACCACAGCAGCCAAGACCCGAAGTGAAGGCTGTGCAAAGATGCCCCTGACACAATTCAGCACATAACAGCAAGATGCTCAAAGTCTATATATAACCAGAACACCATAAACAAGTGGCTGGCATAGTATACGGGAACATCTGTGCGGAGCATGGCCTGGAAATTCCTCGCACAAAATGGGATACGCCCCATAGGGTGGTTGAGAATGACCAAGCTAAGAGCTGGTGGGCCTTCCAGATAAAGGTAAATAAACTGGTGATGGCTAACCAACCGGTAGTGGTGGACAAACAGGAGGCCATAGTGATACATGTAGCTATAATACCCAGCTGACATGGTCAGCTAAATCTGTCATAACAACTTCAGGAAGATGGAACTCGCAAACCTAGAGGTATACCAAGGGCTGAGAGAGGAGATAGTAAAGATGTAGAAGATAAAGGCAACAGTAGTTGCTATCTATCTTCAGTAGATAAACTTGAAGAATAAACTTTAGATTTCTTAATAGTTTTTTATTTTGTTATATTCCTATGTGTGTCAGCACGACAATCCCCTAGGAGATGAAAATTAAAGTGTTTCCTTCTTAATAACAAATGATCTTGAACACAAATATTGAAGTTGAAAAGAAAAGAAAACATTCAAACTAAAACCTAAAAAGCAAACATATTTGCTCATTAGTCAGTCTCTTTTGTTGGTTAATGATAAAATGTCATGTGATGCCCAGCACAGACAGTATTTTTTTAGACGGAAATAAATAATAAACCTGCCACTTGTTTTGATTTAGAAAAAGCATGGTGTAAATGATATATGAAAAGCAATAACCAGCTTCATAAACGATTGGAACATCTCCCCTGTGGACACCGTAATATGACAGTCATTTGATGGAACACATTTGATTAATTAAGAACTGCTTCAATGTAATAAAGACATGACAACAGTTGTCAGCGGGGGTGATATGAGAGCTGTCATGGATGGAAATAAATAATAATGACTGAAGGGAAATGGAAAAACATTTAGGAGCAAAAACTAGTTTTATAACAGCTCATTAGATGTGTTTTTTATGCAGTGTTGATGTACACAGACAACTTCAGGTCAACAAGGGAAACACTGTTTCAGGGCTTACAGATGCACTGCTCTCTTTAGCTCACCTCTTCAGTAATTTTTCATGTTTCAGCAAAGGGGATCCACTGCCACAGGTAGCATATAACGTCTGCTAACATAACAATTTATGTCGCCCCCTTTATTTTAGAATATAAGACAAATTTGTAAGGACCCTAAGTATGGCGCAGGGTTGGTAGACAGTAAAGATTGTGTAGGAAGGCCAAAAAAACTGTTTCCATTGTGATGTTTGCGGGCACACAACGACCCAGTGGCACTGGTCGTGTTTGCCATATACTCTCTCTCAAGAGCCTGAGGACATTACAGCAGAACTCATAGTGCACAACCCTGTAAATAAGTGCTACTGATGCAACTGTTGACCTATTGCACCCTCATTGTGTTTTCTTAAGAACACTGCAGGCTATATCAATGAAAACTGAAGCAGCAGCTCCAGCTCGTGTCACTCGCCTTAAATACTTAGAAGTTGTCAAAATGGAAGAATTGCTTCTGCTTTTAAAGCTATTAGTATCTAAGAGACAAGGTGACATTTTGCCAGGTTCACCAATTATTACTTTTCAGATGTTCCACAAGAGGTTTTTTTGGGGGGGGGTGTGTCACTGTTTTTGCTTAAGAATCACACAATTTGTCCACTGGTTTTTTACCTTCCGTCATAAATTTCTTTCAAATGCTTGGCAGGCAAATTTAAGATGACTATATATGCTTAAAACAGACATTTATCAGTTCAAACATTTGATTTGTACTCTTTGTACTACTATCATTAATAATTTAAGAGATCATTGCATTCTATTTTTATTGACAATTTGGTAAGTCTGGTTTACATTTATCCTTCCTGTAATAAATGGTTATTTATTTTACTTCAACTTTGTTTAAATCAAAGTTCATGAGAAAATAATGGGCTGAGTCTGAGTGTACTTTTACCAAATTCATGTTACATTAACTATAGTCATAGCAACCCAAAATGAAGCAATCAAGGTGTCAGGTAAAATTAACAATGTCCAGAAGAAAACATAATTGGGAAAATAAGAAGAAAAAAAAAGCAAGGAAAACAAAACACAATAACATGACCCTCATGCAGAAAGCAAAGATTTAAGAAAAGTGGATCCTCAGTCACTCGTGGCCACATACCTCCTCCTCCCCTGACACTGATAACAATATAGCCAGCAGATCAAGGAGCTACTTGGTGCTCTACATGATGCTGAGGTGGTGGTGGGTGGATACACTGACAAAAATCTCCTTCAATAATGTCCTCCCTAACCATTCAATTACAGCACCCTTGTATCGTAATGCTTTTGGAATACGCTGCAAGCAACAAACTCGATTTGCTGCTGATCCCCAGGGGGATAGAAATCTGTGAAGGTATAGGGAGAATTTTAAGAAGAAAGTGGGCAGGCAGACAGGCAGGCAAGCTTTAGCTATTGGGTGGAGCAAGGGTGGGATGGAAGGGAAGGGATCCGACCCGAATGAGAAAATCCTCAGAGAAAGGGGAGTCTGGGCGGCCAGAGCCAGCTGAAAGCCTTCAGCGTGCAGGAGCTCCTGTGTTAAAGATTTATCAGTGGAGGAAGTGGCGCCGGCTCCTCTTTTTGGTCTGATTTGAGGCCTGAGGGACTCAGCCCCCAGAGAAGGATCAACCTTCACCGTTCGACCTGTAATTAGTGATTAACGGTAAGGTCCAGACTTTTGATTTACTCTCCTCTGCTCTCAGAAGGGGATGTTGGTCAGTGGCACGGCACAAGGTAAATCACCTATTGCACTGGAGGCAACAAGCTTGTCAGGGAAAATAGGCTCTGCCTAGAGGACGCTGCAAAGGACCAGCTGCATGAAGACAAATTGCACCAAGGTTGCTTAGCCAACCCTCTTACTCCATCCTCTATCATGCTCTGTCGCCCTCTTTTTCAAATACATGCTCACTCGAGTTGTCTTTCTTCACCAAGTCTTTCATTCCTTTCTAACTTACTCCCTCGCTCAATCCTAATGACATTCAATATTACCAAAGCTGAACGTCTGTGTAGCCCCAATTGCTTTTGAGTTTGACATTTTGAAGAGGAGATAAAAGTATTTTTCCCTGATGCTCAGTATTCATAGATCATATGCATAGACTCAAAGGTAAAAAACACCCCCCCCAAAAAAACAGAATACACATTCATCTGAATGCTCTCTGATCTTGGATGGTTGACTTGATTTGTGCAAACTTTCTCCCAAAGCAAGAAGAATCGAGTCTCTGCTTCTGTGTTTTTGATATAGCGCATGAATGACTCTGTGGACTTGGATGTTTGGCAGAAACAGAAAATAGTTTGACTGGTGAAACATTCCCATGTCCTTTGTTTTCCCAAAGAAGATTCGTAGTTTTGCTTTTCATGTTGAACTGCTGTGGCTTATTGCGCTACTTAAAGAAAAGAAATCGTTCCCTGTATAATAAGAAACAAAACACTAATCAGGTGACTTTTTATGCATTTATTAAGAGAAACCCACATTGCTGACAGGGAAACATTGCGCCTTTCCTTCATTCCTTACTTGGTAATGCAGAAACAACCTAGCTGTGAAGACCAAAAAGCAGTTTTTGACATCACTGGGAAAACTTGGTGAGAGAGTACAAATGAAAGGTTTAACATAACCATAATTGTTGTTCAGGGGAGAAAAAGATGTAGTCGGAAGAAAATTACAGCTTACAAGATTACCTACAAGAAGTTGACTGCATGTTATAAAAACCAATTATTCCAAAACAATCTTACGTAAGCTCAAAAAAGGCTGAGCTTACACAGAATATTTATATTATGACACTATGAAGCATTTTTTTACAGTTCTCTCACCAAACTGCCATAGATAGATTGGCGACCTGTCCAGGGAGTACGTTAAAACAGCTGGGATAGAGACTGCGACCCTGAATTGGATAAGTGGAAGAGAATGGATGGATGGATGGATGTGAAGTAATAATGGCTCTCTTATTTCAGTATATTCTTTATACTAATAAGTATGTGTACACAGTAGCAGTGTCTTCTTATTCCACCAGAGCTGCTTTTCATTACTGTGTCTTATGCGATGCCTTGCTTTTTCCAAAATTGCTTTTCATTGTGTTTTGTCCTTAATTCTTTATGCAAAATAGGCAAATTATTTAATAATTTTTCAAAGAATGAATAAGCAGACAGGAAAATATAAACAGATGCAGACATGGGACTTGTTAACGCATCATCACGTACTTGTAATTAAGATCTTCTGAGCAGATCTTTTGAGCTTAGACGTTGATAACTGTAATCGATATTGTCAGAGGCAGCTGTACTTAACGTTTGCACAGGTGAATTCTGCAAAATAAATAATAAATTTGGGTTTGTTTACATGGAAAACACTGCAGCTCAACTTCAGGTCAAAGAACAACGAGCTGCCTTTTATGATGAATCTGTGCTTGTAAGAGATGATTATATAATGCACAGCTATAGGGGCGGCATCTCAGCATCTCGTGTCACCTTTCACCATCTTGTGAAGGAGGATAAATAACTGTGCTTTTGCAGCTTGCTAAAACCATCTTAAATATGCAAAAAAAATTACAGGTATTAGGTAAAAGGTGAGAATATTATTATTATCACCTTCAACCCTCCTCCCACGAACATTCTAAACATCAGGATGGCTTTAAAACAGTCACAAATGGCCTTTGTGAGTGCATTACCTCTGGCTGATCAGCCTCTAGTCTGTTTCCAAGCTGCTGGTAGAGATCCTGAGGGACGACCTGCATTAGTATGCTACAGAGCTTAAGAGGATGTCTAATTGGACTAATTTTATCACAGCTACCTTGTGGAAAACAAGTAATGAAAAAAATCCTCCATCTTCCTGCTATAAGTAAATCACACGGCACTTAAGCTACAGCATAAGAGAGGCTATATTTCAATGACTTCTTATTTCTTAAATATAAAAGCCACTAGGCCACTAATGCTGCTGACTCCAGTATGTGCTGATGCACTTTACTGACAAACATCAGGCACCAGTTTGTGTGTTAAAGGGGCAGTATACACTTCCACCCAACTGTCTTGGTTTCTGCTAGTTTTTCAGCAACATTACAGCCAGGCCTACACCTTCAAATAGATGACAGGAGATGTTAAATGCTGAGAGAAGCAAATGAATGCAGCAACCCGTTTATGCTGAAACATTCCTGACAACCAAAAAAGCAAGTTGAACCTTTCTCACTCAGAGAGCTGTAGAACTTATTGTAAGAAATTTCTCCTCACTGGGAATTTAAACCTGACCCATCAGTGGCACATGAACAGTAGTGAAGAGTTAATTCATTGAAACCCCACTGTTTCCAACCTCGTTGTGCACAGGACTAGCTGCCATGGAGAAACATGTTTCACAAGTAAACTTACTGAGTACCTTGTGCCCACTGAATCAGCATAGTGAAACTGCAAAGCTCATACTGAAATTGGTAATGTATTGGGGTGGCAGGGGGGGCTGGTCTCGCTTGTCCCCCCACAGTGTTGGTTTGCAGGGTGATGAGTCATGTCAATGGGAGCGCATACATAGACAAATTATACCACACTATCCATCCATCCATTCGCTTCCGTTTATCCTTTTCAGGGTCGCGGGGGGCGCTGGAGCCTATCCCAGCTGTCATAGGGCGAGAGGCGGGGTACACCCTGGACAGGTCGCCAGTCTGTCGCAGGGCCAACACACAGGGACAGACAACCATTCGCACTCACATTCACTCGCACATTCACACCTAGTGGTAATTTGGATTATCCAATTAACCTATCCCCACAAGTTGCATGTCTTTGGATGGTGGGAGGAAGCCCACGCAAACACGGGGAGAACATGCAAACTCCACACAGAAAGATCCCGGCCTGATGGTGGAATTGAACTCAGGACCTTCTTGCTGTGCGGCAACAGTGCTAACCACCGTGCCACCGTGCTAACCACCGTGCCACCGTGCTGCCTTATACCACACTAATGGACTAAAAAGTACTTTACTCGAGGATTACTTCAAATTTAAAAAGTACATCAACTTCTTCTTTTAATAAATTCTGGAGATATAGCAGAAACATGTTTGAAAATGAGCCACAAGTTATGAAACCATTTTAGCACTTGAATGAAATACTCAGCAGGGGTTTTGACAAGCAACAGTCAGACTATCCATTAACTCTCACTCTACCATGGGTGCTGACTAACAGCAAACTTGACTTAATGGAAGCAGCTTTTCCTAGAAGAGGCCTGGCTGATGGTTTGGATGTCTAATTATAATCTTCAGAGAAGTAAAGGGTGTAAGTCAACTAATTTTCAAGCCTGGCAAAGTCTATATTACACCACGCGTGGGATAACACATGATTAGAGGTGGACTAGGTTAAAAAGAAAAAGAATGTGAATAAAAACAATTATAATAAAAAAGAAACAAGAAAAGATAATTAATAAAAACCAAAAGGAAATCACAACTGTACAGCCAGAATTGTTATGCTCCTCCAAATCAATTTTAAAAAGGCTAATAAGTTTGAGCATTCACTCTAGCAGCTAATTGGAAATGGTTTCTCAAGTGAATCTAGTATTTGCTCAAACTTAGGTTAACTTTAATTGATTTATATTTTTTAAATTCACTGACAATAATTTGGTTGGCAACATACAGCAAAGAAAAAAAAAGGAACATGGCATTGGGTCAAAAAAATAAAGGTATTACACAAGCAATGTTTCGTTATAACAATTAAGTGAGCGGCTTCACTGAAACACTCGTCCTTGTCACAACTATTTTTTTTAAACCAAGAAGTCCACTCTGCAATTTCCCTTTAGGTAACAAGCTTTTGGAATGCCACCAACACAACAACCAGCTTAGTTGGGTAAAGAGTTAGGTAAGGAGTAATACATGACTCAGTTAAAAAAAAAAAACAAGATTATTTTTTAAATGACACTCATCTTATTAAGGATTCAAAAATAACTACACATAACAGATATTACGGAAGCCTATTCATGTTTTATGTGTCTAAAATAACAAAATATGAGCTGATATATTTTTAAGTCACTAATTTTCTGCCTTAAAAATCTGATGTGGGTTGGACTCTACTAATGAAAGAAACACTCATCTCGATGTTTCAAACAGATAAATAAAATCCTTCTCCTCCCGCACAAAGCTTTGAATAATCAGGCCCCATCTTATCTAGACCTATTGATACTATATGACCGATATAGAGAATGTCCCTTTCACCTACTTGTGGTTCCTTTTAAAGTAGAAAGGGAGGCAGAGCTTTTAGCTTTCAGGTCCCTCTTCTGTGGAAACCGCTTTCAGTTTGGATTCAGGAGATAGACACACTCTATACTTTCAGGATTAGGTTTAAAACTTAACTCTTTGATAAATCATATAGCTAGGGCTGGCTCCTGCCTTAGGTATGCTGGAATAGACCTAGGCAGCCAGGTGCTTCCCATGATGCACTGTATATAAAGTACCTTTTGATTTGTTGTAATGTGATGCTATGTCGATAAAATTTAACTGAATTGAAAATTAGATTTCAGAAAAAAATATATAACATTATGTAATTACATATTTTATAATGTCTACGGCTGGCAAAATATTACAGTATGTGAATGACCACGGCAGACCCGGTGACATATTTATGCTTTGCAGCACACTTTATTTCAAACACGGTTGCTGTACATCCACACACTGAGCTGCAGCTCTCCCACTGCCAGCTCAACATAACAACAACCACTATAACAGGACCCGGTGCAATACTTAAGTCGGCGAGGCATGATTGCAGATGCCGTGCAGGTGCGTACGCCTTCCCTGCACGGCACTGCAGGCCACGCCCCACCATATAGTACCACAGCATTATCTTAGAACACAACTGGATATTGCACTAATATAACAAAACGCACTCATAGCTTACTTCAGGTGTGTTAACATGTGTCTGGATTATTCTTGCACTCTAAAAATGTATTGTTAATTTTGACCATCCCCCAAAGCACAATAACCAGGCTTGGATTATTTTTTTAATGTTTTTTTTAATATAAAACGCTTTTGTTTAACAAGTGGACAGAAATAGACTTTTGTTAAAGTAACACAGATTTATTGCCTTAACTACATACTGATCAATCGTGCTAAAATGCAGTCAGCTGCCCAAGGCTCATTTTGAACCAGGAAAAATCATGCTGTAGGTAGATGGATATGGTGGATAACCCCTACATGAATACACATCATGTGTTTTGATGCAGACAGTAGAAATTATTTCTGTGTGAGGATCACAAGAGTAATATATGATAGCTCACGTTACAGTCCATCTTAGCTTCCCACCAATCCCTCAGGAGGCCAGCAGGCACTCCAAGGCTTTTTAGTCTCAGCAGAAATCAAAGAGGTGGTTATATTGGATATGTGTTCTGTCAGCAGGTGTCATGGTTCAGATCAATATGTTGATAACCAAGGAGACTGGAGTATGTCATTACTATGAATCAGTCAAATATTGTATATTCGATTAACTACATACTGCATCCCACATTCTTTAAATAAACCACCTATTTCTATCATGCTAACAGGATATAACCTAAAGTAGGGCAAATACAGTTTACAGTTGAAATGTAAGAAAGGGGCTCAAATCTGTATAATGTCTATGGACCTGAGAGGGGGGTTTGTTAGAGATAGATTTTCAAACTAAAGTTTGCCTCAGGCTGCATTCATCCAGAGAGATCTTTCCAAATACTTTCAAATTCATTTTCACTGTTGTCTGCCAAGCAGTATGCCTCAAGATTGCATTCAGTAGGTGTTCCCAAACTAATAACATTTAAAGTGTGCGGTGCACAGGCAAAGCACATTGTGATTGTACAGCCAACTTCAAAGAGCTTAAAAAGCTCACTAACACAAGGATTCAGTCTCTGTGTGAATTGCACGCATCAGCTTTCAAAAGCCCTCAATCTAAAAGCACCCGACTTGGCTAATCTTAAACCACCCTTTAGACACTGTCCATTCTTTCAGCTTGTGGATTTGGTTCCTGAATTTAAATACAACAAAAGTTTATTTGCAAGTGCGCAAAAGAGTGTAAAAAGTCTACAGTAGTACTTTTTTCTATGTGCCTTTTGAATTGGCGTAGCACCTTCTGCTGTCCTCAGTTGCTTACTGAGGTTTTTTCTTTCTGGTAGTTGTTTAATTTGAGTAAAGCAAAGAAAGAGATGGATTTCCACAATACGGGGAATATTTATCTTCTGCTATTTCACAGAGGAAAGTATCAGACTTAGCATTAAAGCAGAAAGGATCCTACTAACTACAGATATAGTAGCAAGCGTGATACATTTGCCACTTGTGCAGGCAGCAGCGTCTTCTTTTAAAAATAAAAAAATACAAGTGCTGCTACTGTATACTGACTAAACATGGCATAAAATTTGCACTTTACAACAAATGCCATAGTGCAGGTATAACTACTGTATGTACTGTATTATAGATTTTGTTACAACACATTGATCTGTACATATGGTTTTTGACAATAAAGATGACTTTGACTTGACATTCGTATTTAGTGAGACATGTATATTTACCATAGTTGAGTTTATTTTCATGTTGTATTGCTATAAGATTCCTTATATATTTTGCTCTACTCTAATATGACAGATGTTACTGTATATATCATTTTGCGCATGTAAAAGAGCACTGCCAATGCTAAACAGTCTTCTTCTCTCAAAGGAAACATTGCTGCTGGACTAAAACAGCTCATTTGTAGTTCAGGTCTTTTTCTGTCTCCATCACTATGTGAATGAAACTATTTGCTGCAGTTGCAGCATTTTAAAACAATCAAAAAGTTGAGTTTTTTTGTAATGCCAAAATGAATCAGAGCAGACTGGGCTTTTTGGAAGACAGATATTAAAGAAACAGACTCTAAAACTGAGTGCTGCAGATAAAGGATGGCAAGATGTGGTACAGTATGTAAAAGATAACTAACATAGTTTAAGCATGTAAAACTTTTCTATGAGACCCCAAAATAAAATCAAGGTGCCTGGTAATGAGCATGATGCGGGTGCTTCAGTGTCTGTGCAATGTATTTTGTCACTCGTGCGCCAAAAGTTAATGACACTTTGTGATAGATGACACCTTATCTATTTACCCATGATGCACTGAGCCATCATTCACCAAATTATTCAACGATGACATGGTACTCACTATCAGCAGCATGGCAGACATCATTCATATCTGTAACATCATCTAATTAAAAGACATCACTTCTGCCAGACAGTTTCCTTACTGCTAGCTGAAGCAAATTGATTCTCAACCCCCTTCCAGTGTATGCAAAGCAGGAATGAATAATGCATGGACATTAGAATCTTATCTTCTGTCCTGACAAACAATGTTGCAATACTTTGAATATTCCATAAAGGTGTGCAAAGGGTCCTTATTAGCGCAGCAGTCAGACAGGTGTCGTTTTCATGGAGAGTCATTCTGCCTTTACTGCTGTTCATTTCCAAGCCACACCATAGTTCTGGATACACTGAGCCAACGGATTTACTTTATGATCGTGCTCAGTTTACGATAGCGCTTAAGGTATTTGCATAGATTTTTATAGCTGCCACTCAGATATTATGTTGGCAATGAAGTGAGAAACTATAACTTTACAGTGTAGTTTTACCCCAAGCTCTGTGACCAGGCTCTATCAGGCTACAACCTACAAGTCACTGAAATAAATGTTCAGTGCTCTGACTCAGATTTATACTGGAGATGCCTGTTATTGCAGCATTATCAGCAGCTGCGCACCAGCCCACTCAGATTAAAAAAAGAAGAAAGAAGAAAAGAATTAAGTATGTTTCATCATATAGCTGCTTTCTACCTGTGCACAGACAGAACACTATCAGCAGTAATAAAATAGATTAGCCATGCTCAGTAAAACTGATTGATTTGTGTTTTTAGTAAGTTCAATATACTATAAAAAATAATGCTTTTCCAATTAGCGTTTATGTTGCATGATTGTGAGCATCAGGGCAAAATACAGTATGCAGCCTGGTGATCGACCTGAAATATATATTTTGGGGAGTCTGGGTTGTCTTCCCAGTTGAATGAACAGGTATCCCCCTCGTTTTGTTTTTCAAAAGTCAACAAGACTTTTTTTTTTTTTTTTTACCTCAAATCTGGATTTTATTAAATGGTGAAAAAGGGTGACTACTGTCACCATGACAATCTTCTACCAATCAAAGCAATTGCAAGGAGCTTTTCAGAGCTAACTCTCCAGTTACACCGGTGTAACTGGCAAGTTAGCAATCAAACCTAACTCCAGCAATCACTTGTCAACCAGTCTGGTTTTACACATTTTTCTCTCTGGTGTGAAAAGAGAGATTCTGTTTTTCTGTGAGGTTGTTTAAATATCTTACTTGTTCAGTTTGAGATGAATTTTATTTAAATATACACTTATTTATACTTATATGTTGATCTCCCCAGTTTTACTGACGCTGACTGAAAACTAGAAGGCCACGCAACATCACCTTGAAATTACTTAGCAAACTAACAAAGTCACATTTAAGCTTAAAGAAAAAAATCTGCTGTAGTAGATCACATGTTACTTGGTTTTACATTGCAAAAAAGATGGATGTAGGTTTTCAGGTTTGAAAAGTAAAGCGCAAATGGAAGTGACTTAAAAGACTCGCAAAAAGACCAGTTGTATAAAGATCAACGTGAAAATGACCCTTGGCTCCCTTGTTCTGTGAACTCTGTAAAAAATGAGAAAGGAGGATGTCCTCATTTACCAACCACTTGATATTCACAAGTCATTACCCAATAAGCGTAAGGTTCCATAGCCAGATCCATCCTTCACTTGTCAGATCCAGCTCCAAAAGATCAAAATACCAATGTCTGATGTCACGTTTGCTACATCTATCTTTTATACTGCCTATGGTTTTAAACCTTTACTCCCTAAACACCAACTAGGAGTAGCACTTGAAGCTCTTTTCTGAATTGAGCGGTTTTTGTCATGTTTCAGGCATGCTTACAGAACAAAACGATGGGTTTGCATCAAATGTTTGTGATTAAATATTTTAATACTAGCTCCCCTTATTGATTCCTCCATAGTTAGAAAGATGTATTTCTATAAAATTAACTACTTCGCTGCTTCTCAACTTGAAGGAATGGCAGTGGATTGGGGTGTTGGCTTTCTGGTCAGTATCTAGAAGAAAGACACTTTATACTACACTAGAGTTACTATCACCTCTCTCTACTGACTATATGATAGATAAGTACATTTACATAGAAATTAGGAGAACTAAATTCTTCAGTCACGCTGTTAAGTCTCTAGAGATGTTGGTCTTTTTATCATCATTTCTTTCTGAGCTGTGGGCCTATCTTGAAAGGATGGAAGTATTTAGGAGAGAGAAACAGGTTTGGACATGAATAGAGTGAAGAAGCACAAGCTGAGTACTACCATGACCTCCAGGTATGTAATGCACGTCAGTAAACCAAGTATTCAATATTGAGTGTTCGGTGAAGAGAGTTGAATTCCTTTGAGCAATCTGATACTGCCCACATGGGATGGAATAAAAAAACAAAAATCTTTTTTGCTTTATATGTATTTCTATCTCACACTGAGATATACACAGGAAAATGAGTATGTTACATGAGAACTTTTACCACTGAAAGTATTGTGGATTTATTTCTGTTTGTTTTCTATATTAATATACTCAGAAATCCTGAGTTGTTGACAAAGACACATTACTTCAGCTGTGCTAAGCATATTGTTTATTGATTGCCTCTGTAACTATTAACATCAATATAGAAGCAATTTCCAGTAAAGCGTCTTAAAAAATAGCTTATCCAAAGATTAATTCTGCACGTGGATAATTATCCGCTGTCACTAAATAGTAACATAAAGTGGCACGCAAGGATAAAAAAAATGAAAAAGTCTAAAAGAGGAGTAAGGCAGGTTGAAAGAAACTCCATCACAGAGTTTATTTACTCACATTAAATATCCTATTTCCTTGTGAGCAGTTAAGTTGGAAACTTGAGAAAAAAAGAATCCTCTAAAACCTAAAAAAGGAAGAGACAGAGCAACTCAACTCTTCAAAGAATGGGGTTCTGTGTTTCTGTGACTTGCCAGAAGGGGTTTCTCTCCCACACATTCATGTATGATGTGGAATCCAGCAGACTAGATGAGACTCTTGCACTTTGTCATTTGCTCCTGTGACTTTTTTTTCTTGGTCTCCTCTAGGAAATGCTTCAAATACAAAGGGCTGATAAGATGAAGGTTGATTATGAATTCTCTCCCTCTGCTAAATGTGTCAAGCCAGCCAAATGTCAGAGGATATTCTGTCAGAGGATATTGAGCTGACTGAAAATGTCAGACAGGGAGGAACCGTGAATAGGAAGGAAACAAAAGACAGAAACTGGTGCACATGTGTTAGTGTGACTCAGATATCACACAGCACCTGTTGTCTTTATGCTGCCTAATGATGGAGATTTGGATTGAACTACTGTTTCTAAGAAGTTGTGACCTGCTTTCTTTTGAACCATTTCCACTTTGAACTCCTTCAATAGTACAACACAGTTGGCAACAATCCGCAGGTCTCAGTGAGTAAACTTTGGCAAGACATCACATATTTCTCGAGGTTTACCACAATCCTAACTTTGTAATGGCCAAAAGAACAGAAACAGGCTGTCAGTTCAAATGTTAATAACAAGTTAGGTCCTTCTCAGATTTCAAAGAAAAACTCAATCAAAGCCTAATTAACTGCATACATAAAACTGTTCAAAAAGAGTTATAAAAAATATGATCTTCTCGAACTATAAAGAAAAGGAAAATATTTAAATTAAGTATTTAAAAAACAAACAAACAAAAAAACTCATGATGTGATATTATAGTATATAGTATATCAGAAATCTGTTCACTATTTTTATTACAAATTATATCAGTAAGGAAGCTGACTAAATATTAACTGATAATTTATGGCAAAGGGGTGGGATTAAATAAGTGTTTACTTCTTCCCACTCCCTTTCAACATGTAAATTAATCAGAACATTTTTTTTGTATGTAATTTGTATAGTATTTTTTCTTTCTTATTTTCTTTTCTAAATGTACTTGTATATTGTTCACATGCTGAAATAAATTACCAATCAATCATATTTCTTTTATGAAGACCAAAGGTTTTACACACGTTAAAAAAAAATTGCTTATGTCCCAGGAAAACCAGAACCATCACAGGTGACCCCGTTCACCACCTTTTTGACCCGTTGCCCTCTGGTCAATAATAATAATAATAATAAATGTTATTTATGAACGCCTTTCAAGTCACCCAAGGACACTTTACAATAGGATAAAACACTTAGTAAAACAATGGCAGAATAAGAACAATAAAATACAAGCACAAGATAAAATGAACAAACAGTGGATTCACAGTGAATATGCAGATTTGAACAGATGAGTTTTGAGTTGGGATTTAAACTGGGGGAGAGAACCAATATTTCTTATTTCAGGGGGCAGAGAGTTCCACAGCCTGGGAGCAGAGCAGCTGAAAGCTCTGCTTCCCATGGTGGTGAGGCGGAAGGAAGGTACAGTAAGCTGGATAGAAGAAGAAGAACGAAGTGACGGGCAGAACAAGTGGTGGTTAACAGGTCAGAAAGGTAAGAAGGAGCGAGGTTATGAATGGCCTTGAAGGTGAGCAGAAGAAGTTTGAAAATTATCTGGAATTTCACAGGGAGCCAGTGAAGTTCCTGAAGAACAGGGGTGATGTGCTGGTAAGAGAGGGTTCTGGTGATAATGCGAGCAGCAGAGTTCTGAACCAGTTTAAGCTTATGGAGGGATTTTTGGGGGAGACCATGCAGATCAGGTCCCACACCTCCAGACTCGTAAACAGGTTCTTCCCCTTGGCCATGCAGACTTTCAATAAACACTATCCCTGACAACCCACCCCTGCCCACCCACCTCAATAATCTAAGCCATGGTCTGAGAACCCTCATCACTCAGACCCCTCACACACAGACTCTATTCAGACTACGTTTTTGCTTTGCACTCATTGTTCTCTAATGTGTGCCTTTCTCCTATTTTTGTATATATTTCTTTTGTTTTGTATACATCCCTCTTGATTGCATATATTTCTCCTATTTGCCATTTATTCCTGCTGTCTACTATTTATTTTTTATTCCAGCACAGTTGTATGTGTACTCGTTGTAAGTGTGCAAGGACAAATAATCGGCTATTCTATACTTTTATGCTATTAAAAGGAGAATAAAGAAGAAATGAGCATCAGTATCAATGAAATATGAGTATACACATTAATTATGTCGTGGCATCTGAGAGATTTTTTTTCCCAGGGTTTCAATTTACTCTCTGTTTTCTCATAATACTCATAATTACTGCACTACTTTCCAAATCAATTAACTAACAACTGGGTAAAAAGAACGCCATTGTAAACATTGTCGTAATGTTTACACACTAGGACAATATGAACCATCAACTTTAAAATATAGTTTTTTTTAAAGACAAGAGCTATTATTTAGTATTGACTAAAACTGCAAATTTAAAAATACATTTCTGTCACATCTGATATATATTTTACTGAACAATGTAAACAGACGATGGGAGTAACAAAACTGTATCCTCACCAAAGGCTGTGTAGAACTCCTCTTTTGTAAGGTGCTCATCATCGTTCACGTCGTTGTACTTCAGCAAGTCAAACAATGTGCATTCAGAGATGTCCTTGGATAGACCTTCTTGCTTGATGACCTTCAATGAGAATACATCAATCGTTGGTTAAAGAAGGTTAAGAGCATTTTTTTTAATTCTGTTTGTGTGTGTCTGTTGGTTTTTTTCAGTACTGTTCCAGAAATTATAATAAAACAAAACCTCTATGCAATTAATGTTGCCACTAAACAAATCAGCCAGATGTTGACTAATAACATTTTTCTTTTCCACCAAAGGATTTGATGTCTCTTAAAGTAAACCACAGCAGTGATGGCACTGCTTATTCAGTCTACAGTGAGTAATCAGCACAGTTAAACCTACACAGAGAAGTGTAGGTTTAACACATATCTGTGTAGGTTTAAACTTGCTTTCTGCTCTAAGCCCACCAGACATGTATATCCTAATAAGCTGAACACAGTAGAGGGACAGATGTCCAGTTGCCTTTAAGTCCATTTTAAGTGGGATGAGGCAAACAAAGGCTAATATGGATTGTCTGTGTAGGTTCTCAATCATCCAGGTCATGGTAATTTAAGAAGCTTGGAAAGAAAAGCGACTGGACCTCTTTAAGTGTCTTAAAGACGTTTCATCCGAGAAGCTTCTTCAGTTCTAAGACCAAATGGTGGAGAGTCCCAGGTATTTAAACCCTAGTGCGAGTTGTCCCTTAAGATGGTTGTTGACCCGCTATTGATCATGTGCCTCATCACATGAGCCAAGGACATCAGCAGAGGTCCGGGTGAAACATTGCGAGACCTTGTCTCACCCTATCATGTGACCTACTGAGATCAAGTGATGCAAGATGTGAGTAGGTGGTAAGATCATTATAGATCTTTTGTCCACTGATGCAAAAAAAATTTGTTTACTGATGCAAAAAAAATTTGTTTACCCCAGGTTTAAATCTAAGAAACAATAGGTGTTGCTTGGATTACACATGTCATTACAAAATGAAAATTTGAGTACCATATATCTAATTGCCAAGAAAACGGTTTCACTAAAACTGGAATGCACTGGCTGAAATGCAAAGTCGAAACCATCGGGTACTATCTCAGGTCAATTAAGTTTTTTACGTTAACCTTATTTGCATCTACTCTTTGACAAGTTGTGTGGCTAGCATTGTCACCTCACAGTAACAAGATGATGGGTTTGAATCCACCTCTGTGCTGGAATGATGACGTGACCAGCGTGTAATTATGCGCAAAAAAGGAAGTAATGGCCCAGATATCAACTATATTCTCCAATTCTCCACTCACTATACCGAAGCCCAAACATAGGATTGTGAAGGCCAATATTGATATTTTGGTGATTTGAAAATTTTGCGCATTTTAAAATTTTGCTAACATTTCTTATACGTAGTTATTTATTTAGTGATTTACACTGGCCAAATCTGCTTAGATCATGTAGTTTTTATGCTTGCTGTGTTTCAAACATGTGTGTTGCCAAAAGCGAAGTTGCAAAGTGCCCTCTGCTGGAAAAACTACGCAATGTCAGGCCATTTCCCCCATCTTGTTTACTCAGACAAAGCCAGTTAACAATTGAAAGTTTAAATTTGAAAAACAAATACAATGGTTTTAGTATTTGTAGAACCGTACAGTCACAAAACTACAAAATAGTAGACAGTTTTGTTAATCATTGGCTTTTCAGATTAATATTTAAAAGTACTACAGTACCTTCAGGTAGAGTGTCAGTCTATGAAGGCTGTGGTCATGTTCAGTAACATTTGCATTGTAGCCAAACTGAAAGTCAATGAAGTTCTGTCACAACAGTGGATGAACAGGTCCAAAATACTGCAGTTTATGTCATCATCCTGATAAAAACATGATCCTATTCCACACCTTCTGCATGGCCCTGGCAGTAAAACATCCATCATACTAGATCAGCTGTCAAAATGCTGATCACAAGGGACGGCTTTATACATCATGCATTGTCCATCGGATCAGTGCACTTCCCTTTCCCAGATGACTTGCCCAAAATTTAAGAATTACCTGTGATGCTATGTGAGCTACACCTAACTTTAATTTGAATGTTGAATCACTGAAAAAAAAGAATTCAATGTACAAATTTTCTATTTTCATTCTTTTCATTCTTGGGCTTAGAAATTTTTTTTAAAAAGAAGATGATTTTAACTCAAAAACAGTCTTTACTCATTGCTCCTTTCTTTGCTTGCTTTTTGGTCTCTTCATCACCTGGAGTGATGTGGCATTTAAGAGACTTTTATGCATTGGAATTGCAGGCTTTGATGCATAAACTCCATTTCTGTTTCTACAGTGTTTTTCCAGTGACTCCTCTGGAGAAAAAGAGAACAACAAAGCAGTAACATATCCTGCACATGTTCAGTGGACCATGTGAGCTAAATGATCTGAGGCAAATCATCGATAGGTTAACCAGATATATGTGTATTGAGATTGCAGCTTCTGCCTGTTTTAAATTGAACCTTAATTTACAAAGCCAATGGAACATTGGCTGGTTACCCAGACAGAACATATGTCTTACAATTAGCAGTTACACTGAGTTTTCTTTTTTTTTTTTTTTTTACTTACACGGAACCTATTCTTGCAATACAGACATTATGTACCATAACTATACGGTTCCTGCTAGAAAGGTTGTTCAGCTGGGATGCTTAAGTTAACCCCCTGTTGCGCCTCCAGGCTTGCAATACACTGGTGGAAACCTTGCTGTATGTGAACATTTTCCAGCATTCCAGACGTGCTTTCATCTCCTTCACTCTCGACTCTGCTCTTCCCTCATAACCATAACAATTTACACATCATCTCCCTTACAATTTCAAAAGTTTTAAAGTTGCATCTGCCTCCTCTTTATCCACCTTTACTATTTTTTTACACAAACAAAATAAGATTCTGTGTTATTCATGTGAAAAGAGGGTAGTCGTAAACCATGCATGAATCTGCAAAGAAAAAACAAAAAGAAAACCTTTTGTATTGTCAAGAGGATGAATTAGGTACTGCAGTACAAAACAATACTGCAGGACTCATACTAGGATGTGTGACTTATGAAGCAAGATCTTCAGTGACTGTGCTATGAATGTTTCAAAAGATTTGCAAATTCGTTACATCTATTTTTTATATCTATTTTAGCCCCCCAAAATCCCAAAAGAGGGATCAGAAGTCACCTGTTCGCACTCCTCTTAATTTGAATTCAGCTCTTTTAGAAATATTTGCAGACCTGATAACAACTCAGACTAGACTTCTGCAGAGATTTAAAAGAGCAATTTTCCATTAGTTAGAACCTTGAGATTTGTACTATATTTAAAAGTTTATAGATGCAAGTTGAAAAAAAAACTTACATAATGTTTCTTCTTACAGCAAATTCTACAGCATCTTTTATCATGCTTTTTGTAGACAATAAACGGTATATCAGGATCAACACTGGACAAGAAGCAGTGTTTTATTTTTTTTTTCTAGTAAAAGATAAATCTTCAAATATTATCTTTGGTACAATGATAGATACGATGAATGCATGAAGAAAAAATATGTTTTGATTTGCCATTTTAAAAGGGCACTCTAGACTAAAAGGGCAGGAACAATTGCTCCCTGTGTCACTTCATGTGCACACTCTAGCACATTGAGTAAGTCCAAGTGAGGGATTTCTGTCCTAGAATTTCAAATGAGATCAGAGAATGCTCCAATTATAAAGGGTGCTTTAGGCCATGCGGGTGGCAGCCATAATTTTGTAATTTTAAACTGATGAAAAATGTGTGAATTGCTTATGTAGTTCTTTTTGAAGGTTTGTTCAGGCCAAATTTGATTTGCATTAATCTCTTCTTTCAAAATTATAATTTCTTAATAAGATAGAACTCAGTGCCAGCTCAAGCAGATGAGGTTAAGAAAACATGCACGGCCCTGCCAGTACAAGTTAAGAGAGTCATAACCTTACTGTGTAACTTACATCATTTAAGTTGAGTTATGAATTACTCTGAAAAAAAATTCTGAAGAACTACTCAATAAAGCAGAGAATCCATTTGAAAACAAATTATTAATTTGGTATAGGAGCCATGATGGTGAAGCGCTATTAACCCATGAGAGCCTTTGTTTGTTAACTGACTGATTAGATGGAGAAACCTATTTCGAAGCGATATTTGTCCTGCTGTCATTATGTAGTTATTCTGATGTGAATTAAATTAATCAGAAACATTTTTATGCCTGTAAAGTAAACATGTAAATAGTCTTCACTTACTACAGGCAAACAAAGATACAGTTTGGACTGTTGCATTGATGGATTTTTTTGGACAATATTTTCTCCAAGGTAAATAACAAAACAAATGAAAAAAAGTTTCTTGGTTAACTACTGCATGCATACCCCAAAGTCAGGTAGGCTCATGAAAAAAAGCATATCTGTATGAACAAAAAAATAATAAATTCAGTTGAAACCCCCATAAGGGCCACCTGCAATTCACTGATATTTCAATTTCTGCCCTTCCCAAAAGCGCTCCCTTCTCTCCATTTTCCTGTGAATGAGGTTTATGTGGCTGGCTCTGCATGAAATATGCCAAATTTCCCATATATGTAAACAACAAAAATGGGAGGAGGGCTAAAAACAGACTTGGAGGAATCCCTGAAAACAGTTCCTCCATTTGGACGTATATTATTAGCCTGCATGATTCAAAACACCTGGTGGGGGTATCAACTCTGCAGAGGAAAAGATTACATCTCATTTACAAACAGGGTTAAAAACCAGGCCAAAGTAATATTCAATAGGTTGAAAGGGCATATTCAAATTAACACTTGGGGTATATTGGCAATGTTTTTCCATAAAACCCAGTCCAACACGGTCTAAGGAGCTTGGAAGGAAAAGCGTCTCTTTAAGTTGCTTGAAGATGTTTCACCTATCAACGAGAAGCTTCTTCAGCTCTAAGGTCAAATGGTAGAGAGTCCCAGATTGAAGTCCTAGGGGAGCGTCCCCCAAGAGGGTCATGAACCCCCTGGGGGGATGACTGAGAACCTTCACAGACATACCAGTCCAACATAGTTTGTTGACTATGTATTTTATTCACCGAGCATTGATTTCTCTCAAGCTGGCAAGGAGTACCATTTAATGTTAAAACATGTAAAAATATGTAAATAATATGAAAATATCACTATTTTGTGGCCATATGCCATAAACCTCCTGTGCTAAAATATTGATCTAATGAGTCAGAGGAAAGGGCACTGACAAAGCTTACCAAGGTGACCTCTGTACACGCAGGATTTCCTACTGGATCAGCAGGAAGATAACAGAAGAAAAGAAACTGATATGATGGTTTTGAAAACCACTGCGGGTTGCTTACCCCTTCAATTATTCAAATAAGCTCTATATTAACTCAATCCCGGGGTACTGGGAGACTTTATTTGATATGCACAGAATATCTTCCTTCCTTACGGCAGCCACAAAAAGGTCTTTTTTACAACATCCCTCTTGGTAGTGCTGGTCAAAGGCTGTAGCCTCCCTTAAGCTTCATGGCTCCTTTGACCCACATTGCTTTTCAAAAGATTTACCTTGAGCGATGCACAACAGCTACCAGAGGGAAGGGTAAAAGGAGTAAAACGGACACAATTCTGGCACACATGAAAGAGGACAGTTTAAACACCTGAGCGCACAGATGGTTTGTTCACTTTTTATCCCCCTTTGATGAGATATTTAAATGAAATGGCTCTCAAGTTTTGACAGACATGACAGATACTGTGAAGTCTCTTGAAATGGGAAGCAAATCTTTTTATTCTGTACTTAAATGATGCTTTAAAAAATACCTTAAGACCAGTGTTAGCTTGTGAGTCGAGGTTAAGCAGTATGTTACCTTCATGCCAAACACACACTAATACCACATTCATTTTTGAAAGGGGGAATATGTAGTGGCATAGTCAAGCTCATTTTTACTCCCATATTCTTACCTGTGAGAGCTCGCTGGCATCTATTTGACCGTTATTGTCTGTATCAAAGCGTTTGAACATGACATCAACCAGTTGCTTCTTGGCCACCATGCTGTCCTTGTGTTTACCATGGCTGGCAGGCCCCATGTATCGTTTCTCATGCAAATCCAGAATCTTGTTTTTCAGCCGTCGGTAGTCGCTCAGTCTACAGTTATCATCTGGGGGGGGAAAAGAAAAGGCAAACTGGTTGGATGATGGAGAGTTTATTTATTTATTTGTAGTAAAAAATGCAATAAGAGCTAAGGGGAAAGTACATGTTTATTTTATCCGATAACATGTTTCATAAATATCTAAATTATTCCCAAGTGCAGAACAAAGCACAATTAAAAACATTGAACTTATTATTTGTAACAATGGATGTAGTGTTTTCACATTTTTAGCCAATTAGTATCCAAGCAAGGTAGAATCCCCCTGAAGATTCACATTATTAAACATTAGCTCTTGTTTATATTCAGCAAAACCCAAATCTGTACAGGTCTCTGACTGTCTTCCTCATAATAACAAACGCTAAAGATTGTTTTCCCGAGGGGAGCACAAAGTGTGACAGACACGCTGCCTTCACTGCCTCAAACTAAGAAAGCGGGAGCCTCTTCAACACAAAGAAACTGATGAACAAATCCATCACACAGGTGTCAAACACTAACCCTGACAGCAACAGAAAACACGTTGGTTTTGTATTTACAATCCACCATCAAAGGCTCCAGATCAAAGACGTAAACTACATGAAAGATTCAGCAGAGTAGAGTGGAGCCAAAGAGAAAAATAAGGACTAAAACTAGAGGTTGACACATGTCAAATCAGCTTCTCCTTGCTAAATCTGGAAGTCTCTCTCTACTAATAACAGTTATATTAGCTGATGTCAACAAGCACATGGGAAAAACGTTGCTGTTCACTGGGAAGTCTTTTAAGTCTCTGGAGAGGACGCTGACATCTATACCACATCTTACTGCGTGATCAACATGGGACAAGTATGGAATAATAGCTTCGTTGCAGAATCTCATGTGAGACAAATGATCTTTGTTGGGGATGATCAAGCAGGAATGATTTAGTGAGTCTGGTAATGAGAATTTCACACAGTAGAACTGGGTTCTCACCGAAAGCTGATGACTAGCTAAGTAGAATCAGAGTGACCCCAGAAACCAATGACATGTCATTATGAGATACCTGGGATCTCATTTTTGTACTGTAAATGTCTTCAAGCATTCCTTTATAGAAACAAATTGAGCAATCAGTGAGCATTTAAATGAGATGCTTGATGTAATCCCGACGCTCGCCATCATTTGGATATGACAGCCTTGAAGAAGTTCTCCTTAAACTCTGCCAGGGAAATAAACTGGCTTTCACCGAAACTATCATTTTCATCTCAGTTCTCTGTAACCTTGTAAAGTCCCCAAGGCGTAAAAACTCTATTCTTCACATTCATATAATGTTTATTATTATCATGAAGAAAGTATAAAAATTAAGTATAAAAATATGGTAGCGTAAAGATTCAGTGTAAACAACAATGTACGAAAAGAAAAAAAAAAAAAAAAAAAAAAAAAAAAAAAAACAATGTACAACCGACACTTAACTTATTAGAAATGATATACTGAGATTTGCAGTTTTCTGTGATAGCTGTTATTCTCTTGGTGGAAAAAGTGAAGAAATACCTTTATCTATGAATGAAAAGAGAAAAGCAAATAACAAGAAACACGACAAATATAGATTCTTCCATACAAGCTTGTTAGATAAGATTTTCTCTTTAATACAGATGTCAATATCATGGACAACAGGTGCTATTTGGATACTAGCGCTCTCCTTTTCAAATTTAAAAACTGCCACATTCTCTGCGCTGCAATGAAAAGGAAAAGTTAACGCCATTAGTGTCTGATCATTGCTATTCCATGCAGGGCAGAAGGGTTCAAGTGAATGTTTGATGAGTGTAAAATTGATGCGAATCGCATGCGATGACCTTTACAGTTACCAACTCCAACCACGAATGTTTACTGTGGGAGATATTGGATCAACATATTGAAGATCATGCTCTCTGCTGTAGTTATGAATATTAAAAAAACTGAAAAACAAGGTTTATATTTTGTAGGAACAGTTTGGTCCCAAGACGCATAAAAAAACACATCTACCGTAGATGCTTGTGGACATATTTCACTTTAAAGATTTTTTTTCCCTGTAATCTATGTGTTGTGTTTTAAGACGGTCTCTTTTGTTTTGTTTATCCAAAGACATTGTCAACAGTGTAATTCTACTCCTATAAATGCTTTATTTTCTGATGACCTGGTGTACCAAAATTAGGAAATCATGACCTAGCCAGGTGGAGAAAATTAGGTAAGAGAAAGAAGCACTGTCACATTGTCTCTCAGTGATGGTCTGGCTTCTATAACTATCAAACTGAGGTGTTGACAGATGTTTGAGCTGCACACTCAGTCAGAAGCACTCTGTAACTAGCAGGGTGTGAACAAAAACAGTGGTGGCTGCTAAGGACTTTCTAGCAGCCGCAGCAGGTAACAAAACAACAGGAAGCTCTTTTCAATGACAAAATTTGCTTTGGCTGTCAAAATAGTGATAATGGCTGGTGAATTCTAGGGAATCAAAAAAGTAACTTGCCCTCCAAAGTGTACCAACTGCAGAATGCTGCACCTCTTGGAGCAGGTTCTGCTTTAACAAGCATCAGTGGCAGAGAAGCTGCCCTGGTCACAGATGGCTGGTAAAATGAATAAAAGATAAATGGCTGCTGGCATACCCTCGGCTAAGGTCAGCTACATAAAAGAAGCATGAACTATCACATGCATGCAGGTCCACACGTGGATGTAAATGAAACTACTTATAGACAAACTGCTACCCAAAAACATGCATTTAAACACTCCAACATATCCAAACAGTACTTGTCTACACAGGGGAGTTTAAGCAATAATTTGGCAATGGCGACTATAATCTGTCAAATTAACTATGCCAACATGCCTTAGTCAAAACAGTACTTCAGGGAACAAGTAAAAACTCAGCAAAAAGCTGTTGTGTTATTCAGTCCAATCCACTTTGTCAAACTAAGATCTACTGAATGCTGAAAGAATAACTCTCTGTTTCGTGAAATCCAAAGTTTCCTGTAAATATGGAAATGTCTCAGGCACAGAAGTGGTTTTTGAGCTCAAAGGGATGCATCAATGGGGTCTGCTTTTCCTGTGCAATTGCTGGGGTTATCCTAAAAAAAAAGAAAAGAAAAGAAAAAAAGAAAAGAAAAAAAAGAAAAAAAAACATTTCCCATTAAAACTTTGATCATTAAATTGATCATCACTAACTGATGAGTTCTCAGTTCCAACATTGTCTTGTTAATTGAATCTTCTGCCTTTTTTCAGTCTTACTGTAGACAAAGACACAGGAAATCAGGATGGGTTATAAAACTGTGCAAACCTCGTCTGGACTCAAAATTACTTGTAATGGAAGAACAAGGGAAGAACAGAGGTGCTTGCTTTGTTTTGTTTTGGGTTTTTTTGTTTTGTTTTTGATGGAGGATCATGTTAGATATCAGTAAAAGGCTTAAAATGGAGTTCTACTGTTCCATCAACATTACAATCTTATTTACAGTAATGATAATGATGTTAAATAATCCTTTAACCTTATCCTTTTATTTTTGGTAGGAGAGCAGGCTGCTTCAGTAGGAAGTTTAAGACCCTGACCATAACAGCAAGCATGCCTCCAATGACTTCCATGCCTTGGGAGACCAACACGATAGCCACAGGGTAACTGACAGAGAGCCAACAGTCAACTGATACCGATTACTGTGAAAGTGGAGAGGCTGCAAGACTCAGAGAAATCCAGGGACAAGGACAGCTGCAGGCAACTAATAATCCTTCAACAGGTTCAACTATGAAACCCCGAGAGCTTCCTCTAGATTGATCTTACTGACCGAAGATTCTCTTTTGGTCATCTTGTGTGCGGCTGTAAACGGTGAGTCTGAGCATTTATAGCAGGGCAAATGGGTGTGCTTGATTTATAACACAACACTGTCAGCAGGCAAAGCAATGGGCAAAAAGGCAGAGTACATTCTGGACAAATACGTAATCAATCACAACACACAGAGAAAGGCAGCCATATACTCTCAGATTCACACCTTCGCCTATTTAGAATCACCAGTTAAACTAACATGCATATCTCTGGACTGTGGGAGGCAGCCAGAGCCCACGCAGGTACAGGGAGAACATGCAAATTCCACTAAATGGTCCATCTAGCTGTTACACAAGTATAGCTACTCGTGTGCATGGATAAGATGACACAAACAAAGGGACAAGGTTCAAGCAAAAGCTTAATGTGGTGTGCAAGCTTCCTGCCAGTTCAGAGTTATTCCAGCTGGTGCTGGTAATGGTCAAGTGACCTGTGCCAACAAAAAGAGCAAAGAAACAGCAAATATAAAAGAGGTAAACAACAGAGTATTGTACAATAGCTTCAAGACGAAGACCTCGAGGACACAGAGAGAGCAATTCTTGCAATAGTATCACATTAACCGAAGTTACGTTTGTTTACTAGGCGACTCACACCAAGGCCTTTAAACGATTGAGCCTTACCTACTGAATAGCAATGGCATCTTAAATGCTAAGTGTTAAAGATGAGCTGGAATGTAGTTTCATCTGTTCTTCTTATCTGTTTTATGTAAGTGGTATCGATGGACATTTTGCATTTGTGCAGCAAAAGTGATGGATGGTGATGAATAGTGATCAAACAACAAAATCTTTATGTCTAACTGCTTTATGCAGCCGACAGCTTTTTCTACATTTAGTGACATTCACAAACAAACTGAACAGCCAGTTACAGCCTTAGAAAGAACATCTAAAATTTTAACTAATGTTTCACACTGGGTTCTCCACGTGTTTGTTTTGATTTTAGTGCTTTATAATTTCATCTTCCCTTGTCCCCAGTGCAAGCTTAACTGTACCTTTCATTCACAGTCTCCTTATTAAGAACACACCCTGAAAACAACATATGATTAGTAAATAATATATTCAGGGACATGGAAAAGTGTTGTAATACATGCAAAACTAAATATTATCCATGGATGGAATACATGACAGTTTTCATGGACAGAGTTGCAGAGAAAGCAACAATTTAGTGAGAGTGACAAAAAAAATGTAGCTTTTCACAGTGACTATTCATCTGTGTGCAATTGGTTAATAAGTGGCTTTTAGTCAAAATGTAGGCCATCCAGGTATTCATGGAAGCCAGTGTTAATTTTTGATAATTTGGCAATACCACGTGAAGGAAGACGCCCTTTTACTGTTTGCTGTTGACTCAATGACCCGGAGATTAGTGTATCCAAAGAACAACAACAAAACCCTACATTCAAACCATACAAAAGTGCCATTCTCATGGGTATAACAGCATGCAAGCACAGGGAAATGGTGGTACACTCTGTGGTGAGCAAATGTAATGAAGCATGAAGGCTAAAAGCAAAAAAAGTAGTTTCTGTTTTAAAGAACATTTCCACATACAGATGACGTCAGTGTAGAAAACTTAAATATTGTACAGGTGAAAAACGTCTGCTTTCTAAGCACCTGAGAGGCACACTACTGTGCACAAGAAATTAAGAGTCTCAAACGTGTATTGTGCCAAACAGCATGGAGAAGCAGCTGCTGCATTAGCAACCAATATAAGTCCAGCTGGCACTAATGAAAAGTTACTTTTCGAGCTGAAAATACACACTAATCCTTTGCCGAACATGCAGTAGACTCAGAGAAAGAAAACAGAAATTCTACATGCTCTCCACAGAGACCGTAAAAGTGACTGAACCCCCCTCGCTACCTCAACCTGCCCCTTTAAAAGCCCTACTGTTTTATTTATAAAAAGAAAAAGGCGGCTCAGCGGAATAGCTAGAGTCAACTCCACTGAAACTGTCCCATCTTTGCCCGACTAAGCCTGCCCCCCACCAACCATCTCTTGCAGCTTTTCCATCTCCGTCTCCAGAGCCCTGGGTACTGCCGCTGCTCACAATACATCAAGACAGCACAGCATGACAACTGGGCTAACCAAATCAGAGGTCACTGATTGCAATCTTTAAGAGCAACTGGAGGTGTCAGTGCCGCAACACCTGACTGAATCTGAAATGGATATCTGGGCAGTAGAGCTGCAACCCCTCAAAGCTGCTCTGGCCAGGTCGATATGAATGCAAAACACTCACAGCAGACTTCAGGCACAGAGAAGAGACTCCTGCTAATATCTCGGAGTTCAAAATAAAAGATTTCAGTCACACTGAGGCTTTTTGCATCCATACTGAAAAGTAAAGAAATACAAAACTGAAGTTCATTCCTGCCCTTGGAAACAGCAAGTTGAAACAAAGTCACACCGTAAGGTCCTTTTGTTAGATATTCTTGATCTTTTAATCACACTCCATGATCTTTATTAGCAGATTGAGTTTACCCAGCTGCCATGGAGCTGCTTTTCTTTTGTTATATGTGCCTATATGATTTGCTGCTCACATTGTGTACTGAAATTTTGTTTTCATGCTGTACTAAAAACCAATTCCATCTGTGGTCACATGGCAATTAAAGTAAAGAACAAATCTGGAAACAAGCCAGTCCAATTTCTACAGGGAATGGGTCTCTAAATTGTTAGACTTATGTCAAAGTGGCTGCTAGAGTTGATGAACAGATTTCTTGTGTTTGGCCCGATGGCTGAATGTTTTACAGTATCCAATAACATCTGTACAAAGAACAGGATTGATCTATTGAATTATCCTTTGGAGATAATGATTGGTTTGTTGTTTAATTATTAAAACCAGAAGCTAGTGAGAAAAAACCCACAAGCTTTCTGTTGAAGTCAATTATAGGAGCATTTTCTTATCAGTCACCTCTATTGATATTTTATTAAGTTCAGGCAATTAAAATAACTTAACAAATAACAAAAGGAAAACCGGAAAAAGTCTTGGTAAAAGACATGATATGTATTTGTTCAAATACATATCATGTAAAATTTGTTTCAAACCATTCACAGTCATCTGAAAACTAATGATTACTGATATATTTGTCAGCTACACACACACACACACACACACACACCATTTGGTTGGGATTAATAGACTACATATAAAATATGGAAGTAGGTTCTGGGTATGCAATGTAAAGTCAGTCCACAAGTACCATAAACCTGTTTTCTTGCTAATGGCCAGGGGCAGAGTGCTCAGTTTGTAAAACAAACTGCTAGTTGTACAGAAGAATATAGAAAAATAGCCCTTGGCTGCTTTGCTCTGTGACCTCAGTAAAGGCTTCTCTTATGGCTTAATAGGGTAAGTAGAATTTTGTAAATTATGGCTACGATTACAGTCATAAAGGACGATTATCACAGTCATTTGCTAATGAGCATGAAGTGTTCTGCAGTTTCTGGGCCACACACACACCCTTCGAAAGCTGAGATTCAAAGCACCGAGATTTTTGATACCAAAAACACTCACCCCGAGGATGAGCATTTTTGCTGATATGACTTCATAACCCATGGGTGCCATCCCATTTTTGTACTGTCTACATGCTTAAAGACATAAAAGAAACAACCAAGTAATTGTGTTTATAGCTAATATATCAGTATATTAAAACAGTCACCAAAGGTGAACTCTGATGTCTTATATACCAAAAACCCACACTAGCCCCCTCCATGAGATGTTTTGCAAAAAATAAAAATAACAAAATGATAATAAAAATAATAAATAAGTAATTCCAACTCTGTCTTTACCAAATAACAATTGTGTATTTTTCATATAGAGGACAACTTCTATACAAAAGTTTCTTTGGAAACCTCACTTTGTTTCTTTACCACTTAGTAACTTTCTGAGCCTTTAGTAACAGCACAAGACAGATCCCCCCCTTTCATTCAGTCTCTGTCACTACTGTTTCCTCCCCAGATGCAGGTGTAATCCTCTCCTTCCAATCTTTCATCAAGACTGCTGCTCTTCCTCACGTCTTAATCTTTGATGTATTACCACCCCACCCCTCCTCTCTTACCTTGAATGGAATCATTATCATCTAGGAGACTTTACTCAAACATTACTCCATCCACCCAACTTAGCCTTACTGCTTTCCTTTTTTTTCACTCGACTGACAGAATCCCCAGGAGGTGTTCAGAGCTTCAATTCCCCTATTAAAAAAAAGCCCAACTTCTGTGCCATCTGCTACTATATACTCCAGTACACCCACACCTGAACACTCTGACTTTACTGGCCTTTTGTTCTAGCACTGCTGGATCTTGGCCATGATGGCTTTGTGGCATGTTCTGATGGATTATCTTAATTATTAATTTCAGTGAATGTGAAACATGTGACTCATCTTGACTCCTGCATTGTATAAAGCATTACAGGTTGGAGCGCCAATTTAATTAATCCAATACATGTATAAGTGAGAGACTGTAAATGGAAACTGGTCAAAAATGAATAAAGAATAAGTATAATTTAAATACTTTGAAATTGTTGGTTATTGTAGGTCTTTTTTTGTTGGAGGGGGGAGGGGGGGGGGCAAAAGAAACAGGCCTTTCTTTTCCCAAAAGAAATGTAGGTTGGCTTAGACTAATCTTCCAGACTGAGATGAAGCTAGACTGAAATACAAGACAAAGAAAAGAACGAGAAGAGAAGGAGATTGTGAGAACAGGAAGGCTTTGTTTTCCTCTCAAATATGATCCCAGAAGGCTTGATTACACAGAGCTTACTCCTTCAGTGGCAGGTCTTGTTGATGACATGATAGAAGGCAGTGACCCAGGGGCTGAATACACCTTGGCCAAGACATCAAATCAACACTGCTGCAGGTCTATATTTGGTCTACTGCAGACAGGCTGAGGAATATCATTTCTTCACAGTTGGGCCACAGTTTGATCAGCGAGCTTGAACAAGAATAGAAATATTTCTCAGATGTATAGCTGATGCATAAATGATGTCAATACCTGAGTTAATAATGTTAGACTGAAACCCAGTGGTGGAAGCAAAGAAATAAGGAGTAACCTCAGTAACATTTACAGTTTAAAATAGTCAGAAAGGCTTTTGGTGTTGCGAGGTTAACTATGTAGCCCCAAGTCAAGAATGATTTGGAATAGATGGGTAGATGTGTGCTGGTGTGAAAAGCCTTCTATTTGCTTCTATTTACCCTTTAGGCATGCTGACCTTACTTCAGTGGCTTTCTGCTTCAGAAAAAAGTGATCCCTGTGAGTGTCAACTACTCCAATCAGAGTTATCATATTATAAGATGAAGATGATAAATCCTTACATAACACAAACTATGACATTAAAATGCAACACTGTTGCAAATAAGGTGACTGCACCACATTAAATAATCTAGTCTAAAGGTATAGAGCTGTAAACACTAAACATTACTATCCCATAGCATAATAAAGAAGATGTGGACATTCCATTAATTTGTAGTAAGATCAAGTAAAATTATTTTGTTGACTGGGCAGGTATTTTTGGTCTGTGTTGTAGTACTGTAGCTGCGATTCCAGCAGTTTAAAGGAAACCTAGCAGCACATTATAATTTATCCGCTTCACCCGATGAATACATGCACATTCCTGTTACAATGTGATGCACTGTTTGTGCTTCATTCAGTTGTTTAAGATACGTCTTAACAACTTGCACATATCAAATATATCATCCCAGCAAATCATCTATATTGCACTTAAAACATGCTGCAACAAAAAAAACTAAATAAAAAAACAGTGAAAACATGGTGCTTCCATGCTGAACACAAGAGAGTTTTGATGTACTTAAGAGTACACCCTCTGTGTTGTCGTGCAGTATCCTAGTAGGTGGGGTTAATTAGTACAACTGGGAGGACCTGGCCAGTGTCCCTGGAGGACTTAACAGGTGTCTGTATCAGCTCTTTCTCCATCGACCCAGGACCATGTTTTTGATTTGGTTGACTACAGCCAGATTATTTTAGGTTTTACACTACACAACATCACAGAATTAACATTCATTCATCTAAATACTGACACACTGACAATGACTGACACACCTCACAAAGTTAATTATGATTTTTTTTGGGTTTTTTTGGTTAATAAATTGTGGTTCAAGTTGTGCATCTCCCATTACTGGCATGGCTCATAACTCATCGACCCTCCAACACTGTTTTCAGTATTTTTCCTAATTGTACTGTCATGAATGTTTACACTTAACATGCTAACTGAGGACTGCAGAGTCTGAGATGTAGCTCTCAGAGTTTCTGCTTTTTCTCTGAGCATTGCACGGTCTGACCTTGGGGTGAATCTGCTGGGATTCGGACCTGTGATGGCATGCCACACATGGTAAGCTCCACACCTCACCACCCGTTGATTCACTTTAGTTTAATTTACAGTCACTACTTTAAAATATTCTATTTATTGTTCAATATCGTTTCTTTATTAAATGTATTCATTTTTCCATTGCAACCTTGCAACCTTGCAAGGTCAAAGTTCTCCATCCATCCATCCATTTTCATCCGCTTTGTCCGGGGCCGGGTCGCGGGGGCAGCAGCCTAAGCAAAGAGGCCCAGACCTCCCTCTCCCCAGCCACCTCCTCCAGCTTATCCGGGGGAATACCAAGG
>NW_005187421.1:2735722-2738391 GCF_000239375.1 Pundamilia nyererei
TTGTTAATTATTATCTTGAGTTTAGTCTATTGAGTTGACCTCTTTTATTGGTCTGCCTGTTTAAGTTTTGGCTTTGTTAAATATATTTTCATATTTTTGGGTCAATAAAACCCGTTTTTTGAATTAAAACCACCTGTGTCCTTTATGCTTTACTGCTTGGTCCCTGACAGGACCCCTGGGATGACTGCAGCATTGTGTTAACATAGACCTAACTGATCCAGCCAAGAAAACTACCAAAACATCTCTCTTACATAGAGATGGTGACACTTGCTGATTATCAATTAATAAATGCATTTCATTAACAGCACCTGGTTGGTATTTACCCTGTTAATTCCTATGGAAGTAGTAAGGTTGTACTTGTTTTTCTTATTTATTTGGTTGATTATCTTGTTTGTTGGTTTGCTTCTTTTTGTGTTCTGTTGTGTTTTTACAGGACTGTATAAGATCTCTTTAAAAGCTTTCTTTTTCACATGACTGTCATTTTAAATGCATATGTTAGGACAGTGATGAATCCAATCCATCATCAAACAACTTTTGGCCTCCACAGGATATGTCACAGGGTGCAGCCAACACTGTTCCCAGTGTATTGGTGCTAGCACTGCTACTCTACTGCCAAGTTCCGTCTTACTCTGAACTTGGACTAGCAGGATGAAACACTACAGGCTAGGCACGAGTACATTGCAGTACTTTGACTAAGAGTCTAAGTCATTATATTATAATCACTTCATTTAATTTAATTAAAAATATCTAAAGGTCAGTTATGACCTTGTATCTATTATGCCCAAGCATGAATCTGTCTTTGGTTAGCATCACTCAAATGTAATTAACTATAGTCTAAAACTCTTGAAAAAGTCCAGAAGCTGACCTCAATTTCAGATACTTTTTTGTTGTTTTCATTGTATGTAAAGCACATACCTAGAAACTCAATTTCTGACATCTAGAGACTAATGGCATTTACATTCCACCCAGCAAGAGACTTTGCACAAAGAAAATGTTTGGTTCTTTAATTCAGCATATCAGTGTTTACCTCAACCAATGAGTTTATTTTACTCTCCAGTGCAGCTCAGCCTCTGAGAAATGTTTGTGTTGCATGAATAAACTCTAGTCTGCCAGAAGTCTGCTTTGTGGTCTGAAGACATACAGTACTCTATTCAGCTTTATGTACTGGCTTGTATTATAGTGCCGACATTAACAGACACAAACACACACACACACACACACACACACACACACACACACACACACACACACAATCTCTTACTCCTACACAGATTGTAAAGCAGCTTCTTATACTGACCTGCGGCCAACACTCTGATCACAATGCCTATAGATTCCTGCTTTTCATTGCACTGTGGGGTCAGCATTAGGTTAAAGGACTCTATTATCATCTATCTAGCCACTCAGCTCATAGCTGGGAACCATAAAGAGTTGAATTCCTATAGATCTGCTGCGCTGAGATACAGCGCTTTCTGTAGCCTTTATTGATCGGCTCATAAAACATTCAGTATGGATGGAAACAAGACGATTTTGTCACAACTATTCCAGCACCAACACAGATTATTTCTGAGTGAGTTATGACATCAAATGTTGTCTGATTATTTTCCATTGCACACCAGCTAAATACTAAGTAGCATTTAATAACAATAAATATTTCATTCTTTGTTGCTGTGATCCACTTTAACATTGGTTGGGTGGAGTAAATGGAAACAGATCAGCTTGATTTACAAGTATTCTTCTTGCTAAAGGTTTGTGTAAACTGCCATATTGGTGTGAGCTCAGTCATTGCTTAGCGTAGTAGACTCACACTCATACTGACACAGCCATGAAGAATCGACTTCTTAAACTATAGTCAAATGTCATGATGTACATTTCTCTACATGAGCAGAACATTTAACCAAACATTAATTACTTACTAATGTTCTTACATTTAAAAGAACATTATATTTCCTATGTTAACTCCTGTCACCTAAGGACTGGAAACTAAGGCTACAAAATTGGACAAAAGAAGATTGGAAAAATGTTGCTTGGTGTGATGAGTCCTGATTTTTGAAAGTTTGCAAACACCATGACACTAACATGGAAATAGCAGGGTGCAATTAATGAAGTGACCAGAATGCATTTCACCAGATCAGAACAAAATATTGCACACAAGAGCAGCTGCAAAAGATGAGTTTGTTAAGCATTTTATGTCATGTTGGATTTTTTTTGGTGATTAGTTTGTTGAACTATTCATTTTTAGGATAACATTTCTCAGAAGTAAAGTAATTTATTCAGGAGTTGTTTATCTGATATGATAAAAGTTTGTACTGTAAAAGCAGCTGCAGTTTACTGAGGATAACAGAAAGTTTGAGAATTAATACTTTGTTATAAGAACACCCCAGATCATTTTGACTAATTTTGTCAGCTGTTGTTTCCAAGGTCCAAAAACTCTTTGGGAAAGCAGTGGATAAATCATCTTCCAAATCACATTTAACAGAGAGTGAAATATCCATCTTAATTATTTTCCCAATAACACTTTCCAACCTGCAAATAATTTTTTGTACCCAAAAAGCATAATACAATTTTGCATTTCTAATGTATTCGATGACCGGGGTGGTGGTCCCCATCTTTAAGAAGGGGGACCGGAGGGTGTGTTCCAACTACAGGGGGATCACACTCCTCAGCCTCCC
>NW_005187421.1:2739406-2743033 GCF_000239375.1 Pundamilia nyererei
TCTTTGCTTAGGCTGCTGCCCCCGCGACCCGGCCCCGGATAAAGCGGATGAAGATGGATGGATGGATATTGAGATAAATATAGAGATATAAATGTTCCCCCAGATAAGCTGGAGGAGGTGGCTGGGGAGAGGGAGGTCTGGGCCTCTTTGCTTAGGCTGCTGCCCCCGCGACCCGGCCTTGGATAAAGCAGATGAAGATGGATGGATGGATGGATAATGTATTCGATTTTATCTGTGGCATGGGGCACATGTATATGAGGTCCAGCATGCTTTCTTACAATAATCATAAAATATTACTTACATAGGACACTTCCCCACAAATAATGCAGTCACAGAGTATACTGCTCAAAGGAATTTTGGAAGCACTGGAACAATTTTAAAGCTTTAGAAGTGAAACTTTGTGATTAACCCCTGGTATTACAAAGGTGCTTCATTTCTCACCCGGGTATATTGCCATTGCAACATAACCTGTAGACCTCCCCCCCCCCCCCCCCCCCCCCACACACACACACACACAAAACATATTAAGGATTGTACATTAACAAAAAACTGTTGTACACACACACACACACACACACACACATGTGAAGACAGAGAGAGAGTATGCATAGTATGCAAACAGCTACCAAAATGGCATCATAATTCGTTATACAATTAGAACAGGGCAAATCAACAATTAACAATGACTAATTAATATTAAAATCTGTAATATAATGTATTGTTTGGAGTTTAGTCTGTTGCTGTTGCTATTTTTACCATTTCTTCTTGGAGCAACTGTAACTCACATCATTTCCTTAGGGATTAATAAAGTATTCTGAATCTGATTGTTTCAGGATGACCTGCCATTATCCAATGACACATCTGCTTACCTGTATCTATTGCTCGTTTCTCCTCCTCTTCTTTTCTCTTTTTTCTAAACTGAGCACCTGATGGCTTTGAACTTTTCTTGTCCATCTTCCATTGGTTTTAATTTTGCACTCCAGTATGAACACAAATCCCCCATATCGAGGATCACCACAACATGATCTAACAGACCTAAACCTTAGTTCACAGATTCACTTTGTCTAGGGTTTATTTCTGGGATTTCACACAACCCAAGGTTCAAATCATGAATACATAATGGGCTCGGATTTATAACATTATAAATGAAATGTGCTCTATTTGGAAGCAGCAGGTCTCCCTCCCCTTTCGACGGGCTGTGTTTGAGACTTTAAATCATCAAACTGTAAATTTTAAATTGTTATTGATCCCTTTACCCCGAGTCCTAAAGTGTATATTTATTTTCTTACGCTTCTTATATATATTGTTTGTTTACTTGCACTGCTGTAACTAGAGCCTCGTCGTCTTGTCTCTTTATATACTGCACTGTATGTAGCGGACAATAAAGTTTACTTTGACTTCAGCAGCAAGCAGGCGCACCGAGGGCTCTCGCGCTCACTTTCCGTGTACAGAATTTCGAAAAAACATCAGTGCAAGTTAGAAGTCTGTATTATAATGTCTGGTGTTTTCGTGTTTGTTGGTTTGTTTTTGTTGGTTTGTTTTATTTTGCGAGTTGCTTATTATTAGATGCTGCTCCAGCCAGGCAGAGAATCCCCCGCCGCCACGCCCTCTCCTCCCCGTGTCAGAAGCAGCAGGAGGGCGCCCTTACTCCCAGCAAATGGGCGATAGAAAACCGATCGGTGCCTGTGCCATTCCCTGGCTGACGTCGGGGCAGCATGAGTACAAGTTTTTTGAGTACATTTTTTTTTTTTCGCCAATGCCCGTGATGCCGCCCCCCACCATGATGCCGCCCCGGGCAACCACCCGTGTCACCCGTATCTAAAACCGCTACAGACTGTACTCGATTGCAATGGAAAACGTCCAAAACCGAGTTGAGTCAAGCTGCCTTGAGTGGAGTTGAGTAGGTACTAGTGGAAAAGAATTATCATTCGTACTTACTGACCTTATATTAAATCTGTAAGGAGATGCCTACAACGAAAGTATGTTTTTATATTCATTTTCCACTCTCAGACCATTAAATGCTAACTGACTTATGCAGATCTAAATATTCCTTTAATGTAATAATAATAACCCAGAAGATACTCCTGAAGCTTAGTAGAGCTTTAATTTTGATGAATCTGTTAAGTTACACAGTCACAACTTGTCCATGTGTCTTGTCCTGCCTTACTGACCAAAGTGCTTAAAGCATAGGCTCATTCATACATCACTTTTAATACTAATACTGTACAGTGCTTTTGCAGTTAAATACACTCATTCCACACATTTTTCTGCAGCAGCTGTGTCTCTTCCAATCTGATTATTTGTTTAACCCTTTCATGTTTTTCTGAAAAGATAACATTATAGTTTTATCTTCCTGTGTAAAATCAGCTGCTCTGCTGTAGACTTATATCATATTTGTGACTGAGCGAATGCTGCCAAACACCACCCCCTTTATGTAAATGTGCTTAAAGCTAGACTGACAAACCCTGTGTTAACCTTTCCACATACTGATATTAGGGTGCATAAAGCCACATAACAAAAAGATAACTTGTTTTGTAGTACAAAACCCAGCCTTCCGCCTATCGCAGTTTCTGGATAGAGTGGCCATCTATCTCACATTGGATTCCCTAAGGAGATCAAGGATTTTCTGTCTGACTGCAAGATGAAAAACTCTGAAAAGAGGCAGCTAAACTGGCTAGCTCGAAGGCAAACACAGCACAGGAAAGACTGGTGGTAACTTATTAGCAGCAACTTTCAAAATACTACCCAGGATATTGTTGTCCTGTAACGTAAATTCATCAGACTCTGAAGTAAGACTAAAACTGCTCTCCAAATATTACTTAGGCAGCTCTTAATATACAGTACCTGAGCATTCAGTCTAAATAAAGTCTACATGTGGAAAACACCAGAATTTCAAATTTTAAAAATGATTTGTTTGTTAAAACTATCCTATTGCAATTACAGTATACACTATCCCATAATAACTGTTTGGATCACTCTGTTTTGGTTATGCTAGTGAAAAAACAAGTCCTTACATTCGCATCACTTAGCAATTCTCTATTTCCTCTCTTCCTTTATAAAAAAGTAGCTTGTTCACTTTATACTGTCCAGCAGCTGAAAATCCAACACATTTGTCATGTCACTGGGTCACATGTTTTTCACTAAATATAGAATGAGGTCAATGCTTTGATATTAGAAAACACCCACAATGCTGTAACCCAGTCAACCTCCCCCCCACACTCCTCTTCTTCTGTACATCTCTGTATCTATGACTTACTCACAAACGCTGCTTCAAGCAATGTTGGCAGCTATTGTTCACTTTCATTTCAGCAAATTTTACAAAGGTCTGATATCCAGGAAGGACAAAGTAGGTGGAAACAAAAGAGGAATAAAATGCAGAGAGCAATAAAATGAAAACTTTTCAGGATAATGGCTCATGCAGGAAAATGGCTTTTAACCAATACTTTAATGGAAAGCCATGTTGCGCAGACTGCAAAAATGGTTTTGGAACCCATTCACTTCAAGTAAACAAACCTGCAACGGGATTCAATCGGCCAATTGAATCCCGACTGAATCATCAACAGTCTGCAGAGCTTTTAAGGGGTTATTTAAGCGTGTGTTGTCATTGGAATATTGAAGGACGGGGGG
>NW_005187421.1:2743053-2753691 GCF_000239375.1 Pundamilia nyererei
TAGAATGAAATTTAAATGAAAAACAAATGGAAACCAACAAAAAAGCTTAAAAGTTTATATTTATATTATAAAAGGATATTAATAAATTAATAAAACCTATAGTCCAAACTGTATCTCTTGAAAATGCACAATCTAGTAAACTGTTACTGAAAAAGTCATAACCTCACTAAGTTACAAATGTATAGCCCTTATGTTTTCCCTGGTTAACTCAATTCTACTATTTATAGGTAGATAAACTTATCTCTGAAAGTCCTCCTGTAAACATTAATGAAATTATTCTGCACTGACAACCTCTTATTCTGCACTACAGGGGAGAGTAACATCAAACATGTTTAATTGGCTAATTTGTCATATGATTGTTTGGGATCTGTGGCCTAGTCCTCAGCACACGCCTTTGATGGAATAATTGGCCATTTTGGGCACATAATGACATGCAAATGACTATAAGTTCTTTTGAAGCTGGCCAAGCTAAAAATAAAGCCATCGATCAAAGACACCAGTTTCTTGTCTTGAGGTTCACAAACCTGCAGTGGTGTGTGTGCTGTGTACAGGGGAGCCAACTGTACCAAAAATGGCACTAAACAGTGCTAATTAGTGCAGCATCTAAATAGATGTGCCGCTTCTGTAGGTTTCTATACGGCTGAAAAGTACCATGAAAAGAGAGATATAGTTTCATATTCTTCTCCGTTAGCAGGGGGTACTATAATTAAAACATTTTTTTTCCAAAGGCTCATGGTTTGATATCAAAGACAAACTTGTCCTTCAAATCAATGCTGCACAATGTTTCCATCTAATATTTATAAATTGCTTGTTCTTTTGACTGTGGTGATGTTTCATCAGAAAGTACATTATATACTTTCCATTTTCACTCTAATAGTTAATAATTTATGAAAAAAGCAAACATATTTCCACCAACACCATGTTCTCTGTCTTCTATGCTCAGTTTCTTCCCAAGATCCTTGTTACTGTTCAATTTAAAATTCCAGCCTACACAGACATTGCTCTCAGACTAAGACCTTTTGGAGTGGCCTAAGACTTTTTACTTATAGAGTATGAATTTATTTTCTGTTAAAACTATAATAGACTACATGTTCTGCTTTTCTTAAATATGTTTTAGCTTTTTTCTCCCAGACCTGTCTGCAAAGAAGCACTATAAACAAACACACTGCAGCAAATCAGAATTGTCTATAGCATTGCTTTTTTATACAGTCCATAGCAGATGGTGCTAATTGTTTGTATAAATAGGGTAAATCAAGCCTCAGGTGTCTAGACTGTGTGCCGCAGGAGAACACACACACAGAGGAGAAAAAATAAATAAATAGGAAGAAATACCACTCATAAATGAACACTGTATAAATTAGAAGTCTCTTTTTGGGGTAAATTCTCAAAGGCTTTTCCTTTCTGTGTCACTAAAATAGTACCCGTATAAATCATTATTTATAGATCAAGCATTAATCCAAATTAGAATTCATTTAATAACATGACATTCATGCCAACAAAATGCAAACACCTACTGTAAGTTTATTATGTTATTCACCAACACATGGCACCCTATCAGAGTTTTTCCTGGCTCAGAGTGAGCCTTTGGAGGAGGCTGACCATGCAAGTAACTACACATGCAGTAAAGGCACCAAGTATGTGCTTTTGTAGCTGACATAAATCGAGTTTGTATTATTATTCGAATACACAGTCAAAAGAAAGACAATTATGTTTAAATAAATCTTAAGGAAACTGTTTAAAAATATAATTTTAGAACAGTGCTGTTTCTTTGGATTTTATGCTGAGAAAAACTATGACTATGTATATAGCCACGACTGCAGTGAATACATATAAGGAGGAATTTATTTGATCAGTGTTATATATATATAAACACATGAAATATAGTGATGCATAGAAAAAGTACAGTGTGCATCAGAGCTTCCAGCCATTGTTACATAATATATAATTTAATAGTCTAAGTAAAGTAAGTAGCTTATAACAAAGTAAGCTCGGTGTGATTCAATTACTGTGTTTATTGTTTGAGCTAGATTGGCTGTTAAGTTTCCAGACTAAAAACTCTGAAAGTCCATGCAGGTGTTATTGCTCTGTCATCAAATCAACACACTCTGCAAGTGGAAATGTTCTAATAAAGAGGAAAACAAAGTGCCTACATACAAAATAAAAGAAAAAAACAGATAAACACAATACAAGGACACTGAAAACCACAGATAAAGACAGGGAGTGTGTTTGCCCTAGAAAATCAAAATCACATCACAGAAACTACTGCCAGTAAAGCCTATCATGTTTACTGGATTCAAGGGCACGCTGTCAGCTATGGATCAAATTAAAATATGAGATGACATCACTAATGTCCAGTGTACTACACAGCTCTCCATCACAGTGCTGTGTTATAATCATCATCATCATCATGGCTACGCGGCAGATCATTGCTTTACGGTTGATGGAGCCTTTACATAACCAAAGGAAGGAAGAGTAAAGTGACAGATTGCTGTGCAGAAACAACCCAGAGGAAAACAGATCAAGCAAATTATTAAAGAATTTCATTAAAGCTCCCCAAGTTTCTTTCATGTTCATCTATTTTTGTGTTTGGGAAATTACAAATCATCCCTTTCATTCTACAAAAATGCAATTTTACTATCATGAACCACATGCACCAAACTGTAAAACTGCAGGAAGAAAATGTATTCTTATGTTAACATGAGAAGTTTACAGGCTCTACAGGCTCCTGCCTTACTGGGCTGGGTACAAAAGTACTCCTGATATGAAATGTAAGGACACAGCAATGTAAGGCATGTGACTTTGCTTAAAATACTGACTTAATAACAGTGTAAAAATGAATGTGTTAATGAATCATTCTTATTTAAAAATGTACTTATTATTATTTAAATAACATCAGTACACAGACATAGCACTGTGTTCTGCAGATGCAGAGTTTCTCTTCTCTCTTTCACCACGTACACCCTTCCGTACATGGACAGTCCAGAACAGACAAGAGACAGGTGACATTAATCAAGCTGACGATAACTCATAATTTTACCTAAAGTAAATAATGAGCTTTCAGCCTAGCATAACAAAAGAGCCCAACAGTGAAAGCATAGTCACAAGTTGCTGTTTCCCATTAAATCACAATTAATTCACAGACTACTGAAAAAGAAAAAAAATCACAAACCAACAGCATTTCTGGGTGAAGTGAGCATGAAATGACTCCAGACTGTGGAGCATTTGTTGTTAAGTTCCTCCATGCTGTTTAGCTTTCCTTCTAGCAAAATATGTGAGTCTAGCATTGCACTAAAGTAGGATAACATAGCAGTATTAAATTGAATTGATACGACTTTCAAGGCCCCGCGATTGGCCGATTCTCACTGACACCTAGTCCAGGATATTTCGTCTGTATTGGACTGGTATCTCCTTTAAGTATCAGATTAACAGATCCTTTAATTAGGGGCTAAAGTGGAACATTTTTTTGCATTTAGATGAAGGGCTCATGACTTTCAGTTGCCCTTGGGACACAGGCCTTCAACATGAGTGATTTGATCAGCTCAGGAAGCTGCTGTTGGACTGTTGATACAGCTTGTAGTGAAACCTACTTATGGCAGGAGCTGCCATCCCACCCAGCTAAATTAGCTGCTAAGTCTTAGGGTTCAATGTTTTATCACTTTGACAGGAGTCAGGGCTGTGTATAAACAAACTAAACTTGCAGCCTATAAAACTAGATCACTTCTCTTGACATGGAAGAACAGCTTTAGGTCCTGTAGCCTTCGGTAAATATTGACTGCCTTCGCCATCTCCAGTCACTCCATGCTCTTGTCTCCCCATCTTTCACCCTTAACTGTACAAAATAACACCACAGATATTATGCCACTCAGTCCAAGACTGCAGATTTCAGTGATTGACAATGCCAGTATAACAAATACAAGTTGATGCATTTTGCCAAACCGTACAAGGTAAGTGTTCAATATACAACCGGCGCCTTCACTCATAAAACAATACGTTTGCAGATTCCAATGTATTCTTGTTGAGGATGTTTGATTTACATTGAGGTAACATTTCTCCCTCAGCCCACTGTTTTTTAATTCTCTGCATCCAATTATTTAACATTTTTTCTACACTCCATCTTCAGTGGATCCTTCCCAACAAGTGCAGGAGAAAAGCTGTTCCTGCTAACCACAACAGAGTAATGAAACTATTGTACTCTAAATTTGCCCAATCCGTTTTCAGCAAATGGGCTAGTGCTAATCCCTACAGCTATATCATACAGCCACGCTTTTTTTCTACTGAATCTGTTTTCATTCAGTTATAATAAGGAAGGTCAGTGCTGCCATGTATTCAGTGATATGACTATCATTAGCAGATCACTGTGTCAGAGAAAAAGGCTGGGAAAAAATCAATAAAAAAGCTACATCTCTGTTTTGCTGTAATGCCTGAACTCTGATTTAGGATGACTATGTTCTGCTCTCCAAGTTGTCCAATAACACAATTTTGTGCAGTGTCAATTTAGGGAAGTATGAATGGGCATTATCACGGCTCCAGACAGCAGACTTTCTCAGTGTCTCCTTTTAAAAGGTGGCAAAGTCATAGAGGCTACATTTATTCCTGTGGTAGAAAGTAATTTCAGTGCATTCTTTCAAGCATAATGCCTTCAACCTGGCCTTGTATTTCTCCATTCTCTGCATAATGTCAAACATTAATTCTCTTACTGACCATTTAAAAAGAAAAAGCCGGCTGGCACTGGTCTCATGCAAGGTGTGGATTGTTATGTCTCAGGATGTGTTGCTCTCTTAGCTTCTTTATCTTTCAGATAATGACTTGTTTGCCCTTAATCTATATTTCCTTGACTGTGATAAGGTTTTTGTCATAAATATCCATTTTCAGTGTAAAAACTGCAGAGAAACTGTGTGACGGCACATAGACGTGTCATTTATTGTGTCAATTTACACACACAGAGGCCTTGTGGATGTGTATGTGTATATCTGTGTGTCTGTCTTCCTCTTTTTAGTGACTAAAAAGACAAATGTGATCCTGCATTGACTGATTTAATACACATCAGTTAAGCACATAATCGGGATAGATTGAACTTGAACATTAATCTCCTCTGCCCTGAGTATTGCAGAATACAACATACTGTCTCATCTATATGTCAAATATAGAATAATATAACAGAAAACTTTGAAAAGAGTATTTTTAAACATCTCAAAACTACATCCCTATGATAATTAAGTATTCCAGTGTTTTATTAAACGGAATATTCTTCTTTTGTTTTTTTGTGACTGACTTGAATGAGTCCGTCTTATTCCGAAAACAACCTTTAATCAACAAAGCATATCAAGATGTGCACAGACTAACTTTAGAGTTGACTGGCACCAAGACCCTGCAGCTGACAATGGTTTGGACGTCCTTGCGAACTTAATGATTCACAGGTCTAGATTTTAATGAGCAGCTTGTTCTTTGGCACTGCTGCCGATGACAGTGCCAGGTCCTGTAGAGAGGTCGCAGCATTAATGGCGCCACAGAGTCATTAAAAGAAAGCAAGAACACACAGGAGGTTCTGAAACCCTGTACACAAGCTGATCTCACTGGAGTGACTCTCCAGTGGGAAAGGCGCAGACACATCATTAAGGTAGGATGTCTCTAGAGGCCGGAAGCTATGATGCTTCATGAGCATGTTTTTCTTGGTGGAGCCCGCGGGAGTTGTCCACAAAGAGTTTGTTGTACTAAGAATGCCAGGGAAGCAGATAATAACAGAAGCACTTTACTTCTACAAGCCCTACTTTTATAGACATAACCTAATTACAGATTTTCACCATAGTTGTGCTGCCTTACATGATATTGCTGCAAAGGACAATGTGTACCATTGCTCTACAATATTAAGAGTTGATTTAATGTCCTTAACAATTTAGGTTTGGGGGGGTGGAAGATATTTGTTATTCACTGGAGTTTAAAAGCAAAAACTCTTTCTCACCTTTTGTTATAAGCCAAGCTATGCATGGATGCAAAAATACAAGGGACACCTAAAATCTTTTTGATGATCCAAATGGTGTGCTGCTCCTAATCACTCTTCTTTTTCCTTACAAAGAAGCAGTAGATAAATTAGACCCAGTGGCAGCCAGTTTTCTCTGCTTGCACGTTCCAAGCAAGTCAGTAACATCTTCATATCAGTGCCACGTATCAGTAACATCATACATTTCTCATCCATGCAACATTCCCCTATCCTAGTCTGTTTCTTTAAGACTGTCAATCACTGCAGGTGCCAAGTCATGTGATTTTGACATCACTTTTTTTGGGGGGGGGGCAGCCTCATTCCCATTTTTTCATATACTGAAGCACAAATGATGCTAACGTAAACTTACAAACAGAGCCTAAGTGTAACTATTACAGTCCTGCATTAAATAAAATAGTAATAATAGTAAAATATGATAGAATGAGTCTACTTTGGCACTCAGCAGGGCAGGAGAACAGAGTGGACATGGGAAAAAGACAGTCTTTGAGTGTCGTATCAAATTTGGCAAATGATTAATATCAAAATGCTTTTAAGGCTACACGAAACAAATATTTTTCAGACTGAATTACAAATCATTCTCATAAGCCAAGAATTTGCTTCAGAGACAAAAATTCTATCATCAGTCCCCTTACCCCAAATCTTCTTACTATCATGTATGCCTTCTGCTCTGACACATACAGTGTGCCCCTTATATATTTTATAGTTAAGATTACTCAGATCTAATTGGTTTAATTAATCTGAGCCCATCTACCTTTCACGTTTTAATAACTGTTGACAAATATGTGCATATCACAAATCAGTCCCTCTGGGTGCTTCAAGAAGCTATTTTGTTTAACTGGGTCATGGATTTTTACAATCAGAATTTCCCATCTTTTAACAGATTTAGCGCAACGATATTTTAAACATGCAGCATTATGTCCATGTGTGTATGTATAACAATGCAGGTGCTAGAGATCAGTCAAATTTTAACCAATCTATGCACTGTATTGTCTGAAGTCTGAAGTCATGGTGTTTCAAAGTGGTCTCAAATTATACCGCAGCATGGAATCTGCTATTTCATGGCTTTTTAATGATGTTTTACGCATTGCTGATACTTTTTACTCCATTCTTGTATTGCTTGATCTCACTGCTATTGGCTGCAGACTCCCATCTCTGCAGGACCTGTACACCTCCAGGACACTGGGGCGTGCAGCTCGGATCTCAGCTGACCCTTCTCACCCTGGACACAGTCTGTTTGACCTGCTCCCCTCAGGCAGGAGGCTCCGGTCCATTCGCACCAGAACCTCTCGCCATAAGAACAGTTTCTTCCCCTCTGCTGTTGAACACATGAACAATAACCATATGACTGTTCCCACCACTAACACATGACCCTACGCTGTGTTCACTGCATCATTCCATGTTTGGCACTGATCACCACCTGCACTCATGTATATATCATGTATATATCTATCTATCTACTTAGCACTTTTAATTCTTATTCTCATTTTTATTTTCATGTCTATTTAAGCTTAATTTATAACAGTATTTATAACAGTATGTTTGCACTGAAGCACCGCAGCAATTTCCTAATGTTGTAAACCCGCTCAACATTTGGCAATAAAACCCTTTCTTATTCTGATTCTGATTCTATGTTTTTAATCTGTGGACTATGAGACTGGGTATTATTGTCCATGGCCATGACCTAAATTGGTTCAACTTTCATGGAAGTCTTGTCCGACTAATGATCCTGCTTTCAGCCACTGGTTACTTCCATTTTAAAACAGCCTCTCTGACATGGTAAATTCAGGCCTAATTCTTCTAATTCTGTTTTTATTATGTATGTCACCTCTTGGGTCTTCATTCAGAAAATATAACACAGCCTATTACTTGGTGATATACCAAATATTGAAACCTGAAACTGAAACTTGTGTGTAAAACCTTGAAGCTGACATTTTAGTCATTTTTAGACAGTTTCACTTCTGCCTGTATAAGAAGTCTCTAAAACCGTAAATCGTAAATCCTATTTAGAGAGCCTATGTTATATTAATCGTTTGGTAAAATTAAAGTTACACAAGAAATATCTGTTATAATTACTATATTACAGCAAGTTGCTTCAAAATTCAAGATTATCAGCAGAATAAAAACAATAATCACCAATCACAATACCATGGTAAGGCGATATAATAAAACAATATTAAACATCTAGAATATATTTCAATTAAAATATTTTGACACTAATTCTAGCATGAGAAGGAGTTGTGAAATTATAATGTATATCTTGTTCATTAACAAATACTGGAAAATTGTAACTCTGATACATGGTGATGTATTTGTTCGGTTTATTTTTGTTTTGTTTTTTAATCCAATAACCTTGAAAAAAACGCTGGACTGAACCACATGATCTTGCACATGTTCACAGGAATGGAGAATTCATTTATATTCTGAGCCTATGGCAATAATTCTAACTCTATCAAATCACAGAGAAAAAATGTGTCTTCTTCCAAAATGCTCAAACCAATATGTTATGCAACTGCCAGAAGTCTCCAGCACACCATTTCACTTCATACAGGTATGGTGTCAAGTAATAACATCAGTTCATCCCCAAAGCTGAAACACAGACAGGATCAAAGAGTAAAACTTCATCCATCTTGCAGCATGCAACAGCAAAGTAAGTGATGCAATGCAACAATACAGTTAGTAGTAAATAAAAAATTAAGAAGGACTGGTGCAGGAATTTTACTGGAAGCTGAATGTCTAAAGTTTTTCCTCAATGTATGATCTCCCACATAATTGGATGCACTTAATGCACTGTAACCACTTGCTTGATGTGGCGCAACCGTAGCCCTAATTGTCTCCACTTGTGGCAATTGCTCGCTGCAGAGATTGCTCGTCTTCATGCCCACATTGCCCTCCACAGATTGGACAGGCTTTTGTGCACCACTTAATTTTCAATCAGATTCGATCCTGGTTAAGTTGCCGTGCAGTGTGAGAGGAAAATGGGGGTCATGTGTTCTCCCCGGTGCTAACAAGAAGCTTCAGTCAACACATGGCTGTCATTTTTTATCCTGTCTTTCATAATAGATAAAAGGCCCAGCAAATGTTTGGCTGACAAGCCCTGTCCATTTCCAACATAGATCCATCCAGCTAGGACCAGAACCAAGAGTGACTCAACTTTTTATGCATATGGATGTCAGTTCAAAAGCAATCATTTTCATGGCTCTATGTTAAAGCTGGCCTAGAGGGCTAATTGTCTGTCTGTCAAATTAAAATGAAGCAAAATCTCTTCAGTGATCAAGAGATCCTGGGCTTGTCTGCTGATGATATGTGGTCTCATTAAGACATCACAATGACATTTAAATAACTGTACAGTTTTAAGAGCATCTATTAATAAATCAAGGCACCATGGCATCATGGGTAACGCTGATGAACATATTCAGATCAGCATTTAGATTTTTTTTTAATTCTCAACTATCATATACCATATACAGTACTCAAGAGAAAACTGAATATATAAGTAAGCGCTACAGTATATAAAAGCAATCCATTATTATTATTATTATAAGTAATATAGATAGTTAGACTAACAAATGTGTGTTGGCATGTGATTGGCAGATGACTGTTTGACAGTCATCATTTTATCAGTATCTGTATAGCCAACAGCAACAAAAATATGGACCAATTTGTCCCAGCCAACAAAGCATTAGTAGCTCTCGTATGTCATGACAGTTATAGCATTGTGTTTCGAAGTAAACAGCCAATTGTCACCGAATACAGCAAGATTAATATATTGAACAGTATACCGCACCTTATGCTGTATAAGATAAACCTTCTGGTATTAAAGGAGGCCTACAACAGTGGCAATATAGCATATCTGAATAATACCTATGATTCACATCCAAAGAAGGACAAGGGCAGCATCAGTTTTAAAAAAGCCTTTAGAAAAATATGCACCAAACATGTTCATCATAAACTAGCTCCTCAAATTCAACACTAAGATCCTAGCAGCATGAACCCAGTAAACTTAGTTTCAATTCATTGTTTATTGATCAAATATTGGAACTGTGAACTACTTACCTTGATTTTTTTCCTTTTCACTTTAGAATGACAGATTATGCTTAAAAATGTTAACCAAGAAGCATGAAGGGAGTGCATATCTTTGCCAATATCTATAGTTAGTCATTATTCCTTGTCTATTCAGATTTATAATCTGATTTTTTCTAAATGACTTTCTATATACTGCTTATGGTAAAAACAAACCGAATAGAGGAAAAATGAATATTGTTTCCGAACATGGCAGGTTTATTAGCATTAGTCCCTCCAATTTTGTAAGAATTCTTTGGTTTAAACAGCTTTCTTCATTAGAGAAAAGAAGAAAAAGAAGCTTTTCACAAATGGCTTAGCTATCTTCCAAATCTAAATGAAAGCTTTATTGTATATAATAAGGTAACTTTAACTCTTTAGTCTAACATTAGATTTGTCAGATCTTCAGTCATTGTGCACAATCAATAATGTCATGGGGTAAGGGACTTGATTTTCCTTAGCCAAGCAATAAATATCAGCCTGATATATAGCCACCTTTCTTTGCAAGGACACTCAAAAGCCTGCCATCCATGGATTCTGTCAGTGTTTTGATCTGTTCACCATCAACATTGCGTGCAGCA
>NW_005187421.1:2754675-2827105 GCF_000239375.1 Pundamilia nyererei
CAGCTTGGAGTAAGACAACATGCATGAGGAGGATGATGTGGACAAAATACTCATTTGCCTAATAATTCTGCACTCCCTGTACACCAGTCCAATTCCATTCCCCAATTAACTGTTCAGTAACAATATCTGGGGATGTTTTGTTTTGTCTGTTTTTTTAAGTAAGAACTGGCCATTTAAATCATCCCTGTGACAGAGCACAACTTGACCCTCTACTAATGAAAGCTTAAATACAGCTTTAATCTCACTCATGGTTCTGATTGGTTAATTGTTAGTCAACCGACAAGTTGATGACTGTTCTTTTTTAGAAACTGCTGTTTTATGTTACAGCACCAAAAGAAACAGTCCACAGTCTCAAAGGTCTGGACCCAAGCAAGCGCTTTAGAGGCAGCTAATGCTGAAAGAAGGGAGGAAAAGTCATTATTATGCTATGATAATGAGTATATATCTTCCTGTTGCTACATAAATTGGACCCATTACCTGGAGGACAAATAATCAAGTAACATATTTAACATGCCATTGAGGGCACATTCTGCTTTACCCACTAATAATCCCTGAATCATAATTACATCTAGATCTGGCTGTAAGCCCTATTACATTTGCTCAATTATTCCTTTCCTCTCACTGCTATGCTGCCTTTTGTACTTGCAACAAAGAACAAATTCCCTGAAGCTGTCTAACATTTAAGCAATCGCTTTGTTTTCCAATGTAAAGTTTAAAATCACAAACAATTTTTAAAAATATAATTTATGGTTTAATTTCTAAATATTTTAAAGTGCAGAGGAGAAAAATAATACTGTGATTACTAATCGCTCCAACAGGCTCCTGTGTCCTCTCCCTGGAGCTTTTATCCGATGAGAAATTGATTACATATCAGTCACAGCAGAAAGAAAAACTATCCGGACTGAACAAAGGATGCAATGTTTAAAAAAAGAAGGGAAAAAAAGAGCCTTTGTTCCCCCCCCTTCTTTTGGCTCTTGTTGATCTGATATTGATCACCTGACACTGGTCAAATATCCCACTCTGCATTCCGAACAAATGCTGATGGGTGGGGAGGGGATAGCCTGACAGGACAGGGCATATGTGGCAAGCTAGTTAGGACAGTCACTCACAGGAGAATCATTGATCTAGATGCCGTTTTGTGTTTTTAGGATAAAATGCATGCTCAAGTGTTAACACTGCCTTACCTGCATCGCTTTTTTGCTCCCTTAACGTATTCCAAGTCATGAGGCTGCAGTTTTAAGATGGTTTGTATGCCGGCTCTTGTATTGTAAAGGGAACTGATGTAAATGCTTGTTTTCCTACCTACACTTAGGCTTTGTTCATCTTTAAATTGAACATTTCAGTAGTGGAAGAAGGCATACTTGGGTAAGGAGGATGTGCTGTTTGTTTTTGTTTTGGTTTATTTTGGTTTTACATCCCGAGAATGTTGTCCTCAAAACTCTCTGTAAGGAGGACCGCAGAGAGTTTCATGTGCGACACTATATAGATCCAAGCACCATTCCTAGTCTCTTATGAAGTTACTTTTCAAAGTTAACAAGTATGTGGAGAAACCCTGTCAAATCAATGCAGATGCAGTCTCTCATGAATATTATGCATATGCTGTATGTGAGGATTTTTCATCAATCCCCTTTGACCTGAAAGGAAAAGGTGCAGAGTGTCAGGAGCTTTTACTTCAGTGATGTCTAGCATTGTGAAGGGAGAAGAGCCTGTTTCCGGGGACTAAGAATAATTGGTATGTTTATACAATCAATGGTAGAATGCAGTCAGCCTTCTCTGGGGAAATATGAACACAACAGCACTACCACCTGCTCCTACCTCTAAAGTGTGCTTTGCAAACCAGAGAGAGCTATATGACTGGTTTCAGGTAGCGTCCTCTTTGTTAAGCTCCTTTCACTATGCGGTATTAATACGGTAGTGTAAATGTAAATAAAATGTCATGGATGTCTGCATGTTCAGTAATGTGTTAATTTTGATTTGGTTATTCAGGCAGATTTTTTTTAACATCATCTGCTTGAATTTTGACATGACATATCTAAATGTGAAGCAAAGCATGCATCTTTTTCACAACCATAACTGTTCTGCTGATATCTTGCTAATTACTATGCTGCTTTTGATGTTTGCTTGTATAAAACTCCCACATGAATTCAACAACATCATTATTTTCTCTATGACAAGATGAAAATGCAGATGCCATACTGGATAACTGCTTTACTGTGTACATTTTTACCTACACCAACCATGGCTCGTTAAACAGGCTCTGACTCACAGTCAATTTTTGTGAGAAAGAACATATTAATGACAACAACAAATTTCTATATGTTGTAATACCCCATAAAATCATCAGTTGAAATCTATGTGGAAATTTCCACTCCGGATCTGGGATGAGAGAGCTGAGTGTAAAAGCGAAGCTCTCAATTTACCGGTCGGTCTATGCCTACCCTCACCTATGGTCACGAGCTGTAGGTCGTGACCGAAAGAACGAGATCGTGAATACAAGCGGCGGAAATGGGTTTCCTCCAAAGGGTGGCTGGCCTCTCCCTTAGAGATAGGGTGAGAGGTTCAGCCATCCGGGAGGGGCTCAGAGTAAAGCCGCTGTTCCTCCACATCGAAAGGAGCCAGCTGAGGTGGTTCGGGCATCTGACAAGGATGCCCCCTGGGCGTCTCCTGGGCGAGGTTTTCTGGGCATGTCCCACCGGGAGGAGACCCAGCACACGCTGGACAGATTATATCTCTCGGCTGGCCTGGGAACACCTTGGTGTTCTGCCGAATAAGCTGGAGGAGGTGGCTGGGGAGAGGGAGGTCTGGGCTTCTCTGCTTGGGCTGCTGCCCCCGCGACCCAGCCCCGGATAAGCGGAAGAAAATGGATGGATGGAATTTCACAACAGCAAAGATAGAGACAAAGTGTAAAGTTTTTCTAGACGTTTCCTACACATGCAATTTTTATCGCCAGGTAACCACCATATTTAAGCACTGCCTTTAAAAAAACATTGCCCAAATAACCTCTCAGAAGTATTACCAAGATGACTGTCAAGTGAACAGATTTGCTTAAAGAAGATTTGCTCAAATCAGGACTTTTTACTGATGTAAAACATTGTTACAATAAGCAGTGGGTGTATCCAAAGGTATTTCTAATGGCAACTTAAATATGTTAAATCCTGCAAGTGACGGGGCCATTTTGACTTTATATACTGTTCATTACTAAAGGTACAAGGTGGACTAGATAACACATCTGTCATGAGAAATATGTCACAAAGCTTCTTACCTTTGTAGAAGCACTCTTCACTGTGCATGATGGTAATCCTGTGTCCTCTGATGCACGAGGTTCGGTGGAGCTCACAATGGTTCTGGTAGAGTTTCCCATCTGAACCGCACACCGGCTTGTAGTGTGGTTTGCAGTGATCCAAGCACTTGCACTCCCCTTGGTCGGTCTCATGATTGACCACACAATGGCGTCCCAAGCCACAGTACTTGTGTTCACATGGACCCGGATAGCTGTTGTGCCCCATAAAGCCTAGAAAACACACAATGGGGCGTAGAGCATTACACTTCTGTCTGACTTTAACTCGTGATCTAAACAGGTTCCTGCCAGACACAAATCGAAAGCCTGGATTTAGGCTCCTGTCAAGGCTGGATCTAATTCAGGCTTTTTCCCTGTCCCCTAGCCCCTCGGGGAATTCCCATCAATACAGGAAGGTGTTTTTCACAACTCAAAGTGTCAGTGAGATCCATAAATTATGCAAGTCAAGTTCACTGTAAACCATTCACAGTAGGAAAAAGCAAAGAAATACATTTCTTTTTTTTAATTCATATTTACACCCGTGTGTCCTGAAAACCTCCCACTGAGTGGACTGATGAAAGAAAATGATTAACTAGACAAGCATATTTACAATAACAATCAATCAGTCAATCAATCAATCAGTTAACTTTAGTAGTTCAAAGACTCCACCCTTATGGTGAATGGATCCAGCAGCTCTTTTATTCCACTTCTCTGCTTTGAGGTTTCAAATATTTTATAAGCCTAGGAATGTGACAAGAAAACAGTGCAGTTCTATAAATTTGGGATTCACCGTCTTTGCTTCACTAATGAATATTTTCATTGTCGTCAATACAAGCTACAGAATTTCTATGGTCTTTTGATGGTTTCTATGATCTTGGTCTACTACCTAGGCTAAACCTTTTTCAGCGTGGCCTATCTAAGCTAACATCTAACATTGGCAAAAGTGCAAAAGCTACCTAAAAAAGATCAATATCCTTTACACAAACTCGTTTCAAATTTTTGATTTAAGGTTATCATAATGGGAAATTTTCCCTGTGTGCTCCCTTCTTAGGCAAAACTCAACATACATGTGCACAGAGGTTCAAGAGAGAATGTAACTATAACTGTGCAAAAGAACAGGAACAGGAACAATGAGAGTCATTCACAGTATAGTATAGTATAATATGTGACACAGTATTATTATTTCATTTCTAAATATCATTTTGTTCTGTAGAACAAAACCATGGTAACCATGAGAACATCTTTTAAAAACCTGGTGTTTCATCTCAATCGTAGCGATTATTTCCTACAAGATATAGACTAGTCATAATGTCATAATTAATCAATATATAAACTTTTCCAGTATTATTTTTGTTGGTATTCATTATATTTTTCTAACCATTTGGATCTTTTAAAATAAATTATGAACTGTTTAAGAAAAGTCCCTAAATGAATTAACAGCTCCCTACCAATTAAGTCGACAAACAAGGTTAGAAACAAGGTCAGTATACTTAAAACTAAACTAAACTTAAATGGTAAAAAAAACCCAAAGAAAACTCGATTTTAAGAAAAAAGCACTGATACATTGTTGTGTTCCTAAAATGAACTAAAATGCAGACAAACTCTTGTTAGCTTTAGGTTTTGTCAGTTTGATCAAATGTGGCAACAGAACAAGGATGAGGAGGCTTTGGTCCAGATGTTTACTGGCACTTGACATGTTTACAGGACAGGTTTTTGTACTGTGAAAGCCATTACAGATGAGCATGTCAATGGCTGCATTAAGAAGAGGTGAGTCTGAAAATTATTTTTATGCACAAATTACAAGCATGACTTTTACAAGTCCAGTACGTTAAGGCATCAGTGTTTGTCTGAACGTAAAACATTTTGCCATGCCAAACACTAACCATGTCATAATAAATTGAAAGCTTAAACTAAACTAACTAAAACTAAATATTTCAAACAATAAATATTAAATGTACCCACTCTTGAAACTAACAAATTAAAAATGGATGGAAAGAAAAAATTTGAAATTAAATATGAATAAAAACTCATGAAAAATACAAAACTCTAATAACTTTGATTGGAAACCACAAGGAGAGGGTTTGTTTACAAGGTCAATGTGCCCCTCAGTGTACATGTGCAGTACCTCCACCTTGCTGCAAGTGGGAACTGAATGACCAGAAGAGATGGAGCAGCTTGTATTTTGCAGTAACCGATGTATTTTCAAATAAAGTGACCTTTAAAATAGCAAGGGCTACAATGTCATTCAGTATTCATTGAATTCTAGGGTTAAGGAATTGAGGATTTAAAATGAAAAAATAACCAAAAACCGTATGTGTGAAAGGTGTCCTTGAGTAACAGATTTATTTCTGGAAGACTATAAGGTTGCAGTTCTGCAACAAACCCTGATCTCTGACCACTGTGTGGAGGAGGGGAAAAAAGGAGGAAAAGACGTAATAAGAGAGCCAAACATCACAGCTTATATGGTGATTCAGCAGCAAACATAAATAAAATCATGAAGCTGTGGGATTTGTGAGGATGACTTCATTTACAAGGGGTTTTATGAGTGCAAGATTAGTGTGATTTTCTCTGTGGTCTGCCTTTTCAACCTGTATGAACACTAACACGACTTGACAGGCCACAGATCAGTCCGTACAGTAACCCATGAACCATATCAAATATATTGGCTTTCTAATAGCAGCCTGCCCGCTCTTACATTGCCCTTTGGAATAGTCCACAAGAGGCGGAGGGGTATGTTGAGCGCAGAAGGAAAAAAATGAAAAAAATAACCTCAATCATACCTCTCAAGGCTGCACCCTGATGAACGTAAGGGAAGTCAGGCAATGACTACACGGAAAATGATTATAGCTTTGTCCACTACCTACTCCAATAGAGAAAAGGTCACTGTATTTATAGGCCTTAGTGTACCCTTATTTAAAAACTACCAAAGTAATAACACTACCCTGCAAATATAGTTCAACCTTTTTCTTTCACATGACAAAAGGGACATCATAAAGGCTGTAATAAAATATAAAATAAAAAAAACAAAATAAATAAAAAGAACACATACATATTTAAACACACACACACCTTCATACAGACCACCAACTGGTGTTAATGAATGAAAGCCCACCATGGCAAACAGCCTTATGGAGGAGTGTCATGAATTCTGTTTTAATGAACACAATCGCAACATGCCTTGTGCATATTAAAGAGGTGGAACTGGCTTTATGACTATGAAAACACACAAACACACACACAATACAGAAGAGCCAATAGCGATACAGTTGTTTGATTGATGTACTTCCCTATCGAGGCCCTTACACTATAAGAGACTATGTGTCACAACAAGCTGTATCTTCCTTTTTTGTAGTTATTTATTTTCTATTTTCTCCAGCTTTATCAGAGAGCTGGAGAAATTCCTCAAATATTCAGCATGAAATTAAATGGAAATTATTCTCATAACAGATGACATTTTTTAAAAATGTTTTATGTGATCGATAGAAACATTTTTCAATTCTGAGAATCTGCTCTTGTTCTGGGTTTTTAATCATAGTTTTTAAAACTACATCTAATTTTCATTTGAGACAATTTTGTTTTTTGGCTCAGTCCTACTCAAATACAAATAAGACAGTAATCTCACTGCAACTCATAGGAAACCCCACAAAAGAATTTGCGGATGCAAAAAAAATTTCACATTCAATGACCAAGTAGTTGCAGCGACCAACTCTTCCCCCAGATATTGAGACTGCAAGGTGATTGCACAGGTCGCTGCTGCAAAAGCAGGAGGCAACCTAAAAATTGCAGTTGAGCTAAAACTGATGGTGATCACTTAAAGTCTGATGAAAGTCTCCAAACAATTCCATCAAATTGATAAATGCGGACAGATGGCAGAATGCCAACATGCTGCAATCGATTTACGTCATTCTGCACCAATGAGTCCAACTTGACTTCACTAGTTGTCAACTGGTTGTACTCTGGTTTAATTGCTATATAAAAGCAAGGTTGTTGATCATCAATGTGATACTTTTATTAAATTCCCTAACAACTACGTTGCTATTTATGGAGATTTTTTTTCTGTTTCAGATCTATGACTCTGAATCTATGTAGTTAGTGAGAATTTCTGGATGCAGACAGTACAACAGGACCCCAATCATACACAGATGACTGATTACACCTTATTGTCATTATATCACCACCTATCATCAAAGTAACTTTTAATATGGCAACTCATGGCAAGTTGTCACAGACTCTGATGCCCATCTTCATAGCAACCATTTCTAAAAGGACAAGATCGTAAGTTCATTGCACAGAGTCATTATAATATTGGCCATGCAATGGTCTCCGGTTACTGTTTTGTGACTATAGCATTTGATAAAGTTTAAGTGGCTTACAACCAGCTGAAATGACTTAGCTGATTGGTGTTTCAGAAAAGATAAAAGTCAATAACAGCATCCAAAGCATTTCTTTGCTGCCGAGAAAGACACTCACCCCCCCTTACATACACTCTCTTCTGTATTGGGAATAATGAGAATGCATGATAGCTATCAAGAACAACGCAAAGAAAACAAAAATGTTGGTGTTTAGCAATACTACAGTCTTTACCACTTTAGTTCCAGTTCATGTTTAAGAGTAGATTTTAGTACATACCTATACTCGAACTGACTTCTAACCCATATTTAGCTATCAACTCTATTAATCTTCCAAAGCATTATTAAAAAAGTAGATTAAATATTAAAATAAGAGCTACATTTTGTCTACTTTGCCTGAGAATTATCGTAACAACTAGGCTTCTACTGGTAATGTTCACATAATGTAATTTCCTCTCCGACCACTGTCACTGCAGAGCACCGAATATCTAAAAAATATATAATGTCAATGCATTTTTGTTTTCCTTCCCATTATCCACTCCTAAAGCAAGATTATTTCTTACATAGCTATTTCGGCAAGTTGCCAGTGAACATACTGCATTAGGCATTTCATTTACTCAGAACCATATTACCCAATGCAAATTAGCTGCACACGATCACAACTCGTAGATCACAAAGTTTCACTTAATTTCCTCCACATAAGGATGCCCAACTTAACTGGAAAACTGTCATGTAAAATAGAAAAATAACAAAATAAGGTGTAAGCAGACCAGCATGCACAGATTTTACTCACGCTGCACACAAGCTGTTCACTACCAACCAATAAATATTGACTACAGAGAGGTGCTTCACTGCATTAATTACAATCTATGACATATTTAGCTTTGAGCGGGACAGTATAGTGCTCGATTCATTCACAGAGAAACCAAGATCAACACCATCTATTCACAGACAACCGCAGCAGATGGTTATAGAAATGCATTAAAGAAATAGCTTTGCTTCTGAGACCGGATCCATTACATTCTTTGTCGTTAGCATCACTTTATTCTTCCATTTATTAAAAACAACTTTTACTTTTGTAAAGTCTCCTTCTACAGAGATGGATATGAGCGGAAATCACAATAGTTTCAGGCTTTTGTTTTTATGATAATAGTTTGTATAATTATATGTATTTAAAGACAATGAGTCTAGAGATGTTTAAAAAAAACATACTGCATAATTTCAAAGCTTCCTAGAACATCAGAAGAATCAGCTGAAAGACTTCTACAGTTTCACTTTTGAGGCTTTCAATCAGAAGCCTTCATGAATATCTGCCTTCAGTTTTAGCAGTCACACGTCAGGGTAAACAAAATGACTTAAAGTGGTGCGCCTCATTCATATCCCAAACAATCCCCCCACACATAGCCCGCATTATGCTCTATCCGTCACAGAGGATTTAGACGGGATACAAGTGTGTACACTGTGACCTGATTGGAGCCAGTCAATTTGCTAGTTTATTAATTCCCCGCGGTGCACTGGCGTAATGATTATTCAGTGAATTTGCGTCGCACAGCGAGGCATCCTCCGTCACCAGCAGGGTCAGCGAAGGGCAGAGTCATCTGTTATCAGTATGCACATCCAACTGTCTGGCCATCAGCTGACAACAGAGACAAATGAGGGATCGTACACAGCAATTCCTTTATTGATGACCTATTGTTTTTCAAAATGTGGACAGAAATCCATGATGCCAAATCTTCAATGGGACCCTTAGGGTAGAAATGTAACTTGTCTTGTATACACCCACTGAGATTATAGATCATGTTCTACCAGTGGCTGAATACAATCTGTTTACTTGAAATATAATGCATGAGTCTCGCTCTGTGAAACTTCATTGCAGCTGATGCTTCTTTTCAGAGCAGCCAGTCAATTTGTTTCTCCTCTGCTTATTGTTTTATCACGGAGTAGTACAATATTTTTATTGTAACGTGCTATGACATGAACTGTCATTTGTAAACACACCACAACTTCTGCTACAATACCTCAGCTTAGGTGGTATTCTTTTCTTTCCATGCATCTACTACACTAAAAACAAGAAGAAAACAAGAGAAACTGAAAAAATCTGACCTAATGACAACAGATTCCCACACCATGCAAGTTTTGCTAAAGGACTCAATAACACTTTGAGACACTGTGGATACTGACATATGGGTGGACTTAATAGTCATGATATGTGAGTGGTGATAGCAGACTGTAAATTATATAAAAGTCACATGCTAATAAAAGTTTTTAGCAACAATTTTTGAGTTTGAAAGAGTCGTTCCTGTCAGCTGGCTCACCGGAATTTCCTTTTTTTTTTAAACTGCAGTTAGAATGAGGCTGGATAGCAGAGAAATTAATATTTGTGAAGTCAACACAGCCAAGGCTGACTAAGCAAAACCAGTGAGCACAAATTCTTTAGCAGAAAGTAGAACAAAAAGGCCAAAGTCAGCAGGTCAGAACCCAGAAATTGTCATTAACATACTCCCCAACAGAGATCATTTTTGCATAGTTTCGAGAACTGAAAGTATATTTATGCAGACTGCAACAAAACAGTGCAGCAACATGTGGTTTATAAGAAAAAGCAAAGGGATCTTAGACGCCCTATATCAAGTAGCTTCCTTTGATGATCAGGTCAAACATGCTGGGAAACAATGCCTTTGTGAGATTTATAATATTTGTTAGCTGTCTTCATCATAAAGAAAGCAAGGTACAAAGAATTTCAGGAAAAATGTAAAACTAAAACACTGGGAGGGGAGGTTTGCAAAATTTGTGATCGCCAAAGTTTTTTTCAACCCACGTTCTTGATCTAAAACATCTGACTCAGCTAAGCCTTATAATTAATCCATCTTTGTTCTCCACTTAAGGAGACCCATTATCCTCACTTTCAGTTCCATCTTTTTCATTGTTGCTTTCTACTTAAGCAGCTTTTCATGAGCCACAGCTCAACATAATTCCTATTTATCTTACATTGAGGCTTTAATGCAGCCCTCAAGTTTATCTTCTGTTTGAAACAAACCATTTAGCTCTTTTTGCACGCCATTTAAACTAGCTTTTGTCTGATTGGTTACCCATTATCAACAGACGGTTTGAAAATCATGTGGGTGGGGCTTCTGTGTTCACAGCCAGAGGTTAGAGTTACTATCACACACTCTGAACATTTATTGGGTCAAAAGTTTACATTAGTTTACAAAAAGTTTCCAAACAATTAAATTTTTTCTTTGAATTGTTCTTTTGCCTGAACAGCAAAATCTTTAATGACTTTTATAAACAGGAATTGAGTGCACAATTTTACTTTATTTTGGATTTTCTCCAATCTACTTCAAAATCAGTTTTGATGAGTTTGGCTTCATTGACTTGTTAGTGAACCCAACTGTGTTCAAGTGTCAACAGTCTAGCCATTAATTTGAGTGAAGCTGAAGAATTTAGAAATAGTCCTCCTTCGTCACTGCATCAACTTTGGACAATTTCCCAGGACCACTGGGAGTAAAACAGCCCTGGATCATGTTACATCATCATGACTGACAGTGGTTTAAAAGCCTCACCTCCTCGAAACATCTGTCTGTTTTTGGGTTATTCCTGAACATCCAAACCAATTTCCTCTCATTTCAGAGTAACACCTTGGGACCTTGGCAGAGTGGTTAATCGTTCACAGCCAAATAACATATATTTAACCTCTTAAGCACCCACGCACCCAAAGATGGGTGCAAAAGGAAGGAGACGCGGAGATCAGAAAACCACTGGGGGCTTAACAGGTTGAGTACAATTGTTTGTGCTGATGATTTTCAAATCTGCAGTTGATTAGAAATGACTCCAAGAGACCTTCCTACATAACTTATGTAAATCTAAAATTCTCATTCTCAGATCTTCACTGAGTTCCTTTAGCATTGTTCTGAATATTCAGTGCTGTCAAACAAATCGTTTTTATGCTGACACAGAGAAACTACCAGTAGCAGTAAATCATGACTCCTAACAAGAAGTTAATACGCATTGGCATGATCAAGTTAAAAGACACTACAGAACCTTCAACGTCACTTATTCAAAATTCGAATGTAAAATCATTTCACGGTGGACAAAGAACAGTATAAAGAAATTAATAAAATTGCATTCAACTTCTGACCACAATTGACAGTATGCACCATTGAAACATACATAAGAAAAGAATAAAGGAAAAATATGATATCATTAGATTAAAGAAAAAATTTGGGTTAATTTTATGCAAGTCATTTATTCATTCATTAAAATATTAGGATAATGTTATGTTTTAGCCTTTTAAGTTACATTCAAATATATTCATGGTATGCAAATGAAGCATTTAGCACTGATAACAGCTGCATAATTGTCAATTAGTGACAGGTATTACAGTAACTTTAAACTGCAGAGAAGTTGTCTGAAATTGTTTGATGAGCGACAGTTATTAAGTTAAAGTTACGTTAGTGCTATTGTGGACAGCTGGACATTGTAATTGACTGAACTACTGTTTGCATCACAGACTGAAAGGACCCTGACTCTGACAGAAAGGACCCTGAAAGGAGTCTGACTGTTTAAAATGACAAGCTTTAATGTCACCTTGGAAATTACTTAACAGTTCACCAGCTGTATGCTTGCTATATGCTGAAAGAATGGCACTGACAACAGCTGTTTATGCAAAACTGCAGCTGAATATTGAAGTAATCAAAAATGTAAAAAATAAAAAATAAAAATGAAATAAAAGAATCCCTGATTCAACATTTACCTTTAAAATCTTTCCGGGAGCTAAATAAACTTTTGTTCTTAACCTTGTTTGATAGAGTTCTGTGTTTTGAAATCTCAGTGTGGCGAATGGCTTAAGATGCAAAGACAATTAGTCAGAATTATCTCATTAAAAACCAAATGAAAATATGCCCTGTGCAGGTAAAACATTAACCTTTAGTCAGAGCGTGTAAGCAACACCAAGGTCCTGACAGATGTGACTCCAGTGTGCAGTATTTGAAGGGCATCATCCCTCCATGCATGCATAACGAGGTGAACACTGTGTAAAGGGATAACAGACGTACTTGGACATGGCCAACATAATCAGATTGTCTTTGCAGATGGATCAAAGCATTGCTATGGCACCAAAAGACAAGCTTTAAAACCACAAAAAACCCAATAGTGTTATGGAAATTGTCTTCCCCAAAGTGTAACAACCTGCACTCTTTGTAAAGCCATTCAAGCTTCTGATAACTCTGGTCCTGATGCTGACTCAAACAAACAAACAAAAAACACACACACAGACATCCATTTAAGCAATATCATTTTGAAGCATATTTTTTCCTTGGACAGGCATCTCCGTACCTCTTTTTATTTTTTTTTTTTTGCGAATGCTTTCTATTCTCTTTGTAAACTCAAACTGTTGCTGTAGTACCTGTATCTGATGTTTTCCATTACAACAGCTCCGAGTCCTGAGGGAGAGAGCGAAGCATGGTAAACAACAGTCAGGCGCTAAGCTCACACAGTGCAGAGTTTAGCTGGCCCACAAGGCCCATGAATAAGAAAAAGGAGATGCAAATTGGAATAAACAACAACTACAACAATCTTAAAACTTTACTTGCGCATAAACAATGTCACAGTCCCTCACACCAACTGACACTTCGTGCAAATAAGTTATCTGAAATCTCAGACGGTGAGCAAGTTCTTAAGTGGAGCGCTGCGAATACTGGAAGGCACAAGCGTGCACATTAGCAGCGGCAGCAGCAAAGTGTATTTTTAGCCAACCTGTTGTCATGCAAAGAAAAGGTGTAACATATTCACGGTTAAACATCTGACATCATCCAGTCTACCATTACCTGCCGTTTTTTCTCAAACAATGGTTGCATGTAAGTCTGACCATTAGCAGCGTCTCAGGAACAGCAATCTCCTGAATGTCACCAATTTGTTGACAATGCATTATTTGTGACATATTTATGGAGAAGGACATTTAATGGCACTAAGCATGATTTATTTTCAGCCATCCTGAGCCAGAGGCATGCATAGTCTTGGAGATTTCATTTTAAAACAACTGGTGAATAATTTTCACCTAAAGACAGGAACCTTAACCAATAGAAAGAATTTTGAATCTTATAATGGATTGACTCCAGATAAATTCATTTCAGGCTCAATTTCCAATGTGTTTGTTAAGCTCGCAAACTTGTCTCTTTATTCAAAAATGAATCTTCTGCCAGGAAAAGGTGTTAAGTCTGGTCACTGCGACCCCCTTCACATTCGGTGCTAAATGATTTACTAAAGCAGCATGGTGGTGCAGTGGTTAGCACTGTTGCCTCACAACAAGAAGGTCCTGAGTTCGACTTCGTCATCTGAGGATTCTGCATGTTCTCCTTGTGTTTGTGTGGGCTCTCTCTAGGTACTCCAGCTTCTCTCTCAGTCCAGTGACATGGACACCTGGGTTGGCTGGAAGACTGTTTACTTAGCCTGGCAGGGTGAAGGACACTGTCTCAGCTGAACTATGGACACGCACACATATACTGATACTGATAAGCACTCACTGACGCATCACCCTCCCTACCCCGGATCCAACGCCACCTCCAACGCTTACCTCCCCTCTGATGTGGACATCAGGTCAGCTGAAGGCGCAGTCGAAGATTACAGCAGTCCCAGATCAGATGTACACACTGGAACACTTTCCCATGTTGCTTGTCTGTGTTTTATTGTGCTATGGTGTGTTGACATCTGTGCATTATCCTTTTGTGTTACACATTTCGATGTTTTTTTTCCTCGCTACCTAGCCTGACCTGTCTCCCCAATGTGATGTTTGTGTATTGTATGTACGATCGGCAAGGTCTGTCATCTCGGTTGTGGGCAAAAGACCTGCAACTGACAAATAAAGGCAATTTCATCTCTCATCATCTCTCATTTGGTTAAATGGTGACTGCCCATAGGTGTAAATGTGAATGATAGTCTTTCAATCTGTGTTAGCCCCGCAGATTGGTGACCTGTCCAGGGTGTAACCTTCCCCTTAGTAGCTGGAATAGACTCCAGTGCTCCCGTGACCCTGACAAGGATGAGTAGATGAGAATGGATCGATGGATTATCTCCACATTTCATAAGTGAAAAAACATCAGTTTAAAAGGTAAAAAGAACAGGCTGGTTACACTGGCAGTCTGGGCTTCTGACAACAGTTTGTTCCAGAACAATGGACTCCAGAAGGTCCACGAGAACAGACCATAACTCACTATATATCAAGAGGGTCTCCAGTTTAAACTTCCTCAGTGTCCAACTGTCAGAGGACCTGTCCTGCAATAGACACACCTATGCTCTCAGTGGCCAGGAGTTAGCTTCGTGAGGAAGCTAAGGAAGGCTGGGTAAATAAAAATTCCCAGTACTATAAAACACATGCAGCGCAAAAAGATGCACTCCATAAGAAAATAAAGCTTGAATTATATTTTCTCCCTTCTATATTTAGCTACTTAAGGGTTTACTTAAAATACATACTATATCAATATGTTTAAAATCAGCTCTTGCAGATAATGAACAGCTTATACAGCTCAAAATTGATATGAATGTAAATGTGCATAATTATCAATTTTTCACCAGAACACTGTCAATTTAGAAAGCTCCTGGGTTTTGAAATATCAGAATCAGATTTAAAGTTGTTCTCTTGTTTTTTGTCTTCCTTCTTCCACAAACTACAAATTTGTCTAGGTGTATAGAGACAGATGCATTAACTACACTGGAAGTGCATTTGGCATGGTTTCCCATTCGTTTACAAATTGTTTTCTGGTGATAAAAGGTGTCAAAAAGGCAGGCTGTTACAGCATTGTTATCTTCGGCTTTACACATGGCACGTCAAAGACTTGTTTCTGTCAGCCCCAAAGGTAACGACCTGCTCAAAGACCTATATCCATCAGCGTCGTTAAGGTGTTGTGTTATCACCTGCTGAAATGCACTTCTTCCCCTACCAAATGCTAATTGCAACATTGTGACAACACTTTTACTCCTGGTGGCATAAACAACTCTTGAACTATTTATGAGTATCTATTTGAGGCATAAGAGCTTTTTCAAGCCTTTTAAGCAGAGCAACACACTATGTTTAAAACATTGATGACTTCCCTTCCACCTCGATGACTTCATTCCACAGCCCTTTCACTAAAATACAAAGACGAAGTCTTGGGGGAAAAAAAAACAAAACATTGTCACTTCTTATGTTTCCGTTTTTATCATTTTACTCACTGTGTGACTGCAGGTCAACATATAACTCTGTTTCATACTGTTACATGGTTGGACTATATATTCCTAAATTTAATTTCCCATGTTCTGTTTGATAAATTCAATCTAGTCTGACTCAACAAGGAACGGAGGACAAATCCTTAAAATCATTTATAAAGGGGAAAGCCTATTCCATTTTAATAAAAGCTGAGCTCTGCAACCTGCTGATCTGAAACCCTGCCAACCTCTGCATCTCTAAGTGCCGTATAAAAAATATATATATAACAGTTATGTTCAAGAGAAAGCGTTTGCATTCACATTTTCGACATTTAACTCTTATACGAGACAACCGAACAGTGAAATCCAATTTCCTCTTTAACAGTAAAAGCAGCCAGAGTAGAAAGTGCAAGGGTCAAAGCCACTACGTGCTGACAAGAATAACTGCAAAATACGCTCTGGTGTACATTGAATTATCACATACTATGAAAACTTGTTAGATACAGAAATTCTGCAGGGGGGAAAAAGCATTACGTCTAAACAAGACAGGGACATTTTCAGTTCAGGTAAAAGGACGGAGATACAGACGGGGGTGTTTACTACTCAACATCTATCTTGTCGCCCTCTACAAACACAACTGACAGCACATGAATAGACTGTGCTTCGTGTTTATGAAATCTAAAAGAACACCGAAGTCAACTCACGTTCAACTTATTCATAAAATGCTGTCTGACATATTCATCACAAACCACTTTGCAGAGTACAAAGGACATAGTGTAAATACAAATTAAAACTATATGACTAAACTTCACATGAAATATTCCCCAGCTTGTCAACAGTGTACAAAGGTATACATCACAGCTGCTCAGCAGAGGCTAATCAAAGAATCCCCACCCCTACAATAGATTTTTTTAAAAGACTTTCACTGCTTTGAAGGAATGTAAATTAATCAAACCACACTGTCAAAAGGAAAACAGACTCTTTATGAATGAAAACATCAAATCTCCTTTTTCCCCCCGCATGGTTTTTAATTAATACAGAAAAAAACTTGCACTGTTTATGTAGAAATTACACCAATTCATTTTGAGATTCAACACTTATAATAATTGTAAATGTTGTTCAAATATAGGGACAAATATTGTTTTATGAAAATTATGCTATTGTGCAAGATGTGCACATATTTTGTGTATAACATATCCAGTATTATCCGCAAGCATTTGGACAAATTACTCTGTCTCTGCAAACCACCACTGTGGATTTTAAAAAACTAACAGCAGCAGACTTTCAGCTTGAATCCAATCAGTTTAGCAAAATTATCGCATTAACTGTTTCAGAATCATATATTTTAGATCAGCAAATCTTCTACAAAACCTCTTTACTGACTTGCAAGGTTTCCTTGTGGATCTCTGGTCTCTTTTTCCTCAATTTTTATCCACCTTTATAGTTACTGAATGCAGCAACAGAGAGAATCAACAGACCTCCATGCTAATTGACTAGCTGCGATTACACAGCCTTTGTCGAGAACCAAGACCTTTGTCTACGTGTGATAGGTGGGTACTCTTACCAGCAGGAAATTTCAAAAATATCTGGAAAAAAATGGTCTGTTTGTTATTCCTTGTTCTTGTGCTGTTGTTGGTTATTTAGTTTAGCATGCAGAAAAGTCCTAATTCGCTATACACACAAAAGAAATCTTTGGATTGACGTGTACTGGGTGTGAAAAACAATGCTTTTAATGCTGCTTATGTGACCACTGAATATTTTATCATGTTTCTCCTTTTTCATGGTAACCTCTGTTTTCACTCCCTTCCTGTCAACACCGAAGTAAGTGCGTCTGGCTTTTCGGTGGACCAGAGGCAAGCACGTTTGCATAGGCTGCATACCCAAAATCACTCTCTACAGCCAAATAGCTACACAAACACAGAGAGACACAAATGCAGCAACCCCAGTTCCACTTATGATGATGATGCACACTTAAAAGAATAAAAAAAGAAAGAAAAGATAGATAGCCTAGATAGCCATCACTCTAATGTGCACCTGTTTTTATTCAGTGACCATACTCATTACATTTTCATTTTAGGATGTATACCTTCATCAATGTTATGCAAATTGTGCTGTGAATGTGAAATGTGTGAAATGTGAAAAAGACCAAAAGAAAAAGCATTCAATTTCAGGGACAACACTAAGAGAAGTGTGTTACTTTTAGGCACTTATAGTATCTGTATGTGTGCTGGTTCCTGGCTGAGTGCACGTGTAAGAGTGGATGAGAGCACCTGGTAACCACTTGGCAACTTTCCGTCCCATTTCATTCGTTGGCCTAATGACTGAACGTGGGCCAGACTCCTCTCTCAGTCTGTCCACATCAGGATGCAGCACTGAGAGCGTTTCCACCAACAACCCCATTTATCAGAGATTGCCGCCTAATTGTAAGCACCCTGCGCTACTCCCATTACTACTTCACATTACAGTGGGCTGGATGGTGGGCAAACAAAAAGACAAGCAGCTTTCCTTTTCAGACCTCATTTCTCTCTCCCTCTTCCTCTCTCTCTCATGAACTTTGTGTGGCTGATTCTGCATTACTATATCTCTGGGTGAAATATTGACATACAAAGATAAAAACTGTTTAAGTAAATTCAGTCCAATGTAAAATGTTCTTGCTCAAAGCATTACACGCACTCCTGACATTTAATATTTTAGTGGAGAGAGATTAACACGTCTCTCTCATACAAAAAGAGATACAAAAAGAAATGTTTCTGTTTATATTGACTGTAATACAAACCTGACTCTTACTACTTGCACCAAATAATTTTGACATATTTTGTGAAGAAACTATCAAACCGAAAAGGCGAACTCTTCAAAATCAAGAAACAGCTTTCTATGCTGAACAATAAAACAGGAGTAAGAGTTCTTCTTTCCCAAAGCTGGATATTTCCAGCTTACTGTATGTACTACCATTCACCGAAGACCAGCGACCAGGGGGACTGAGTTGTATTTATTAGACCTAACTGTTAAGCTGAGACTTCAGAATAGAATTTAGTTGATGTACCAACCAGAAGTAATCCTAGTCTAAACTAAAACAGGTTTTGTAATGTTAATGCATATGACTATGGCTGTTTTCTACCCCTGTCTAGCTCTGCCTTGCTAATTTATTTTGGATTTGCGGCAACAACTCACGATCAAAGGAAAGGAAAATGCAATTTCACAGACTCTGAAATAATAATAAAAGCATACAAAAAAAATCAAGAGTTAAAACATTACTGCATGAGCACACCAATTGCCAACTATTGCACTTCAGTAACAAATACTAGGAACCACTGTAAGGAAAATATGGAAAGAGCACCTGATAAAGACAAAAACTTGTTTTTTTTAGTTTGTATGTTTTTAATACAACGAAGCAGCAGGCATGCTCACTGCAAATCACTATACAGACTGATGACTTCATGTATTTTTAAAAATTCATCTGCTTTTTTACCAACCATCTGATGAGTTGTTGTCCAGCACAAACTCTGATGACAACTCCCTTAGAAGTTAAAACAGAAAAAGAAGGCCTTTCATTGCTTGCTTCTATTCTTAACTATTCTCTTCTGCTTATCTTAAAATCCATATATGACACAGTAGTAATACAAGCTGTAGAGAAACAGCAAAGACTTTGACTTTACATCAACTCTTAAAAAGCCCCAAGATTATGGCCATTTCTAGCAGACAGTTGGTCACTGTAACAAACGCTACAGCTTTCTAGTAGGTACCTCTCCTATTTACCATCTTTACCATCTTCTGGTATGCTATAAAAACAAAACTCACTGGATTTGAGTAAGTAAGTAAGTAAGTAAGTAAATAAGTAAGTAAAATTTTATTTATATAGCACATTTCTAGATAGAAATCACAAAGTGCTTTACAAGATATAACGGATTATAAAAAAAAAAAGTACTGTAATAAGGTGCAACAAGTCAGTTTGTGAAATTTCTAGAATCAGAAGAAAAACAAATGTGGGTGTTTTTGTCAAATAAACTGCAGCTAAATCAAACTAAAATCATACAAGTCCAGTGTACTCTCACTCACATCAACTTCTTATCTCAATCTGCATGTGATGAAATTAGCAGAGAAAGACAAAATAACACCTGAAAGCTAATTTGGGAACCGAGTGTGTTAGAAGACCTTAGCTGTTTAACACAAGCACACTGTTGCATATAAAGACTGCCTGTCACTGCTCTGAGATTATGTTGAGTACAATGGAACAAAGCTGGGTGAGAACTAAAAAAAAAAAAAACAATAAAAAAAAAAAGTTATACCTAAATGGGTCAAGTATATATTTTTTTTTACATGTTTGGGCACTGTTGCAGTTATGCCATTCACATAAAAGGAACATTAAAGTTAATCTAGGCTGAAAGCCGGAACCGACCTTCAGGATAATATCTCTTCCTATGATTACTGTGTTGACCTTCAGATGGAAAAAGAAGCACCGCTATTGCCAAGCCTTCATCATTATCCGCTGTAAGTAGCATGGGTTCATGCAGATCACTAAGAATTATTGATGAATCTCAATTAGATTCGTCTCACTCCATTTAATTCTACATATTCAGGATATGGTTTGCCAAAAATTATGGGTATCAACATCCAGGGAGTCATTTATACACTCAAGATGACTTTTGATGGTAATATTGTTGATCTTGCTAAGTGTGCAGCACGTTATGCTTCCTCTGGCAGCAGCACTGATGATCGCCATGACACCCATCACTCTTTTTTTTTACCCTGTGTCTGTTATTATTTTCAAATAAGCAGTTTAACGTTCTTTGAAAGTTCATTAAGCAATTCAAAGACCAGAAAATAAATTACATGCCATAACAGTATACTAGGATATGGCTCATAAATGCTATTCATATGGCCTAGAACAGCCAATGTGTTTTCCTGGGTAGTAGCTCATTAGACGTCTGTACCTCAGCAGGAAACATTTGAGTGGTTCACACTATGCTGAGTCCTGCTGGTTTACATCTTAGTCATCTAATTAGGAACTAACTTACACCTGGAACGCCAGGTGAGCGCAATTAACAAGCATGTAGGATGAAATACCAGGGTGCTGTAGAAAGCCATTTTAAAATCAAGCTAATTTCGGATAGGTTTTTTCTCCCCATGACAAAATCGACCTGTCTCATATCACACAAGTAATGTGTTTGTTCCATTTAACATGTTCCAGTATGCTAAGCAATTTGATATGTGTAGCACAAGACAAATGCGCTTTCACAGAAAAAAAAATGACACAAAACAATTAAGAAACTTTAAGAAACCTCAACTTTTACCAGATTGTTTATTCTGAGTGTGCAGCATTTAAAGATAAATCATTTGAATTAAACAAGATACCAACATAAAATAGCACTAATTTAAAGTTAAATGCAATTTACCAAAGGGCTGGACTGAAAGAAGAGGGGGAAAGCTGATACTAATCTGAACTCTGTTGGCAAGACTGTATAACGGTCTACAGGTTGCAGTAGTGTAAGCTGAGTAAACACACAGTAGTTTCTAGTTTGCTCATTTGTCCCTGGCAGGAAACAAAGTGAGACTGCTCTCTGAAGATATTAGAATAGTAGTACGTTAACACAAAAAGTATACAAGTACCAGCAAACAAACTGAGTTTATGACTTCTTACTAATGTGGATGTCTGTACCTATTGCATCACATTATTTTGAAATAAGCAGTTTCAAATTAAGAGTACATTAAACTTCTTGAAAGATGGACAATCATGAAACGTTTTGAATGCTGTGGTTTGTCTTTGTTTTTTTCACCAGTTTGTTGTTTGAGGGGTTTTTTTTGGTTAGTTTTTTATTTTGTCTTTTGTTTTTTTACATGTAGGTCTAAAATAAATGGTCAGTTTTAGTGTTGTTGCTTTTGCCCACAAAAATACAACTTATCAAATGAAACAAAACAATATTGTTAAATTATTAAATTTGCTTTAGTGTGTTTTTTTTTTTAAATCTTGGATTCTGTGTGTGTTGGTTTAACAGTGTTGGTAAGCCCACCCTCTAAATGCTTGTGCTATAGCTTGTTTGATGCTCTTTAGCCTTTTCTGCCATCTTTGTTGTCAAGGGTCAGGACAGTAAAATTAATGTGACAAAAAAATGCAGCTTCCCCATTCATTTCACTGACATGTCTACACTGGGGTAGCAGGAGTCCTGACCCCAAGGAGGCACAGGAGGCCAGACAGCCCTGGCCAATCAAACAAAACAATGACCCCATCTGATGTTAAGCACTCTGCGGCATACAAAATACTTTGACTGGTTTATAATAGGATAATCAAGTCAAATGCCACCATAACTTTACATAGTCTTTAAAAAGTCCTGCTTAATAGAAACAACTGTACAGTGATAAGCCTTCAAATGACCATATTACAGTTATTTTGTATTACACGTAATGCCAGAGGTGGTGTAACTAAAGATTAGAAGGACAGGGATAATTGTTACTCAGCTGCTATAAACACTATTCCTCAGAGTATTTAATACAGACTGTATACAACAGAACAACATACCCATTATGACATTACCCATTGTTTGGAAACTTGTATTTGAAGCCTTGATTTTAGTATTTTTGCCATTTCCGTCACGATATTCTGAAGCCATTGTGAGGATAAAATTATCAGCTAACAACACTAGAAAGCTAAGTAAGGTAGCATCACAAAGACACAAAGTTATATTAATAAAACAAAAGTTTCAGTCGCCAAATCTTAAGCACAGACTTCAGGGCCAGGCTGTTAGTACAATTAGCCGAACAGCAATCCATTATATTTGTCAGTTAACTGAATTAAAATCTTCAAAAAGGCCAAGAGGTCCCAATTAGTGACTTAAATTGGCAGAGGTAAAGTCGTACAGTCAACTAGGAGTGCAATTGTTGGCATCCACCTGGCACTGAAGGCAGTCATTTATTATTTTATTTGTTTTTAATGCAGTCATTGTCATGACAGGGAAAATTTGTTGTAACGATCAGAAACAGCTGGGACTCTACAGGAACTGACTTAGGCGGCCATTAGATGAACCGCAGTGTTTGGCTTTGTGTTATACAAATTTTAAAAAGGATTCCTTATTCAGGATATCAGGCCTCAGCTTGTTAAGACTATAAACACAGGCTCATTAGCTACGTCACTGGTTCTATAACAGGATATTGTACATGGCTTATGGTTTTCCATTTCAGACACCCTTGAAGTTGTTTTTTTATAGTAGGATGATGAGCCTAAAAAAAGAACTGAATAAAAGATCTCCACTTGTAATATCATGCATTTTTTTGATGAGTGTTTCACCTGTGCCTTTAAGGTCATATTGCTATCAGACAGTCTATGAGCTATATTGAAGGATCTGGGCATCAATTTAAAACAGAGCATGAAGACCTCCAGTGCAAACACAGTCTAACGCTTTCTGAAGTGCAACGTGACCAAGCAAGGTACAGCTGGCTTTTTCCCCTGAGAAGGTGAAAGTGTTGTACCATACAGTATTTAGGGCAGACACAAGTGTCCTCTAATGGCTTAGTGGGTCAAGGAGCATAAGTGGCCTGTAAAGCTAGCCACAAGGTCCTGCGGAGATTCAAAAGGCAAATCCTATAGGGCCTTTTTTCTGTTTTTTTAAACCCAGCCACTCATCTAAGACTGACTGCGGTGCTCATAAGCAGATGGTGCAGTGTAGTCCCATAGCATCTCTTTAAAACTGCTTCCTTCCCTGCCCAGGAAAAGACAGCACTTCATGAATCTACAATAACTTGATTAAGACTTACTGTATGAAAGCCATTACAAATTCAATTGTGGCAAAACAGTGACGCTAGATGGAACAACAGGGAGTCTTCCAATAATTCTGTCTGAGAAAGGTGCAGAGGAACGCAGCATTCACCTCTCCTCAGTACAGCTGTGACGAGTTATTAAAAGTGCAACCCAGTCCCAGGGGGTGGTGTGTAATTTTAGAATTAATATACAATTTAGAGCTTGGTGTTTGCAGCTTTTGAATTATTCAAATGTACTGCTATGGGCTCGGGTTTGGTAGGAGTAAGCAGTAGGCAGTTGCCATGCATACAAATGAATAAATTACGCGAGACGACATAGATTAGAAGAACATAAACATTTGTGCCAGGAAACAAAACAAGATGTTTGCTCTTGTGCAGAGTTCAAATCTGAAAGGCTGTAACATACTAATAGGAATAGTCCACGTCCGTAAGGAAATCTTTCATCAGCAGCCAAATTCGCACGTCAGCACTTCACCTGTTCACTCAACAAAAATACATAAATCAACACATTTTCTGCAGGTATAAGATTTGACTCATCTGCTAAACTTCAATGGTATTACATGATTGGTTTTTTATTGTTTGATTTTTGTGTTTATATACATCAAGTAAGTAGCAATAACTATACAAAGTAAAGCACAAAAGTGTGGTTGTTTATATTGGACTCTGGTGACTACTCGTGTAAAATTAATATGAATAACAGAAAAGCACCGGAGAGATATTCATGATATACATTCATAGATATTCATACTTGCTTTAAAATGCATTTATAATTAACCGGTGGGCCTGGGTTTGATTCAACTGAACTCCAAAGCTTTCCTCACAGAACAAGGCTATGGTGCCAAGTGAGAATACAGGTTCTAAACCTAGGATGTGCTCACTATAACTAGATCAATACTGACCTGTATTTTGTTTTGTGTGTTTGAGCACATGTAACGGAGTGTTCAACACAGCTGAATACCTAAGGGGTGTTGATTGTGTCCGTCTGTCAGTCATCCATCTATCCATTTTCTTCTACTTATCTGGTGGGCCAGGTTGCATGGGCAATAACCTAAGCAGAGAAACCTAGACCTTCCTCTCCCCAGCCAACTCCCCGAGCTCACCTGTGGGAACACAGAGATGTTCCCGAGCCAGTCGAGTGATATGTGTCCTGCGTCTACCCCAGGGCCTAATCCCTGTATGACATGACCAGAACTCCCGCAGGAGGTACCCAGGAGGCATCCTTGTCAGTTGCCCTAACCATCTCAGCTGGGTCCTTTCAAAATGGAGAAGCAACTCCACTCTACACTGACGCTCTCCCGAATGACTGAATCGAAGGAAGTGACAAGCCTCCAATCAGAGAAAGTTCATTTCTCCTGCTTGAATCCACAATCTTTCTTCAATCACTACCCAAAGCTCATGACCACAGGTAAGGGTAAGGATGTGGATCGAGAATCTGTACAGGGCTAAAAAATGTAATAAATATTTGATGTTGTGACCATTTCGCCAGCCTATACGACAGTAAACATAGTTTGAAACTACAAATTGTAACCCTAAACTTATTAGGAAACGCTAAGTGAGAATTACAGTCGGGGCAGAGCATAAACAAGTAAATTAATAAATAACAACACATAACCAATTTCAGGAAAATCCATTTATGTTTTTGTGCCAGAAGGGAGGGAAGAAAAAAATTGGCTAACATAACAGAATATTAGGTTTTTATATCACCAAATATTTGTATTAGTTTTAAAACTCCTTTATTAGTCATGCTGTAAATTTAATCTTAGAGGTTCTCATTCCCATTCTGACGAGCACTCTGTTCACCATGTGGGGCAACTTGAGTTAAGCAACTTTCCCAAGGACACTTTGGGATGTGTTAGGTGGCAAATCTCGAGAAACAAAAATACCCCAATGCAAAACATTATTCCCCTCTCTCTGACCAAGCTTTTTAATATCGGAATCATACATCTTAATATGAAAGAAAATCAATGGTTGGCTAAATAAAACAAGGTTCTCTGAACACCAGCAAGTTTGTTTTACTGTGTCTTGTTTATACACTACACCAGCAAAAGTCATTAATCTTAATAGTGCTGCTACCAATGACATTTCTTACATGTAATGAGAATGGGAAGACAATCTTAAAAAGCTCAATCACATTTTTCATATGACTAAATCAGCCCATTTATTTTGTAAAATTGCATTTCACCAGCAGCCCAAGGTCTTCCTGTAGTATGCATAACAAGCTCACTTAGTGTGGTATGTGCTCGTTCTGGGACTCCAATTACCGAGCATCCTGGAATACGTTTGGCATTTGTCTCTTCCTTGCTGACATTCAGTTTGAGTTTATAAGGCGCTTCATTCATTCCATCTATGATTTTTTTGTTTTGTTTTGGCATCCACAGTAAATGCAGGAATGTAATTTTCATCCATCCATTTCACAAACTGCTCATCTTGTTCAGGGCTGGACAGGTCGCCAGTATATCACAGGGTAAAAAAATATAACAGTCTCAGACAAGAGAACACATTCAAGTATGTATGAACATGGAAAAAGACAGAGAGAATTTCTCAATAAACCACACAACAAAACTAGTTGTGAAACTGAGGGGGAAAGCATTTTAAAATAGGATTCTTGCACCTTTATAATTCTTCTTAAAATCAAAAAAATGAGAATTCATATTGAACAATGATGAGATTGTATAATACATTTTGGACATTTTATAAAATATCAGTTTATATCAGTAACGTAGTAGTTACTGATATAAACTATGAGAGAAAAGCTGTTCATCAGTGCAATAATATCTACAGCAATATTTGACAATTTCTTTATCGCACATGACAGTAAAGTCTTGTATTTTGGACTGTTGCTCAGACAAACCAAGGATTTTGAAGACACTTTTACCACTTTGATCTGTGCTTTAACTATTTGCACTATTTAGAGCTTCTACTGGTATACCTACACCAAACTGTTCGGTTTTTAAGATAAAAGCTACAACTGCAAAAAAAGTCAAATTCAACTTCTGGATCTGTATTTTTTCGTATTCTTATGATTATATTCAACATATTTTCTATACATTACAATTTGTCAGATTTACTGTGCATTACCATGACTTGTATTAGAACATGTATTAGAACAACATCAATCAGTACAACACATTAAAGAGTCACAATTAAAAAGCGTGGGGTTTTTCCTGTTATAACCATGTTTGTGGATAATATTAGACTTTGTTGTTGTATTTTAGTGGATCTGTAGAAAACCCAGAGATAAACAGTGGCATCTTTAAAATACTCTACTCTAGCATATTTATTTTCTGTGAGGGTAAAGCTGAATAATAAACACACTTTTTCATCTGTTTTAGTATACAGGAAGAGTCGGTGTGGCTTCTGTTAATTAAAGTAAGAAATATCAAGTTATATTTGTGAAGGAAACATTAATTAGGTAAGTGCCCCGCTCCAGATGTCTGCCCTGTAACTACATCTTAAAACTAATAAATGTATGTGATTGCTGGTTACCTCAAAGTTGACCAAGTGACATGAAACCACAACAGCTTTATAAACTAAATTTGGTGGGGGGGACTTTTATTCTGATCTTGACTTGCTAGATGTCTATTCAATCCGTTAATTTTGACGTAGCTTCTAAAACTGGGCCTTTTAATGCTAAATCAACCTCAGTTTCACAATAACGAGAAGGCTCCAATGTACATGGTGATACTTGAATAATTTATGATTTTCCCTACAGTTTGCTTGCCTTCTCGTTATCGCGGCTGGAAATGAGTTTGCTGAAAACTGGCCAAAGTGAGAGCTCCCCTCTCGGCTTACAGAACATGGTGCATTAAAGTGAATCACAGCAGACAGCTGGGGCCGCCCTTTATGGTAATGCACCCTCTACAATTACTGCTTCGACCTTCCCTGGCAAGGAAAAATGGGGAGACGTCCATTTAGCGCCCCTTTCAAACACTTAGTGGCAGGCATGTTGGGCAGCAGGACCACCTTTTGCCTGACATTGACTCTTGTTTAGAGGAGAAAGAGAAGACATTAGAAAGGTGACGGGTTGACAGATGAGATGTATCTGTCAACCAGCAAGAAGAGCATGGTGCATTAATGCATCACCACTGTCCAGATCCACAGAGGTAGTTGAAGCTGGTTGGAGATAATAGTGCCAAGTACTGCTGCAACTATCAGTTTTTTCCTACCATTTTATAGAAACCCAGTTCCAAAAAAGGTTGGGACACGGTGGAAAATGTACGTAAAAACAGAATGCAATATGTACAGGTTGCACCTCCATCCCATCAGAGATGCAGGTTTTTTAAGTTAGCACTGATAACAACCTGGATGGTTCCTCTCCTCGTTGGTCTTGAGAATGCAACATGCATATTTTTCCAAAGAGAATTTCAAATTTCGATTTGTCTGACCAAGAGAAAAGTTTTCAACTTTGTCACAGTCCACCATAAATGAGCATAAATAAAGATAAAGATATTATAGTGTAGACTATGTAAAGACTGCACAATAGTAAGTGTTGGGGGGGAGGGGTTGGAGGAGCAAATGAACAGAGCCACACATTAAACTCAAATGAACATTATCGATGCAATAACTGGTTAATATACTGTGTGTGTGTCCTGAGTACATTTAAAAAAATTACATTTAAAGTTAAGGTTATCCAACTTTTTTTAGGTTGCTGGACCTTCACGGCACAAATTTTTTTGTTAAAGCTGAGAACGACTGCATTTGGTGTTAAAGATAAATGGCTTATTGAAAACTCTGCGCTGCATTTTTAACTTGTTCACACGGCTCCTTGTTATGGAAATATAATTCAATCACTTTCATGGACTGAGCATATCAAGAGTAACATATCTCATTGCACAAAAACACCCAGCTAAAAGTAAAGTATGAGAAAACCTCCCATTATAGACGCTGAAGGGTATAACCATTTAGTGCTCACTTAAGCTGCTTTCAAGCATGCAATGCAGCACTGAACTTTTATAGATATTACTCAGCTGAGCTGTATGTAACATGTCTGATTCAAACAGTCATCTTAGCTACCCGTCGATCTGCATTCCCTTCCTTGTATTTACTACTCACCACACCACACCACCGCTTCCCTAAACCCTTCCTGACTATATACATTTGTGGACTATCCTTTTTATGTGCTACATGTGTGAAAAGGTACCCTCAGACCTAATTCTCCTGGCATTGCAGGAGGTTAAATGAGTGAAAAATGTCTATAGTATAATGTGAAAAAACCCTCTATATACTGGTGAAAAAAAACTATTTTGAGCAGATACAAAACATGTTGGCGGAGGGTCTGCAAAATGTCTCCAAACAAAAACTTGAAAACATGTTTTCATGCAGCTGACGAAGTTTAGGTTGAGGTCTACTTTTTTTTTCAACATTTGTACAAGCTTAGTCACAATTCATAGTATTACAATTAGACACAGGCATTTCAAGCAAAAAAATACCAACCAGATTTCTTGCACACAGACCTGATAACTTCAGTTTTTGAAGGAATCCAAACAGAACTTTTTAATTGCTGTTGTCTTTGGATTTTCGTCTTTCCTGTTTGCGTTCAGAACGACGACTTTTATCAGTTTGGTGTCTGATGATAGTTTTGTTATTTAATGGCTGCTGGCTACTGTATATTTTAGTTTAGTAACATAAAATATTCATTTAGGGTTTAAATATATCTTGATAAGTGAAAAGTCAAGCTTTGTACAAGAATGTGACCATTGCATGAAATCTTTTTGGTGTAGGAGATAAAATTTTAGAAAGAGGAGATGAGAGAGTGTTATGCTCCCAGTAGGTTTCTTATTGTGGTGTTTTTGATCAAATGTGCTCTTTTTTTGTCTTTTAGTTTAAAAAAAAGGCTACATAAATATTTTATACTACAAAAAAGCAAAAGTGCTTCACTTAGGCTATAGCTTCAACAACCCCTCCCCTTGTACACAACATGTTGACATACAGGAAGGAAGGAGGAAGAAGGAGGAAAGAAAGGCAGAAACTCACCTTTTATTCTCAGGTTCTCTGGAACGCCATCCTGTTGGAAAAGCAAAAAAGAAAACAGAGATAAGATCTATGAGATCAAAACTTACCAACATTAAGGTAAATGAGTGCAGTTACATGTCCTTGTATTAGATGAATGACATTCTGTAGTCCATTCAGTATATTAACATTCTTCTGAAAAATGGTGTTTCACATCTCAATGCAATCATCACACAAAGCCTAAGGACTTCATTCTGAATGCAAGAACTCTGAATGTCTGAATGTTAAATAATATTGCATAAACAACCCAAACAACAGTGTACCTTTACACGGCAATTTGACTCACTTACACGGATAAAAGACAAACCTTAAGCTCTGAGATTTTATTTACTTACATATTATTTAATACATATTATTGACTTCTTCTTGCTTTTAGTCATTAGATATGTTTCTTTAGCTTCTGATATCTATTTACATCTATTTAGATCATTGTATCCAAGAGTTTTAACTTTCTTTTTTGAACAATTTAACCAAATTAGTAGTCCAGATGCTTCTTCAATTGACAAATAAATGTATAAATGTAGTGTAACAGAAAAAAATATGCAGTAAAAAAAAAAAGAAAAAGAAAAAACATATTACAAATATACCAAAGAGCAAACAACTAGGACCTTCTGAGTAGCCGCGCTTTAACAGATTTGCATGCTTATTGAGCATAGTTGTAGAAAATGCTGCTATCAGGACTACTATTCTAAGTAACTGCTCTCCAGAAACCATGAATGCAAAAGAAAGAGGCATAAATATTTGATTTCTCTACAGTGAAATCTGCATAGCTCATCCTTCTCGTTCTTGTACAGAAAAATCAGATTCTCTTTCTAGCAGCTCGAGCTGGGTGGCGTTATGAGGAAGATGCATTATGCAACGGGTCTACAGTCAATAATGAACTGTGGTCCCTGAATGCATGAAGAAAACAGCAGTTTACCCATTTTCTCAGTTTGCACAGAAATCGACCTACTGTGCATTTTCTTCCTAATGCGCTATTAATTACCTGTCAATTAAAAAACAGGATATTATGCACTTAATGTGTTTTAAAGATATATGGGTAAGCATATCCAAGAGATGTGACTTTAAATATCAATTCTGACTGAAGGAGTAGCACAGCTTATCTTGCTTCCTGGGTACCATGTGTATACATTTGACATTGTCATATTTTTATTTAGACTATACTGGGGCTGTACATACTGAGCCCTGCTGTTAATGAAATCCCTACCCCACACAAAAGAACATCCACATGATTGATAATCTAATAAATATTGATATAGTGATTTATTGTAAACAATATCTAAAATATCAATATCAATATCAATATCTTAAAAAATAATAAACACATAACACATACACATTAAAAAAGTGTGAAAAACAATTACATTTTCTTTGTTCTTAATTATAATGACAAAATATTAATGTATAAATATCAATAGGAACACATAACACATGTAACTGTACCAGTAATTACCAAAAATTATTAACTTAGTGTTTAGTGGTTACTATTAACTGCACAGTTTCTTTACCATGTTTATTACAAAGCACTAGCAGTGGGTCCAAGTTAGATTTTACCCTGGTATGTTTCCAGAATTTGCAATCCATGCGTTCCTAATGACAATGGTCTTCAAGACATACCACAAATGTCAGCCTTCTCTTTGTGAAAGTTGAGGATGAATACATAACTCTGACAGTCCCCAATGTGGCTATGACATTATATGAAAAATCCATCACGTGGTTTCTTCGATGCGCAGGCACATCACCCAGCAATCACTAAAGCTCAATTTAAACATTGTGATGTGGTAACAGCTTTCTCTGCTCATCATCTTTCTGGATGTTTCAGGAAACACTGCTGACCATCAGATACAAATCAGAGAAAACACCTGTGGCTCTCTGACATTCTTTGTATAACCCTCCCACCAAACAGACACACACACATACACACACACTAGAGGAGCTGACATTTAGAATTGCACTACAGGTAGGGAAGATATCAAATAGGGCTTATTTGCATATAGCAGACAATGTTCACACTTCATTCGTTTGAAGAGAGTGATTTCTCCTGAGCCACTGGCAGGCCTGTCTCTTCTGCCCCGAGACTCCGGGGACAGTGAAGCACCCAGCTGTACAACTCGTGCTTCATCTGCTCCTGTCACAGCTAGCTGGCTGACCGCCTACATCTATCTCTCTTTCTCCCCTTTTTGTGTTTCTCACTGTCTCTCAACCATCCTCACTCCACCAGCAACACCTCCCCCTTGTCTTTTCTTTCTCCCGCTTCAGATCTCACAAACCTCACTTCTCCAGACCACCAACTTCCAAATACACTCCATCTGGAAACATATGACAACAAATTGCAACATACCAGTATGACAAGTGACCAGAATACGGTACGCAGTACTATTCCTTATGAGCAAGACTGGTTTATTTGTTTGACCAATAGAGAAGAGTGACAAAACAACAGAGCTGAATCCAATTTTTGCCAGGGCTGATGTAAGGTCATCCAACAACAATGTACACAGGTGAACAAAAATAGACATGTGCATATTCCAGTAGATTATTTTAAATTCCATGAATTGAGAGTCATTCTTTTTCCTTAATATGCTGTAATGTAATGCACAGATCCAGCACCTGTACCTTGCTAGAATTATGCACAGTATCTGTATCTGCAACAGCATGCCCAGACAAATAAATACTTAAATTTCTAACAAATGCTTCACACGGTCAAGAAGTTCAAGAAAACAAATGTGTAATTTAGCCTCTTTGCATCATAACACCGTTGCTGTCTTTTCATGGTTTATCCGTTTATAATTGTCTGTGGGTAGCTGTGTTCAAACTGTTTCTGACAAAGGATGGTGGGGCCAGTAGTTGTATTGCTAAGACTCATCATGTTGACAAGTAACAACTATTAATAAATAAACCAAAAGAACAGGGAAAATAACCATGTAGCAGAAAGACTTTGAAAACCACAGGTCAACACATTGTTATTGTTCTAGTAGACTGGCTCCGTACAGCATCTCTGCCTTTTCGGCCCCTGCGGAGACGATACAAAAGCTGGTTACCTCAGTTTCGGGCTGGCTGCCATTTGAAAGCAGACAGCTCATCAAGATGAGTGACAAGGGTTGGGGCTCAAACTGACCAGCTGAGGAGGAGAGGGAGGAGGAGGAAGACGAAGGGGGAAATAATACTGACAGAAGTCACGTTTAGGCCAAATGTTGCCTGTTGCAGCCTTAACTGATGCTACTGTACAACAAGCTGTTTCTTGTGAATTTTGCTGTTCAATCTTGTTGTTCCTCCCATTCCCCGTCTCTTTATCTCAATCTAATTTGCCCACCACCCCCACTCCCTCTCTCCCTCTCTCTCTCGCTCTGCTTATCCCCTGTTAATCTAGATTTGCCATGTGGCCAAGCCAGTGCCGGATGGATGGGGCTTTGCACACACAGTTGTCCTTGCTTCCATTTTGTTTGTCCTGACATAACAGCTTGATGTCAAAGCGACAAAAACTCACAGAAATTGCTGTAGTCCCTCATGCTGAGCAAGCCTGGCACTTCTACGTGATTTTCACAAATTGCACACTGAGCCCTCCATCATTCTTACAATTAAACTCTTCATGTAAGACCTTGGCTGAAAGATCTCAAAGTATCAGGAGATTAAGAGTAGCAACAACCACCACTTTAAATGGCGTATGCAATAAAACCCATAATAACTACAGGCAGGGATCCGTGTCCTATACCTGACCCCATGTAAAGGATTTCACAGTGAATTTCTGAAACAATGCCATGGGAATTACACATGGGAGTAGAACACGTGACCAGCTGTTTATGACCACGTGGTGACTGAACTCTTTGTGAGGAAAGCTTATAAGGTTGTGTCCGATCACGTTACCCAAGCCAAATGCTGTCCTTCGAAGCACAGGAAAAGACATCGCATTAACCTTCCCAGCTTGAAGCAAAGCACAGTTCGCTATTTTCCATCCCTATATTTCACTGCTAGAGCTTTAGTTTTTTTTAAAAATGAGGCACATTAGAGAATATGAAATTGTTATTTTATCTCATTGACTTTATCATCTACTTTTAAACTGTACTTTTATTTTGAGCCGACTATGTTTTTCAACTTGATATTACTTCTCCACAATAATTCACTTTGAAACAACTGTTAACACAGCTCGCTCAGCTTTATTGACAAGAGCATGACCCGAGTCTCTCTGCAGTCCAGACAAGAGCTGAGAAATTCTCTAAGCAACAAAAAGGCCAATGACATAATTTGAAAAAGGGCTTACTTTTGGCTTTTTTTCCACCAAAGGGCTGTAAATTTCCACAGTCTCATTTGACAGGCAGATAGATGAGTGCAGTTTACCTCTGTCCTCTCGCAAGACGAATTGTAATGGTATGCAGATGCTGTAATGACATTCCTCTGAGATGTAATCACAGCGCCTGGCACATTAATTTCACTGGAGTGGAAAAGCACATATATCATTTTTGTGGCTTCTCGTCAGATTTCCGCTACATGTGGGTATACATTACCTTAATTATTAAAGTCACTGCAGTTCCAAACCACACTAGCGAAAAGAGACAAAGTCTAAACCAGTTAGTTTCAATAAGAGATAATGTACTGCTGAATACAATAAAGAAAAAAGCACCATGCAGCTTCAAAATGTACTGGTGGTTAGATTAAAAGTACTTAAAGAAAATATGTCTGCCTTATTCACATGTATTCACATGGTGCTGCAAAACATTGGAAAGTACACTCTCTTTAGTACAAGAGAGAGTAATGGGAAAGTAGAAATACTGGACTGTGTTGCAGTGGAGAGATTAAAGAGACACTACAAGTGAAAAGGGTCATATTCATTACAACTAGATATCACTGAAACACTTGCATTTTATTACTTACATTAACATTTCTTAATATTTAAAGGAAGTGTTTACCACTGATTTATTATCTGCTTAAGACATGTGTAACTCTTTTTTTTTTTAGCCAAAACTAGGAAAGAAGCAAATTTCCAACAAGGCAAAGAAATTTGTTGTTTGCATATTGTTTTATCAGAATTAATGGAAGTGCTAAGGCAGAGCTAGATCACTATGTACATAGATTAATTCTTACTGCAGTGCTCTGGGTTGCTCTCCACCATGAGCCCTTTGCTGGCATCATTCCTTCTTCCCTTTCCTTCCTGTCTCTCTCCTTTATTATCCAATGTTGTCAAAAAAAAAAACCAGCCCAGTAGCACTGTTGGATTGAACTCCAGCAGATTAAATGCATCTTAACAGAGTGTATTTTTGTTTCCTCCACTCAAACTGAAAAATTATATTTTTAAAATGAAACAGCATCAAGCCATTCCCAAGGTAAGATGAGGTAACTCTGGATTATTCACAGGCCCAGATAGAAGTAAGCTCCACTTTTGGATTTTACATTCGCTGCAAAAAGAGGAATGGATTAGACAATAGTTTTATTTTTTTCATTTTATTCCAAATGTAACTAGTGCATAAAATAAGCATCTTATCAAGCCCTCAAAAGTAAATCTTATAGATTTAGGCGCCTGGAAGCCACTCTGCCTACTTGTTGATATTTTTGTTCTTAACAATGAGTCTGGGAATTCAGTTCAAAAATCACCATCTATCCCTGAAATCCTTCCTTCCCAAGTGTAAATACAAGCTAAAGCAAATGACATTACATCTGCTTTCCTGGAAACTAGTTCTTCTTGCTCTGCCTCATCCTCGGATATGTAGGATATGGAAAGATACAAATCATATAACTCGCTAGAGAGGTACGTTTTTTGGGGGGATTTTTTTTAAAGTTGCCAGGTCGTGTTAGATGGAATCCATCCCTGTCCATGCAGAGGTGGATGATGGATCATTTGCTGCGCCTCCCTTTGGTATAAAGCACTGCAGTCTGGCAGAAGTGCTATCTCTGCAGTTTATTAGCACCATATTACAAGATGTTTGGGTATTGAAGTTTAAATCGCTTCACTTTCTTAAAATACTCAATTTTCAGATTAGATGTTGCTAGAAAGAATCACAAGTCCCAAATAGCTGATATGTGTAGTCTACATGTTTAGAAAGCAACGCTGTGAAAAAATGTTCTTCAAAGGTCAAAGTGATTTTGACCATTGTGTCGATTCAACAGCTTTGCATCGCTTCCAGCTCCCCACTCAACTATGATACAGCGCAATGACGTTCCTACCATCTGTTCACTCTGACTCCCGCTCTTTCTAACTACCTCTCACCCTACCCGCCCTTTAGTACCACTGTCTTTGCCATTCATTCCACACAGACGTGATTGTAACAGACCGACATAAACAAACATGAAATGTAGCCGGGAGACGAGAGATTTTCTTAAAGTAAAACAAAAAAAACCCACAAAGGAAAACAACTTTTTTCTCCTATTGTTGTCACTGCTAATTCTTATCATGGACTGGACTGAAAGAAGTGTTTACTAGCAAACATAATTGCAAAAAGGGGGCTTAGGGGAAATGAGTACTGAAGGACCACAATCTGACTAATGCCTCTTGACAAAACAATTTGTTTTCCTCAACTCTCCATCTGCCAAAACAGTCAATTTCTTTCCTAGTCTGGTTCTAATTGATCCATGCCTGCTGTGCTGGTGTTTTGTAACTGGATCAGACGAGAAAAAATGAGCATGCTACTTATTTTAGAAACTTTTTAAAAAAATATCTTGTTCCTTAAGATGTAGCAAGAAATTAATAAAAGCGGCGGAATTTGCTTTTGGGGCCTGCCCTCTATTACTAAGTCAATAAGCGTCCAATTACATCTTTTACTTAAAACACTCAGCTAAAATGCCACGCCAGCATCTTCTTTCAAAGCTCGTCTTCATCTTTGCTCATCTGTTCCTCACATTAATCTGATGTTGTTTTTGAAATGACAGTCTTCTGGCTCAGAGGGAGGGATAATGATTCATCAAGTGGGCAGAAAAACAACAACCGCAGGAGAGTCATATGATGTAGGAAGACGGTGCCGGTGTAATGAGCTTCATACTTGGCCAAAGCACACAGACCTGTTACGGACAGCATGAAAAAACAGAAAGGCAATCAATACCTTGTGTCGAAATCTCACGACTGGTCGATAGGGCGGTGACCCAAATCCCTCCTTGCTGGGTCTCCCGTTGGTGCCAAGCGCAGCGAGCCCCAACAGCAAAATCGCAGCAGACCACCATCTGGTCGTCTTCATTGGTCTTTTCCTGTCAAAAACCAAACAAGAATGGTGAATGCGTACTCTCCTCCAACACTCTGCAGGTTCAATACTGGTTGGCCAAGACAATACATCAAGCCCACAATAATTAGTGAAGACAATGAGAACCGCAAAACTGTCGCTGATTTAAACTAAAGCTATCAATACGTGGCCCACACTCGGCAGGGAGATTAGATCTCCTTTCAAATCAATTACGGGGAAATAGACGTCATGAGAAAATCAAGATAAAGAAGACAAAGAGCCAATATATTAAGGCAATTAAAGTGAGGGCTTTGGATTAATTAGGCTGAGTGTCTAAGTCAAGCAACTGTGATGAAGTGGAGAGATTACATCTTAAAACAGATTCCTCACAGCTTTGCACAGATGCAGCCTGGAAATTTTATTTTTTTTTAAAGTGAGAATATTCACTTTTCACCTCCAATTCAACTGCATTTTCAATTATTCATTGGACTGTGTAAAAACAAGTTTGACCTTTGCATGACATGAATTAAACAAAATCACACTTGTGGAGGAAAGGAGGGGGGAAAAAGAAAAAACAAGCCCTGTGGAAATGTCTGTGTCAGTGAAACGGATAGGTTCGAGCAAGTAGCAAGGCACAGGACATCCCCAGAGAAGACGATACGTTAACCACTCCTCTTATACCGCCTTACACGCCTTACACGCCTTACACGCTAAACAACTGTTATGTTGAAACATGTGCATTTGTTCCTTCATATTTTTATCCCTCATCCTTATCTGCATTTACACCCTCAGGTTTTTTTATGCACCTCACTGCAAAGATCTCCTCCATCAGAAGCACTTTATAAATAAATCTGACAAGACTTGACTTGTTTTTTTTCCCACAGTCAAACACTGAGCTGCACTTTCTAAGACATCCAAAACCATTCTCCAGTGAAGGGAGATGAGTGACAGCAGGATGGTGACCCCGCTTCCTTGTTCTTTGGAGCTGACACTAAGTCAGACAACGATGGTGCTGCTGTGGCAGCTCTGTGGGTCCACGCGCTTTTCACTGGAGGTCAGCAGGTTGCACCAGCAGAGCAGTGTGTCACTGTGATGTGCCGGACAGAGAGGAGATACTGAAACTTTATTTTTGTGACTTTACATGTCTTCTAGAGCCTTCCTCTGTTGCCTGATGCCTGCAGGATTTCTGCTTTGAAATTACTTCCTTTTATTTCAAACCTACTTTTTTTTTGTCATGTGGAGGAGATATAAAGAACTTAGTCTTTTGGTGGAAAACACATTTAATTAAAAATATTTTCAACAGCTGTGTTGTATACTGTAATTCTCTGGCAGATTTTTCAGACTTTTTGTTTCATTGGCCTTTAGAAGAAAAAAGATCAATGTTCTTTATCGAACTCTGAAACAGCCTTGAATCCTCCTACACAAATTACACCCATCGCCAGCGCCCCTACTAACCAATCCAGTTCTTTTCAAGGTTTGATATACACCTGCCCCCCACCCCACTCCCGCCCCAAACAGAGACTTGTCTAGCTACAAACAAAAAACTTCTAGACAACATATTCATATAATCCTGTATGTTAAAGCCTTGGTCTTTAGTGTGGCTACCTTGTGAACAAAGCTTAAGCCTCTGTAAATGAAATGTCGTGCCAGGTCCTCTACCCCAGTGTGTCAGTGCAGTAGTGAGGGACATTCAAAGTGCCTCGATAATCAAGTAGGAGGTTTTGTTCTGAGTCTAGAAATTCAAAAGATCTATGAACCTGAAAAATAATTGTTAAAATGTTGGTAATGATCAACAGCCTTACTAACCCCCTGCGGACACATTATGTTTCTTTTATGCTATAGGGCATTAATAGTCGCACTCACTTTTTTAATGCGATCATATTCATATTCATTCTCTGTGCGTCGTAACTCTCCAGATCCAGGTAGGAACCCTGCCTGCAGCAGCTGCTGCTCCACTTCTCCGCTAACACAGTCTTTATGCCACACTAGGTGGATTACCATATTTGCTAGCACAATCAATCAACTTCTTTCCGGTATCCCAGTGTTAAATGGGTTATTAATGGACCAGCTTTTGCACAGTGCTGTGTCAGAGACAAAAACATATGCACAGTTTTAAGAAGTTTAACTGCACCATACAGCACAGTTCCTCAGAGACATTAAACTCATTATGATCAGTCACAACTGCGGCATAAGCAAGCACCTTTCCAGTCCTCCTTCTAGTGAATAATCAGTAATCTTTCTTGGAGCTCCAGACAGTTTTAAAACTGTGTTGTCCTATAATTCATTAAAATAACCTGATTTTCTTTTAAAGCCGCTATCACTACAATGAGTGCGTTGATTTGACCATTCACACACAAACAATAACAGCAGCTGAGCTATTAAACAAGTGTCCCCCACTTGTTTAATAGCTCAGCTGCTGTTATTGTTTGTGTCCTTTTTTAAATTAATTTCAAAATAATGCAATTATAAGAACAATATATTCAGCTTCCAGTTCAGTTCAGCCTCCAGTGAGTACCAGACGCATGGGGTACACATCCATGCATTCATCCATCCAACCTGCAGTTGGCAATGTCCTTTTAATCCGTTCAGCTTTGGTGAGCTCGACATAGTGGCACACGAAGTGGTTCTCAACCTGCTGTGGGTTCTGCTTAGATTGGCCCTTCAAACTGCAGAAGCTCTCCAGAACAGAATAAGGACTACCACCATCAGTTCCACTCCAAACAGTAGTTGGAGCTTGCTCAAAGGAGGCATCTGAATAATACTGACCGACCTGGCCAACGAGCCAGGTGGTAAGAAAACCTTGAGCTTGAGGGAAAAGGGGATTGTCCACATACAAATAGATCGCAGACTCTGTAATTCTTTGGGGAAAATGAAAAATAAATTATGCAGCCTTTAATATACCTGGGCTGAGGGGAAAGAGTAACTAAGTATTCAGTATCTTGCCCACGAATGGACAGGAGGACCAGAGAGGAAAATATTATAACTCAAAGACGTTCAGTGTGCTAAAATTAAAAAAGCAGAACTTCCAAAACAGCCATAAGGTTGAAATGAAAAAAGGATATTGAATAATGGTTGCAGAGGGATGACTGGAACCTCAATTTAATAAGCAGAAGATGGATGGATGGATGAAGACAATGCCCTCAATGCAGGAAAATGGCTACTCCCTGCCTATATGCCTATAAGCAACAGTGCTCAACAAATGAGCCTTGAAGAAAGGAAAGTTCAAAGAAATTCTGAAGTATAAATCATTAATATCAGTTTAAAGATAAAATTACTAAAAACCTATTATATTCTTTATAATAAACTGATGAATTTCATTAATTTTCACTGTGTAATTTATATGTGCCTAAATTTTTCAGCTTACTCAACAATACATTAATGTGGGTTGGTCTTGGTTCAAAATGGGCCTCTGGGTGTAACGCTGCACATAAAAATGATTGTCTGGATGTAGCTCGAGGTAAAGCATCTTTATCACCTCACCTCATAGTTTCTGCATTTTCTTCTTAAAAACAAAACAAAAATCTGATTTAAGTTGGAGTAAATTAAATCTAAATTTTTCTAAATGGCAGGCATAAATTTTTTTTTGATGGAGGGCTAAAACATCTTTGGTATGTACCAATATGTTTTATGTGAAAAAAAAAACCCAATTAAGAATAAATTAAGAATTTTAGCTCATTTTCAAAAAAAATAAAAATAAACAAATCTCAAAATATGGCAATGAAAATTTAGCAAAATCCCCCAAATATCCCAGGCACAGCAGGGCTGATCTACAACTGTAAGTCTTAGTATGTGAGGGAAAACATGCAATCTTGAGTAAATGCTGCACGTCTTATTTATTTCTCTTGAAAGCACAAGAGACAAAAACAGTCTCAATTCTTTTTCCCAGGATGCCCGAGAGGCTGCCATCATAACTTCGGCATGTGGTTTTAAATCCCCTAGAGCACACCTAAGCTTTGGCATTGACTTTGAAATGAAGTCTACCTTTCTCCCACTATGTACACAATGAATCATGCCCTGCCAAGCTCACAGACACTTTCCATCTCATTCAGTAGATTTCTGCCATTCATGCACTGGGCAAGTTACCATAAGCGCCCATACAGCTCACCTTACAGATACTTGGCTCTATGTATGCATCACACTGACTGCACCACACTGGGCACTGGCTAGATTTTAATAATGCACATTTTGAAATTTACTGTCAACTGTCATGCATGTGTGGTAACCCATAACTCTGGAAAATAGGAATATATTATTAAAGCGTGCCATACATTTTCCTGACATTATGCATGGTTCCCCCCAAAAGACCTTTACTCAAAAGCTCTCCCCATTATTATGAGTAATCTTGGACCAATTCTGACTTATTGCTGATAAGTCTTCAATTTACAGCTTTCTAATTACTGTCAGCTTGTCTCCAGTATAATTAAAGAAAGCCCTTGAGAAATGCAAAACTCTCAATAAAGCTGAACATCTACTGTTACCATCCCCAACTTTCTTCTCTCACTGTTTTTAGTCAGACAGCGAAATATAAGCTGCAGTATAGCTCGTGTTACAAAACAAACAAAGAACACAAAGAACAACATAATGCAAAAGTTAAGAGTCTTTCAGTCTTTTGCAAAAGGGCACCAAACCCTGTAGCAGATTGTTTAAAATACTTTTGCACCAAAAGTCACAGCCAACGCTTCCTTCTAACATCTGTTTTGCCCTGCTAATTACAATTTCTTTTTCAATGTTTCTCAGAGCTGCTAAGATTTCTCTAAACCCACATAAAATAAGGTCTGGACCAGAATAACAACATAATGAAATACTGTACACTTGGAGACGTTTTAGGCTCAAATCTCTGAACCAACAACCACGGACAATTTCATCTTTCATCCTTCAATGTAGATCTCCACTTTATCTTTTCAAGCTGTTGTAGCATCTCCCTCTGTATGAGCTGGGATTTGCTGAGCTCTTGTACTGATATATCAGCGAAATGGCTATAAAGATTGACCCGATATGTCTTTAACCCCATGTGCCTGGTTACAAAATTCAAGAGGTGGATGACAAGTTGAAACTACACCGAAGTGTGGTGCGTGCCAGTTCTGAAGTCACTTTTGGTTCACACAACTGTTCACTAGGGCAACAACAGAGAGAATAGCCAAGGCTTTAACCAGCCTTTACTTTAAAGACATTTTCCAGTCCTATTCTCCTCAAGGCCAAAGTCCTGATTTTATAAAAAATAACTCCCGTTCACTCTGCTTAAAGTCTTGGCTGTTCTATGACGTTACCTTTATTCACATGTAAAAAGACCACTCAGAAAGAAAGTTGCAAATAACATCAGACTAAAGCTCCTTGTTAGCAGACATACTGATGGTAACTTTAACTTTGTATTCAAACTGCCAACTTTCTAGGCAGAGGAGACAGAAGTTAAAACAGACTGTTGCACACAGAGAAAGAAAGGATATCATGTAGAGATACACATTTAAAAAATGCTTGTTTTTATCATTAAAGCACACAAGCGTTTTCTGTTAACGCCCACAAATAAAGTCAATGCAAAGGGCCACTTCACCAGATGCTAGAAAGCCCTCCATGTTCAGAAAACAAACTGAACTTGGTTGATAAGGAGGACTCACCAATTTTAATTTTTAAATACTATTGTACAGCTGTTTATTATTCCCCCATAACTTCTGTTTACTACCGACAATAATTCTTTTTTTTTTTTTTGGTTAATGCTTTGTTTAGGGGTGGGTGTGACAAGGTAATAGCATCATAAACATTAGTTTAAGTGAAATCGCGGGGTGTGGGTTGCATTTTATTTGAATAATAGTCACAGATGCAATTCAAAGTAATAAGCAATAAAGCAACAAAAAAACAAAGATTACATAAATGTCGGTAATAAATACACATTTGTTTTGATGAAAAATCCTATTCTGCTCTCTTCTCCTCCGGCTTAGTTTCCAAGCCTTCAGATTTATCTGTTCGCTCCTTGTTGGAAACCTGACATTCACGGAGGGAACCACAGTCTTAAAGCAGCAGCTGGATTCAGTGAATAGCACACAAACCTGAACTCCAGGATGTTTAATAACTTTTGGTTTCTGTTAAGAATGTGCACATGCTGTGAGCATTTTTGACATGACATGCTTTAAGGCTGTGGATTTTCAATTCATTGGTTTTCCTTTGCCATTTGAAACTTACAGCATGCAAGGTTCTGAACCTTTCAACTCCCCTCAGTTACCCGTGAGCTCTCCAAGTGGGAAACCGTAACCCCCTGTTGCACTGCACAGCTCCCAATTGTGAGTGGAGCAAACATCTATGAATAAGGAACAGGGCGATGCTGAAAGAAACATGCATGCTAAGTCAATGGACCGTGGCCAAACAACCACTGAAACACTCCATGAGACTGCTTCAAGGTCAATGTGATGGCTGCTTTTCTCACATTGCATATAAAGACAGGGGGGCAACTCTTCCTGACGTTTCAACACTAAATATAAAGATATTTTTAACAGAAGGAGACTTGATAATTCAACATTTTTTCATGGGCGCTAATCAATCAGGAAGACGTTAAAGAAAGAAAATGTTTAAGAAGTTGTTAAGCTTCATGCAACATCTTTGAAGTGCTAGATATCCAATTTACAAAATACAGCTTAAATCGCACTCTTGGTTTATTTTTACCATTTTGCTGCCACAGAACAAAATGATGACAGACACAAGTGGAAGAAACAACAGAAAAGGGTGTGAGCATGCCTGGCAGATAATAAAAAAAATCTAAATCTGTTGCTGTTATATCAATATTTAAATGCCATTTTTTGCAAAACGTGTTTGAAACCTGCCAAGTTTTAAAATGATGATTGAAGTTTTTCATCTTTCTTTCTGCGGCAGATACATTTTGACAGCTATGTCTTTTCTTCTATCCAAGAAGGAAAAAAAAACACTTTTTTGGACTCTTATTTTTCTACTTCGCTGGGCATGCGTGGGGTTTTTTTTTTTTTTTTTTTTGCTTTATATCAAAGTCATTAACTCGTGAAAATTTTAACCACAGGATTCAATAAAATCCTAGCTAAAGCTCAAATGCTTAAAAAAGTCAAAAGTGCTTTTGAATTTTCATGATCACATTTTGATTTATTTAAATGACTTGAATGCAACGTGTCACATCCACTGAAAACAGGAAAAAACACTCCACCACAAAATCCACACTAATATGTTAAAACACAGACTACGAGTGTGCCAGCAGACAGAAAGACACTAATGGGCCACATCATAAAATCAATCTAATCTGAAACAGTTGCCACCTGAATCAACTCAGAATCAACTTTTTGTTTTTGTATAGTAATGAGTATATTTGATGTAGCCATGCAACATTTCTTTAATACTATGGATATTTACCATGCCTTTGAAGTACAAAGCATTGAGTTGATATGTGCCAGTTTTTAATTCAGGTAATTTTGAGGCCTTGTAACTTCAAGTAAACAGGGATAGTTACATGAAAACCACATCAGTTAAAAACTGCAACCAAATGAATTTTATACTCCAAGTGTCATAATTTCAAGCCGAAACAACATTTTTGTTCAGCATAACTTTTTACTGTAACTGCCTTCAACATTAATGCCATAGGAGAGAAAAAACATCGGTACCCTGGATGTTTTATCTCTTTTCTCATCATTCACTTGAGAACATTTCAGAAAGTGAATTTTGGGTGAACTATTCGAGGTTCATATCAATTTATTTTTCAACTCTGAAAATTCCAGCTATCGCCTGTACTGAATATCTAAAGGCTCAAAGATGCTAGAAAAAGAAAGCACCTGCTCCACATGTATCCAATAGCAAGCAGAAGTCTTGAGCCACCCCTCATTTCTTTATAATTTGCTAGGAAAATGGAAAACAGGTGTAGCAATTTATTGAAACATGTGCAAACAGTCAGGCAAATAGAGTATAAAGCAAAAAACATGGTTTCTTGTAACTAACTGGAAAGCCAATATTTGGTATGACTACCTTTATTCTCCAACGCAGCCTGAACTTTCTTAGGCAAACTTGACTGACAGTGTTCCCCTGTGAGTTTTTCTATCCATACGCTTTTGCTGTATGGCAGTGTGTTTAGTAACATTGTCTTGCTGAAAAATTAAAATCCTGCCAATCAGATGCTTTCCAGAACGTACTGGATAGTGGGTCATTGAGGCCATTTCTGATGAGGCTTTGGTGAACAGTAAATTGATCAACTTAAGTGCCAGACACATCTCTCAGCTCCTGTTTCAGGTCTTTGATGTTTTCCTATTTCTTAAGGACATGAAGTTCAGATACTGTTCATCTGCTGTACAAAGAACGACTGGAAAGCCTAAAATAACTTTCATCCTCCAGTTATTCCAAATTTTCTAAGCACAGACTCCACATCATGCAAAGATATGCCTGTTTTTTGGCTACCGGTAATGTCTCTGAAATTACAAGAAAGGCACGCTCCTTGGAAGTAAAATATGCGAAATTGAGGTGTGGTTCAAAAATCAAGACTGTACTATATGCTCGCACAGAACTATCTTAAACATTAAGTAATTATTTATTTTTTTCGTTAAATTACAATCAACAGTAACATCTTTTAAGAAACACCAAATGCATTTAAGTTTAATACGTTTGAGTTGGTTACGTGTTAAGGCATTGCACAATTTCCACATATGTGGACCTCTACAGGCAGACCACAAGCTGTGTTTGCTGCACCGCTCTCACCATTAAGCATTTCAATAGAGGCAAGCTCGCCAAATCTACAAACACCTTGTACATGGGAAATGTAATGTTAAAGTTAATGCTTTGCCAAGTAATGCGAAGTATATAAGCTCAGTTCAACTTAAGTGTCCTCGGGCTGTTTTTATCAATGATAAGAACTCTGAGAGCATTAGTCTTGCACTCACAGACAGTAAGGACAAGTAGGTGAACTTCTGGGGACATGTGAAGACAGTTCACCGTCACGTTGACGCTTGCTAACAACCGCAGCGCAGTTACACCAATGTGGTTTTAATGTTATTGTGCTGTCACAGCTCAATGCTGCCTCTGCTGGTGGGAAGCAGATTAACAGCGGGCGTGGTGGGCATCGCTTCTTCTCAGAGCCCCATACTGACTGAGCCGAAGGGGCAAACATTCCACATTTATATTCAAATATGACACACATAGAGCTGAATTAATTTAAACTGTTTTAATTAGAAATGACAAGGCAGGTACTGTATGTGGCCCCATATATATGTAGACTATACTACTAGAATATGCCTGAAGAAAAATTAGGGAAATATAAATATTCACAGACACCAATTACAAATAAATGTATGGTCTTATTCATGAATATGGATTAACTCTAATTATTTTTTGTTCTATTTTTACCTGTGTAGTTATCTGAAATTTTATTACCACTGCAGTACAGACCTGCATTACTGAATTAAGACTGAGTAAGAGACGGATTAGGATTAAAAAAATATTTAGTATTTGTAAATAAGTTGTAAAAACCATCATTATACATGACTACTGAGACGGTCACCTCTCTGCATGATTTCAGTCATCTGATGTTAAAATATTCAGAACAAAGGACAGATGTTTAGCCATCAGCCAAATGCTGTAACATGCTGTAGTTAATAATGAAACAAGTTTTTTTTTTCCCATATTTAAGCAGATCTCAAACATTTGCCTTAAAGATTTCCTGAAATAATGTTTCCCTTTCATTGATTTCAATGAGGTGGTTTTCCTTTTGGAATATCAGGGGTCACACCAAACACTTTTAGAGTTTATAATGTGTCCACAGGTTTATAGTTTATGTTATGCTAATTTATTTTGTCTTTTTTTGTTTTGTTTTGAGGCTGTTTTCAATTGTACAGAATTCAAATGTGCTGTACTGGCTAGAAAAGAAGAGATTGATGAGAAATGCTTCCTTCCTTGTTAAGTACTGCTACAGTATGTACTGAAACGTGAAATATGGATGACTGAAATTCACAGCACTCGATTCTTTTCTTGTTATATGTGAAGGCTGCATTGGCTGGCGGGCCACACTTTCAGAGGACTGGCTCTAAGTGAACAAGCTGACCAAATGGCAGCAAAATGCCCCCCACAGCAAAGCACAGTTACCGGATCCCCTTTCTATAGACTTCTAAAACTCTGTTATTTTAAATTGACAGGATAGCCCAAAGTTATATCCCAAGGTCAACAAACATCTTTTTAACTGGGGCAGCATATTGAGTGGAAAACTGGACATTTCTCAACCCCCATTCTTTTTTTTATAGTTAATTTGTAGCGTCTCCTTTCTTCTCCACACAGATAACATGTTATATAACAAGAATAATTCACAGTAAAAACACCTCAAGAGGAGAAGTTTGGCTTATTTAGTAATTTCAGGTCAAATTAAGGTCTCATGTCATTGAGTTTCATTACAAACTGTACATTTTATTCAATATCTTTAACTTTTCTCTGTGTAAAAATGCAAAGCAGATCTTTTTTTAAAAATTTTATGTGTGTATTGTCTGCAGGGTCCTGCTCATATATTACACTCCCTAAATGATCCTGTAAATGTTGTGAAAAACAAATGCAAACAAATGTTCTCAAAATGCTTGCATTGGAATAAGCACATACATCACCACTGCTTATATTGGCTTATTTTAATTTGGCTAAGAATTATTGTTGATGTAATAGAATTTTCTCATTGGGGTTTCATATTTTGGCTTTCAGGATATAAAATGCTGCATATTATAGACAAAAACACCAAAAAACGTTTTAGACTAGATGAGTAGACTTGCCAAAACATATTGATATTTTAAGCTCCTGGGGTGCATGTTCACAGGAAAATCATTATCTTCAGCAGGGCAATTTCTAGTCAAAATAAAACCCACCTATACAGAGGAGAAATTGGATGGCAGCAGAGGTACTTGCGCCTGATTCAGCTTGCAGCTGATTGCATACTGTATACTGGGACTTGGATGCTCCCAGTTTGCTTGGCAAACCAATGATTTCCTCCAGAGACTTGTTTGAAATTATTCAGATTGTCAGTGAGGTCACTGGAGTGTAACTTTAGTCAGCAGATAAACGGATTTTCTATCCCCCACACTACTAGACCACCAGCTCCCCTCTTCCACCATATGCTTCAGCTGACACATCCTTGACCCCTGTGAGCAGATCTCTTTAAGCACGCTCAGCAGTATTGCTATGTACAGTTCAGTTTAAGTGGAGCACTACAGTTTGTCTCTGAGATATCTGGAGAACGCTGGAGCATCTGTTGTGTGTTTGCTGCCCAAGCACATTGCCGAAGCATGTCTTATGTGGCAGAATTATCGTGCCACTTCTCATATACTCTATGCTCATACTCATACATTCCCAACACCACTGTCTACTGATAAAGGACTCCTTCAAGTTCAAAGCACGTCCAAAACCACAGGCAACACTCTTTGCCCAAGGGTAGTGCGTCTGTTTATTCCTTGTTCTTCCCTTACAAATACTGAAAATGCTCTGCCAATCTCTCAGATAGAGCACTTCCTACAACAAAGGAACAGAGGACTCATTCTGAATGTCATACATGCCTAAATGGGTATCTCATATGGTATTCATGCTATGCCCCTGCATGGTGTCTGTATGAATCTTTTTTTTTAAAATTCCTAAAACCTTTGACTGCTTTGTTATTGTTTTGGTGCATCAAGAAAATGTTAGCCGCCTCTGTAGTCCATGCATTTATCATGTGCATGAAAATGAAACAGTTGGGGTTTGAAAGGGACATGCTGAAAATGTTTTGCATAGGGCAAAAACAAGCTTTTCACTTAGGTTTTCTAATGGTTATACGGGGGTACGAATTCTAACAACTCAAACAGACTATATTTCCTTCTGCAGGACTTGCAGTCAGTGAGTCAGTTAATAAATGGCAAAGTGGGTTCATAAAAAGGGGCAGCACTTGCCTAGAGGTTAGAGGAGCTGGCTGGTGACTATAAGTTTATATCCTGAGACGAACTTAAAGAAATGGGATTTTGAAGAAACAGGACAAAAATCTCCCCTCCAGAAAATATTGTTGAGATCTACCCCGGGCAATGTACTCAGTCCCAGCCAAGTATCTACTGTGAAACTACAAACTGGTCAGCAGAATCAACAAGAGAGTAATTTCCCTCTGTAAAAAGATGAAAATATTACATTTGACCTTTATTTTATTGGGAAAGGTTGAGATTTGTGCCTTCATATTAAGGTTTTTATTTCACAAGTCTCATATTTCCCAGCATAGGCTTGCATGCTATAACCTGAGCATGTATAGTATACTGGCTCCAAATCATAAATTAAAACTAAGATATGTGTCAATGGCAAAGCGTCGGGATTTGATTTTATATGAATCTTTCAAAAATGATAACATTGCCGAAAGCTTTAAACAATCCTCAGGTCACTTCCAGCAGTGATCCCAGGACTCTGTTCACTTCCAGCCAGTGCAAATCAAAGCCTTTAATTACCACACTGATAAGAGGCTTGCGCTGGAGTTTCATTTATGGAGCGGATAAATGTGGGATTGTTTATAATTAATTTCCAGAACAGTTGCCAACCTTTTCAGTGTATTTCCTGAAATTTCCACCGAGTCCACACTAGACAAATTTCCACTTTCTTTGCAAAACATAAGTGTTATCAGCCCCCTATGAATTAGAAGTCCACAGTCATGCGCTAACTTCTATTTATTATCATTTCATGCACAGGATTCAGTCTTCAAGGGTGCTTTCATTATGCATACCAAGACAGTAAGACAGTGCCTAGTGTTTGTTTGTTTTGTTCATTTGTTGTCAAATATTGCTAATTAAACGTTGACAGAATAAAGCCAATTCATGCATGGTCATCACCGTGAACATCACCATGCACATCGAGTTTGATTCATTTTCACTCAATTTTGACATCAACAGATGTTAAGATTTCCTCAACGCTAGTTTTAGGATTTTGATTTAGAAGCAGAGCTTCTTTTATTATTATTTTATTTTCATTATTATCATTAATATTTACTATTCGTTTTTAGAAAAGTGCTATGGAAAACTAAAGAAGGCAACGGAGCCTACAGGTGTAGATTTCATTGGGTACACAGGGGGAATATCTTCCTCAATGGCTACAGCACATATAACAAAAATATGGCAAAAGCAGCAACATTAGGAAATAAAAAACATAATGACATTTATCAGTGAGGCAAAAGTTAAAGGAGGAAGCTGAGAGCGCTGTGTGAGTTTGTAGTGTAGTTTGCCAAAATTGCTTGTTCTTGTTGTTGCAAATCAGCCTTAATAACATAGCTGACATGTACGTGATTCCTCAATAATCATCCCAAAACACAGACATGTGTGACATAATTGGAGTTTCGAACATCAGTGTAAATGTTGCTGGACTACAGGTGGCACATGCACATTAAAGCAAGTAGAAGCCTGATATCAAACAGAACACTCTGATGTTTGAAATCAGACAAACACAAAGGAGGACAGAAGAACAAATTATGTCTGTACGTGTGTTGACATAGAGAGGATAATAATATCAGAAAAAACAAGCATAATTGAGCATAATTGTTTGAGAGCAATACAGAATGCCAGAGAACCTTATTGTAACGTATTCTGGTATATTTTGAATTGTTAGTAAGCTTTTCATTGTTTTTTCCTTTGAAGACATTTTCACTACTAACTAAGGTTGAAAGGGTAGAAAAAATCCGCTAGTGTGGGAAATTATGTGTCTGAAGGTCAAAATGTCCTTGGGGAGGACCCCCCCCCCAGAACACAGCATAATGCAGCATGAAAACCCATGCTCTTTATTGGATCTATATTAAGCTGGAATCGTTTTTCCAAACTACTTTTTCCAGCATTAAAGACCTAAAATTCCACTTTTTTCGGTTATTTTACATCTTTAGTCCTTGTAGTTGCTCACAGTCTTTTATCGCTGTGCAGTTAAACATAACTGCAGTGCTGATCTGCTTGCACAGTCTTTTGGCAGGAACCTGGAGAGCTACATAATCACAGTTGTAGAAATTTGGCACTGCAATGCCGGAGATCACTTGTCTTTTAAAATTTCTGGCCCATGCTGTTGCCTTTTTTTTTATCTTTGACTTTCTCTTGATGAAGTTTTAGTTTTTGTACTTTTGTGCTCTTTTATCTATAAAGTCATGGTGAGATTTGCTGTTCATGATAACTGCTCTGCTTCTCTTTTTACTGCAAGCTGTTATAGCACCTGGAAACATAAAGCATACGTCCTGTGAGCATTTTTTATACTTGAAGAAAAGTACTAAAACAAACAGATGTTTATAAAATCAAATATGAATATGAATGGAATATCTTTTCGAATCAGCCTTCTGTGATATTAATAAGCAGCACTGTGTTAAGGAGGATCCTGTCCAAGAGTAAGGAAAGTTTCTTGCAGTTGGTCCTTCCTGCAGAAATGTTGATGCCTCTAAGGTAATACTTAGAAGGTAGAACTGGCCACATGCAAGTCCAAGCTGTGTATCATACTCAGTGCTCAAAAACCACTGAGCACAGGTGAGGCAAATTATTATTCCATTGTGCTGTCTCATGCTCTAAGGGGACTATTTACAAGTGTGTATATATATATATAAAAAAATAATATAAAATATCTGAATAATAATATCTGGAAAAGATTCCTTAAATATATATATTATTGATTTGACAACCCATCCATGCTGTCTTGTCTCAGAAGGATGTGGCAACAAGAACCCTCTTGTCATTTATCCAGAATTAGGTGGTTAGATGCCACCTCCTGACAAAACCATCATTGTGTAATCACTGGCCATTCATCTCAAATGACATGGTGACAGATGTGTTGGTGAGAGGATATGCAGCGTCTTTTTGCTATGAGAGCACTTCCTCTGCAGATTCCCAGCTGTGCTGGCAGCTGTATCTGCTGACAGCTAACATGGATTCTGGTTTGTGTGCGGCCTCTAATTTCCCTGTGATCTCCATATTTGGAAGATAATTTTGTATTCAATATATTTAGCTCATGTTTCTACACAGAGCCGGTCATGCGTGACCTTTCGTTATGCTGATGTCACTAACACTTTTTTGACTGACTGAGACTTAAAGAGTGAAAAATATGTGTCGGTGGCACCTGAGGAGTTGTAATAAGGTCCTCTGGACTTTCTTTGTGTTTAAATTCAGGAAGAAAGAGCATTTTATGACAGATTAACTAACCCAAGCTCACCTTTAAGCCACCTCTTTGACAGCAGCCTACTGTTTAAACGGGTAAAATGCCATTGGACTTCATTAACTGTATGGTGGTTTTTGCTATTCACAGCATGATAATGAGAAGAAATACTAGCCACAATGTGAGAAAATAGTTGAAAAGGGCTCTTTTTAAAAAAAAGAAAAGAAAAAAAAGAAAAGAAAAGCATGCCTCTGCTTTATTTCTTTCATTTTATCTAAGCTTAAATTGAGTCCTACTAGTTGAGCCAAATCTAAAAAAGGCTGAGGCCCAAACCTGGCACAGCCTTAATAATCATCCCTCAGATATTCTGGATCACGTCCAAATAGGAGGCAATTTAGCTGCCGTAATCACCATGATATATTAAATATGACCAGTTATGCTAATGGACTAATTCATTAAGCTAATTAATGCACTAATTTGTGTACATTTCATGTTAGTGTTATTGTCATTTTATAATTTGTAGGTGTTAATATCAGCTCTGTAGGCAGTGAAGAATTGAACAAATTTGACAAAAATGCAGTTTTCTATATTAATATGCAAATGTATGCAGTTATGCACTCAAAAATGTATCACATCACTCACTGATCTGCAGTTTGAATATAAGGTATGACAAACAGAAACCATGTGCATGATTACGCACCATGTGTTGGCAGGAGGTCAAAATACCCTGACAGTGAAGAAGTGCAGGATGGAGTAGAGGAATTCCTTGAAGTGAGATGGGTCAGCTTACTCAACAATTAATTAACATCACCTAGAGGATCTTTACAAAAAGCTTTCATCTTCACACATTTGGCTCGGTTGTGTGCATCAGCCTGTTATAGCCTTTTTTTGCAAGAAAGGAAAATCTTTTATAAAAGGACATCCAAGCTCATTTCAAACAACTGTAACTGTTGTGATATTTTGATATCATGGTAGCATTTACAGGATATTGTTTTATAGTGATATTATACAGGAAAACTGTCACTCAATAAGGCCCATTTACTAGTTGTTTTTCTCTTTCTCTCTGACCCAAGAATTGATGTGTAAGACTCACAGGCTGGTACCCCAAGGTCGAAAATACCACAGAGACGACACTACTTCCTTACTCCCATCCTCCCTTCTTTATCTCTTAGAAAAGGGCTCGTTAAAGGCCAGGTGGTTTGTTTCAGAATTCACTAATGAAAGAACTCTGTATTCTATGTCTAGGAGTGTATTTTGCTGGGATGATCACAAATTGTAGCTGAAGAGATAAACTACACAAAGGATACTTCTCTGCTCACAAGGCAGGAAGATGTTTCCTTATTTGGTCTGTACCGGTTTGAACTGAGAATCTGCTGACACACAAACCTTTTTCCTCTATATAAGCTGTTGTATACTTAATAAACCTTTGAGTTGGTTTGGGATGACAACCTAGAACAGTCTCCGTGTCTTCTTGTTCTTCCAAACTACTCCCGGTACTCCGGCCGGTACCGTGATTGCCCGTTGATCATGCATGAGAATATATTAATTTTGTTATATGTTAAAGGATGAACTCTGCTTATTGGTGCCCATGCCTTAGGAGGAAAAGCTCTATCTACAGACAGAGATTTCCTTCAGTAACATTTAAATATGAAGCAGAAGACAGATATTTATTTGTTAAATCTCCATATACAATATACTGTACGCTACAAATCTTTTTCTTGATTTTGGAGTTAAGTGTCATGGATAGAATATTATTAGCACAGCCTTCTCTCTTGATTTGCAAAACACTCAGTTCTTACCCACAACTAAAGTAAAAGAAGTCTTCCATTTTGACTGTCCATGCTTAAGACATCCAGTGGCCTCTACTACATTGTTACGCAGCCTCCCACCTGGAAGTGGTCTAATACGACCGCTACCAAACAGCATGGTGCAAACAACCAACAAGATGCACTTTAAATGTAGTTAGCATTGTCACCTCACAGCAAGATGGTCCTGGGTTCGAATGTTACTGTAGAGAGGTAGAGTGGTCTTCCAGTGCATGCATGGGTGTTCTTTTGGTAGCCTACTTTGGCTTCCCTCCACAGTCCAAGGACATGGATATTAGGCTAATCAGTGATTCTTAACTGACATGAATATAAATGTGAATTGCTGCTTATCTTTCTGTGCACCCTCACAGGACTGGCAACCTGTCCTGGGTGTATCCTGTATGGATAACTTGTTAAGTAAATGGATGGATAATAGGGAAAACAAATCAATAATTTAAGGCAAGTTGTAGCATGTAAGCCACTGAATGTGGTGTAGCATTATTGTTTTTAATAGATAGGAACCACAACATAACCTGTACACTGTAGAAAATTGATCATACATCATCAACACTGTGTGCAGTGGTTGCAAAGGTGATTACACCTTTAGGCATTTGCTGTGGTACTATCCTTGAGTTAAGCACCTTTAAATGGATATTACTGAAAAACTGTCATGTTTTTCTCAATAGAGATATCAAACCTTGACCAGAGACATATAGTAGATATGAAAATGTCACTGATCCAAACATGGATTTATCACTGATTTTTTTTTTATCAACTAAAAGGATAATTTTAATGAACTGCAAATAACATAAACACATTCTTTCAGTATGAATAACTGGCAAAACGACTTCATGGACTTGTTATCAAAGGAACAGGCAATTGCAATTCTGCAGGATGAAGAGGAGTAGGAAGAGTTTATTGGACCGTGGAACTTTATTAAATCTTGTTTGGGGTTTTTTTTTTGTTTGTTTTGTAGATATCATATCAGTGTTGGTCAAGTTACTTGAAAAAAGTAATCAGTAACTAATTACTGATTACTTCCCCAAAAAAGTAATCCCGTTACTTTAGTGATTACTTATTTTCAAAAGTAATTAATTACTTAGTTACTTAGTTACTTTTTAAATTTACAGCCTGAAGAGGTGATAAAGCAATAGATCTTTCAGCCCAATTCTACTTTTTCTACATAATCCATCATACAAAATGGAATCAAATGGAAAAGTCTCTTTTTTTAACTTGTTTTATCAGTTTTAATCTTTTAACTTTATGCATCAAGCAAAAATTTAATGATATGCAACATTCTCTGACTTGAATAAATTAGTTTAACATTTAAACCTATTTTCTACACATTCCAGCACATAAAATAAAATATTTTTTGTGTTTACACTCACTCTTTCAAATAGATGCAAGTAAAACACAGCAGAAAATAAATAAAGTCAAAGACTCAGCGGTCCTGTTGCTCTATTTTCACCTGTAAAGCAGGACTACGGTAGGCGGAGGTTTACCCTGGTGCAGGTGTGCCGCGGTCAGTTGAAGAATCCACGAGTTTCTCTGTGAATTTCTCATTACGTCGTTGCGCACTCGGTGCTTGCTTGGAAGTTTAGGGGTTTTTTCGCTGTAAAAAGAAGTTTTCTTCCCACGCACGATGGACACTAATGTTTTTGTCACTTTTTATGGAATCAAACTCAAAGTAAGGTCAGTACTTCCACGCTTTAAACGCTGCACGCTCATACTCTCTCCCACAATCGATATGTGATCCATTGTTGATCTGCACACAGCTGTTGTCACTAACGGCGCACTCGCTTACGTCACTGTCATGAGACATTCTCGCAAAAAAAAAATCACGGTTTTAGTAACGCAGTAACGCAGCGTTCCTACGGGAAAGTAACGGTAATCTAATTACCGTTTTTGCAATAGTAATCCCTTACTTTACTCGTTACTTGAAAAAAGTAATCAGATTACAGTAACGCGCCCATCTCTGTATCATATTGTTGAGTCTGTTTTATATTCCACTCTCATTCCTCGTTTTTTTCTGTTATTGTAAAGGCTGTCTATTTTTTTACTAATACAAATCTTCCAGTTAAATATGTTCAACCACAAAAAAGGAAAGAAAAACAGAAAAAGACAAAACAAGATAAAGCAAAAAACACTACAGAGTATGACTGACTGAGTGACATATTCTTACCTCATTACCCACCTCTAAGGTGAACTTAACTCCCATTTTGTGCTCGCTGGGCTGATGGTGAGTAGTAGATAAAAACTGTGCTTACTCAGGGCAGCTCTCAGGTGTGACTGTGTGTTATGAAGCATGCTGCTGATTTCATGCTCAGCTCAACCTAGCTTCAAGAAGTCTACTACCAGCCTCTGACTATATATACTTGATAGAATAATTATCGAACTGGCAAACAATGTTTACGTTTTGAGCACTTAACTGCTAATAATTCCAGATAGCATGACTTGTGAATGGAACGCGGGGTTGAAAAAGCACTCAGCCACCACTACGGCAGTCATGATGGTGCCAAATAGAAATTAAACTCCCAACCTACAATTAAAACTGACAGTTGAAATCTCCCGAACAGCTAGCTGAGTGCAGCTGAGATTGTTTTGTCAAGTGCTGCTTTCAAGGTCAACAAGTGATTTTGAATCTAAACTCTTGAGTCAATGTGGAAAAGAATTCCCTACAGAATAAAAAAAAAATTAAACATAACATCAGTCATGACACCTGATGAAGATTTGGTCACATGATCAAAAGCTCTGTGCTCTTGTAGCTTTTGCAAATCAGCAGTTCCCCCCCCCACCCCCAAATTAACTGACTAACAATCCAGAAAAAATATGCTACTCTTAGTTGCTACAGAGAATTTTAGCAATTTCATCTAAAAACAACTTTTCTGTTATATGATTTGGTAATTTCCAGCAGCAGCTGCACTCACTGCTTAGGGCCAAACAAGAGGCTGACAAATTTAGGCGGTGAACATGGTTTCTCTTTTCACACGGTAATATCGAGTGAATCAGATCATGACATCTAAAGTTGCCCTTTTTTCACATGTACAGTAGCACGCAGCAGGGGAGAATGCTCTTCACATGTTTTCTCTACTGAAAATACTTTGGTTTAGGTGATGGCTCTGCCTGTATGAAGCATGAAGGAGGCCGTGACATCCACCCACTAACTGTGAATTTATTTTATACTTGTTCTGTTCTTGCATACGCCCAATCAAAAAATTGCACAAGGGAGCTGGCAGGTTAAAGGTCATTTCAATCTGACTATTTGCATTTTCACATGTGCGTCTGTTAGGTTTAGAAAAGCACATGTGTGAGAATAGCTACCCCTTGCTGCTTCTTGTATACATATGAATTATTCACTAACACATTAGGTATAGCAGCCCAAGTATATGATAATAACATTTCAATTTGTTACAGTGCCCTTGGGTGAACAAAAATGAATAAATGCAAGATTAAATGCATTAAACTGCAGCACAAAAAGACTTCAAAGAGACTTGTATCATCATTCAAAACCCCTCCATCAATCAAATCTCAGTCGCTACATTTACAAGCCTCTGAGTTCGCTGCCAAACTAAGTTCAAAGCGGCTTCAAAGAAGAAACTTCCCGTCTACAGCCTTCCTTCTCAACTCCGTAGGAAGCCACTGGTCCGATATCCCCGACTCATTAGACAGGGCAATGACTCCAAATGCCAAGCAGATAACAGGAGTGTGTTCCTGTGCCACCGGATGACAGATAAAGACGGAGATGGATCCTTGTGTAAATTTGTTGGCTGCATGTTGTGATGACATAATTCATCACCCACCATCCATTTTATGAGGCTGTTATCCATTTCATTCAGATATTATCCATACACATAAACTGTGATAACACTGTGCTTTGAACTTACACTGGCGTATTGTGTCTTCTCACTAAATCCTCCAAGCACCACACGTTTACCACGGATGGAGGAATGTCAGAAATGCTTGCGGGCTATGCTTACATTGAGCTGTGTGCAAGCGATGAGATGAGTTGATTCCTCTGCAGACCTGCGTGTGAATGTATTTCCACGCCCAAATCTCTTATTAATATTAAACTTATACTCATCATTTCACTGTCACTGGCATACAAGCAATTCATATTTTGCATGTTTGGAGTATTTAGCAAATGTGAGAACATGTGAGCCAGAGAGGATGGAGATAGAGGATGAGAAAAAGTTATTTTTCTGCCCTGGTAGTGACTGCAGAGCCTGAGAGCTAAATCACTTTCAAAGTTAATCTGCTATAAATCCTGGCAGGCAGTCCAAATCTGGGCAGAGAAACTTTTGAAATCAAATGTGGAATTTCAATGATCCTCACACTCAGAAAGTAGGTACTTCAAGTGAAAATTCAAGAGAAACATAGCAGGTAGATTCCCTCCTTGAGAACACTGGCATCTCATTTGACTCTGCTTATGAGTCTTACTTTGCATTTGGCGTATGAAAAGAGTCCTGTTGGAATCACAGAGAAGCCAAATGTGTGATATTGGTACATAGGAGAACAGATTTACACCAGTTAAAACATTAAGGAAGTTGTGAGGGTAAGTAGAGTTCAGCTGGTCAATCACTGGAACGCTAATGAGCCTCTCATGTGCTTCTTACTTGGCTGCCTGCTTTGTTCTCTGCAGGACTGTAAATGTTTTGTGTGGGCTGTGGGCTTCCAGTGATCGCTGAGACTGACTGAGTGATCCTGCAGGCACTCAAACTGTTTTTTTTCCTTTCCTCAAACAGGGTGTGCAATTTTGCTGTCCAGATAGAGACACAAAGATTTTTCATAGATATAAAATACAGTACAAATGTATGGGAAACACTTCAATTTTCCTCTCGCTTATTCCAAAAACAGAAAACACTGGACACAAATGAACTAAGCTCACTCAATATTTTCTAAAATGTATTGTTGGGTGTTTTCACATTAAAACAAAAAACAAAAACAAGCAAACAAAAAAATGCAACTATTTTCCTCAGAAAAATGTATTATTATAAAACAGTGTTATCAGAAAGGTTGGTGGGACTGTGCAAGTAGTTCCACTAACATTTTCAGTATAAAAAGTAGTTGAGTAATTGCAGAGTAACTTGTCTAATTTCTTTAACTTAAATATTAACAATCCCATGAGTCCTTGCTCTCTCCACGTTCATATTGCCAACAGGCACTCAGGGATAAAAAGTGAAGTCATTGAGAAAGAGTTAAATACTGCATTTCTTCTAATGGCCACTTGAGGCAGTCTCTCAAAAATGTCAAACTTTACACACACACACAACCCCGTTCAGCTATCATAGTGAGGACCTTCATTGACATAATGCTTTCCCTAGCCCCTTACCCTAACCAAAAATGAATGACTAACCCTAAACCTAAACATAACCCTGATACTAAAACCACATTTTGAGCCTCAAAAATGACTTCAAATTTGTGAGGACCGGGTTGTGTGTCCTCACAAGTGACTATTGGTTCTCACAAGTATAGTAGAATGCAGATTTCGGTCCTCACAAAGATAGCTAGACAGGAACACACACACACACACACACACAGACATACACACACACACACACACACTCACACACACACACACACACATTAAAAAAAAAACCCTGAATATATAGCTTCACAAATCGGTGGTGGACATCAAAGGCTATGTCCATCATTTATATATAGTTTAATTTAATATGTTTCATTAATCATAAATTAATCAAACAGAATTAAAGGCAAGAAGAACAACCTCAGTGCAATTTTCATTTACATTGCTGTCTGCCTATGCAAGCAGTTTATAGCTGTCTAACCTGATCTAACCAGATACTAGGGAGGCATTTATGATACAGACCTGGGAGTTTGGCAAAAAGTAAATAAATGTAATTCCCTAAATATCAAATAGTCCTCATTTATATTTCTTGTAATAGTAAATATTTTAATGTTTATGACTTCATCTGAAGTAGGCAAACGTTATCTGTTGATGAAGAAGAATCAAAGCCCCCTCTACTTTATAGGGAAGAAACTAAAAAACAAAACTTTTTAAATTTCTGTCAGGGCTCTGTGTGCAGGCGGATGGAGAGGAGGATCCAAATGCGAGACTTGGACACTGAATACAACTCAAAACCTCAGCTTTATTGCTGGCATGAAGACAAAACATGAAGTGAACACTGAATACTGAGAACAGAAACACACAGGCATAAGCTGATGGTACGACGCAACAATGAGCAAGGACAAACACAGGGCTAAAATACACAGGGACGTAATCAGGGAATGGAAAACAGGAGGGAGAAATTAGACTAACGAGACAGGGGAGCAGTAAAACTGAACACACTGACAACAGACAGAAACATGAACCTTCAAAGTAAAACAGGAAACACGACACACTTTCCTAGGACACTGACTTGACGGAGTGAGACAGACTAGACACTGAACTAAACCGGCGATAATAACAAAATACAACCCGAACCTTAATCATAATGCAGAAACATACCAGAATAACTGATTCATCATAAAAACCAACAAAGCACCAGAGAAACATAAATAAACCAAACATAACTCAAAATACTGGGTCAAACTGAGACAGTAGTGCCTCTCTAAGGGCTGGCTCCCGACAGTCCTAAACGAAAAAAAAAACAGAACAAAACCAGAGCACCAGGCCAGGACGGGCGAAGGGGGTCCAGGATGGAGGGACAGAAACCAAACAAAAGACAAGGAGCAAGAGTCCAGAACAGTCCATAAACACAAGAAAAACAGTTCAAAAACCAAAAACACTGGAGACCTAGAAACAGTCCGAGAAATCAGAAGTCCAGGAATACAGTAATGATCCAAACAAAACTAGACCGGATCCCAACACGAGTCCACAAAAACGTTCAGGGGGTCGACCCGAAGGTAGACCGCACGGGGCCAAAACAGTTCAGGGGGCCGGCCGTGCGGACAGCAGTGGCAGCAACAGAGCAGCCGGTGGCGGCGGCTACTGAGCAGGTCCGAAGGCCTCGTTCAGGAGGCCGCCCTCAATGCTCAAATAAAGGCCTGGAAGGTGGCCGGCAAAGGCGAGGCAGGGCCAGACGAGGCAGGACCAGACGAAGGCGAAGACCCAGTGGATGAAGACCCAGAGGCCGGACCAGACGAGGCAGGACCAGACGAAGGTGAAGACCCAGTGGATGAAGACCCAGAGGCCTAACCAGATGGCAGCGAGGCAGCTGCGGAACCTGACAGCAGCGAGGTGGCTGCGGAACCTGAATGTGGTGATGCTGCAGGCGACGATGCTGCAGGCGATGATGCTGCAGGCGACGGCTGAACAGACTTCCCCAGACCGTCAGCAGACATGAGGATGTGCTGGCTGGGTTCTCCCAAACCCCCAAGTGACGTGACTTGAGGCTGGACGGGCTCCTTGAGCCCTCCAGCTGACGAGACATGAGGCTGGCTGGGTTCTCCTGAACCCCCAGCTGACGAGACTTGAAGCTGGACAGGCTCCTCGGGCCCTCCAGCCAGAGCAGATGCAGGGCCAGAGGCAATTGGGACCCCTGGCTGAGGGTGAAGATGTGTGGCTGACTGAACTGATGACAAAGTTAATGATTGTTCTACCAACTGAGCTACTGACTGGGCTATGGACTGTAACAAAGTTTGTAGTAAGTCTGGTTGTGGTAGTGACTGAGCTATGGGTAGCGGGGCTGAATGTGGTGGAGGTGGAGACTGAGCTAGGGACTGCAATAGAGGTTGTAGTGACGGTGGTTGTGAAGGTGACTGAGCTAATCCTCCTGAGCCTTCTGAACACGAGAAAAACTGCTGGACGGGCTCACCTGAGCCTCCAGCGGACACAGGAACAGGTGCTGGCACCAGCTGAACACCAGCCCCTCCCACCTGAGGAACTGAAATGGGTGGAGGCGAACGCTGGGCCCGAGCTACCCTGGGAGCAGGAACAGGAGGAGAGAGAGAAGCTCAGGAACGACCTCAAAATGCACAATATTGCCAACTGGGTCTGGGCATATAGCCTTTGCAGAGTGGGCAACCTCACACACATCCAACAGGGATACAGAACAGTCCCTAGGAGGAGCCACAGTCTCAATAGATTGTAGAGAGGGGCAACTAGAGTCCTTAAATGTCCTTGGGGAGCAGACAGCCTCTTCCTTTAGAGAGCCTAAGTTACAGCCTGCAATCTCCGTCCCTACCAACTGCCTGTGCCCTTGCTGAAAAGTACATGGCTGAAAAGCTGGCTTAGAAACATTAACCACCTCCCTTTCAGCTGACTTGAAAACAGAACTTGCAGCCTCCGGAAATTTCACAGCAGTCCGAAAATTTCTCCCCCCAGATTCAAGTAAAGTGGTCTTAGTCATTTTAACACGGGGTTCAGATTGTGCAGAATGAAAACTGGTTCTTAAATCCTCAGAGAAGGAGTTTACAGGGTTAACAAACACAGACTCAACTACCTCTAAGTTAGCAGATTTAGATTCACTTGCATGGCAGGTAGCCTTCAGGGTCTTAGGTGTGGATTTATTGTTTGTTAAATTCATGAGTTCAGGGGGAGCATGAGAAAAACAGTCTTTGTTGCTCACCACTGATTGTCCAGAGGAAGCGGAGCGACGGCTGCGTGAGCGTCGCTCACTCTGGGAAGAGGGAGGTAAGCCAGACTGCAAATCCTCCTGCAGACCGGACCGAAAGTCTTTCGGTGGGCCGGGCTGGGACGAAGAAGCGGGAAGTTTGTGTAGCTCCGAACGTGGAAGTCCCAAAAACAAAGCAAAGGATTGCAGTGGAGTAAGCCCAGTGTCTTCCACCACATAATCCTTCTTTCCGTGACAATTTCAATTTCTATCATAAAAAAAAAAACAAAAAAAACTGAAGCTCAAACATAAACTCCAAGTGATGAGAAATGCACTTCAAGTTTTTGGAGTTTCACTCTCTCAAGATGTATGAATTAAGAAATTATAGTAATTAAAAAAGATAATAAAACCCTACAAAAATAATTTTATGTAAAAAAACAGGACTTGGTGATATTTGAAGGGGAATCGAAAGACTCTATTCTTGGTTCCTGCTAAAGAAGCTTGAGAATTTCTCAGAGTATATCGTGTGTCTTTGATCCACACAGCCAGTCCTTTAAGAAATGCCAGATTGCACACTGTGACCAGTCCCAGACTGCCAGTTTATACTATATGAAAATTTGAACTAATTCATCCACAGAGTGTGTGTCCATTATTCATCGCAGCACTGAAAAAAACCACCCAAAGCTAAAATGAAGGGGATTCTAATATATGTTTTGCACAGGCTTTCTGTTGAGTTTGGCACAGCATCTGAGAATTATAAACAGTGTAGTGTGTACTATCAGCTTCAGTTGTACCTTCCAATTAATCCAAAAACCACAGTTATTAACAATCAAGAGCACCAGGAAGCACAACAAAAATACTCCCAACGCAGCAACTCCTGAGAAAGATTTGACAAAGATTTCAACCTTATATGGCTGACATCACAATCATTTATGGTCTTGGGAGTCTTTCCATATGAGACAGAGGCAACAAAGACCTTGACTTTTCTTTTATAGCTCTTTAATTTATAGACCATTTCAAATGTCAGGAAGTACAGGCTGCCACTACAAGACTGCAGGAAAAACCGCCTGGCAGAGGCACATGGCTTTCCCATTGTTAATAATCATTACATAATCAGACCGATCTGATCTACTGTACTGTGCCCTGAACAATGTTCTCACACTTGGCCACAGAAGCAGCGAACAGCGAACTGTGACTTGTGATATCATTAAAATGCAACGCATGGCCAGACCACCCTTACTCCCAGAGCATCAGATGCTTCCAACAACCAGCAAACAACAGCATTATTATTTCAGAGACAGACTGTTATGTCTCTGGCTTTGACCAAAGCCGCCAGGTTCCTAACACACCCACTGAAACATACAGTATTTTACAATGCCTCAAACCACACTTGTCATCACTGTGCTCGACGGGATTAGAGCCGAAACCTACAGCCTGTTGGCCTTTGCCTTGAAGGTTTGTTCTACTTCTGTTATGGTCTGGCCATCTGCAAAGAGCCTTCTCAATATATCCCCAAGCCTTGGCCTTAAAAGTAGTCACGGAACCCTTGTTCTGCCATACTGCATGAAATAGGTTATGACAATAACAATTTAACAATCCACTTGGAGTTCAATCAAGACATGGAATGTAGGAGGTCATGCTTCAGAAATCTAGAGCTGTTTGAAAAGTCAGGAGACACGGCCTCATACTGTTAGCTTATATTGATCTTCGAAGCAAGGAAAAAGAAAAATGATCCAGTGGAAATGCTGCCAGCTTGATTTCACTGCACACAGAGCAGGGATCCTCTCACATCATTACAGCAAGCTAAATGCAAATAGTAATCAAAATTACATTATAGCCGTTTTCATCTGTAAAAGCTACATGTGATAATAATAGGTTTTCTATTTGTTTGTATCTTTTCATGCAATGGTGAAGTCCTATAAAAGAGAGAGGCAACGTGCACAACGGAGGGGGAAAAAATATTTTTCACATCATCAAACAAACCGCTGCTTGCCAGGAGAAAAGAATGTCAGGAGCAGGTTGCGTCTCCTAAACATGTTAGCAGAATAACATACGTCAGTCTGTGTGGGTCTTCTGCACAATAAAGATTCCACGTATTAAAGAGGGGAACAACAAAGACAGACACAGAGACACAGATGGGAGTTGGCAGCGGTTAAAGCTTAGCTCAGAGTGGGAAGAAAAGAGATGGAAAAGGGGGGGAACAGTGTTACAAGTGTCATTGTTGAGATGGGTTGGGCTATTAAGTCATGAAACATAAAAACAAACAATTTTTATATGAAAATATACACTGAAAACACTTGAAATGTAGATTTAATCTCAGTTTTTTTCACCATCTTTAGTCAGTTTTTTCTCAACTGCCGCCCCTTGTATTTAAAATAGCCCACATTATGATTGTTAAAAACAGGTAGGCAGACAATACCCATACTGCTGGTCAAACCCAGACTAACAAGGGAAAAACTACTAAAGGTGATTTCTGGAAATAAACACCCTATTAACACCCAATTTAAAAGTGCTTTTACTCTCCAAACTGCTCCAGTGGAGTCACCGTGCCCGTAAAGGGTAACTCTCAGGTGAGAATATACACAGTGTCATTATGACTGTGAAACCAGGCATTACTTAGGAACAGTCTGTTGCTGATAAATTCAGTCAGTACAGGTGGCATCTTTCAACAAATAACAGAATTCAAACTGAAGGAATAGAGAGATATTTTGGGATTGTGCTTATTTTCTTGCCAAGAGTGAAATTTGAAGACTGATGCCACTATTATGTCTGCACTGTAAACATTGAGCTTGGCAGGCAGGAAGAAGCTGCTAGCTCTTTTCAAAGTTCAAAATTGCATCTGCTAGTATTGCTAAACCTCGCTAACTATCTGGCTATACTAAAATAACTCTGCAAATACTGAAAAACTAAATGAATTTTTGGTGTTGCACAGGATGTGCTAGAGACATTTCTTGGCCATCAACAGCTGTTTGCAGTGACTTCCTAGTCTTGTTGTCACAATGTGGCTGCCATTTCAAGAGTGAAGATGCACTGATAGTGACAGGCAAAATGCTGCTTCGTATATTAGATGGAAAGCCAAGGATCAGATGAACAAATTAGCTAAGAAATCTGCTGATTTGTGTTAGCAGGTACATTTTTAAGCTTTGAAAAACATCTGCTTCATGTTTTCCCTCACCTCCCGACTTTATGGTTGACTAAATTAATTTAGTCAACCATAAATTTGGTTCCACTGTCAAAACATTTCTTCAAATGGTTGTAAAAACAAAAAAAGTATGAGAGTATATCTTGAGCACTGAACTTTCTTTATCTGGTTCAGCTAATTCTAAAATATATTTTCTCATTTACTTTAGCTCCACTGATTCATTTCTGCTTGCCCAAGGTGAATTAGAGTTATTTTGCAAAGCTTATGGAACTAAAATGTTTAAAGGGGATCTTTTATTCTCATTTTAAGCTCCTTAATTTTATTCTTCAACTCTGTTTAGGTAGTGTTGCTAGATTCACGGTTCAAGATCCCTGTCAGTTCGCTCTTTGTCTCAGACTAGCTCATTTTTATTTTTATTGGCTGCCCCTCGTAAACATGAGATGTGAACAGCAGGTGGGCGGGGCTTCTGTGCTTACAGAAAGAGCTGACGGTTTAGGGATATCCTCTCAAATTGACACCATACAGGACCAAGAGCAGAAGAAACTGTCTGAGAGGCAGCGTTTAGAGCAGCTTTTGGCTTCACTTGGTAAAGCGTAAAAGCTCCCCTTTAAATCAACATAAACATGTACTTCTAAGAATAATGTTCTGCCCTTTAGATGAACCAGTTTCTGCCAAAAACCAGAAACAGTCCATATACAGTAAGAGTTATAGAATGGGCTCATACTAGCAGAGATACATTTATATTTATTTATATTCATTATATTTGGGCAGAGGCAGAAGTTTAAGAGGCATTTATCTCTTAAATCTTTTCAAAAGCAAAGAAAACAATCTGCGTGACTGGATACCAAGAACATTTCTTTTGATGTCTTTTGGGTGAACAGACCTTTTAGATATCAAACGGAGCTTTGAAAATGTGTTTATCAAGCATGGTGTTAAATTCTGAGAGTTGAAAGGTTGTGTGTACACCTCCATCTGCAAGGGACTCGAACACATCGTTCACTGTATAAACCCATTAAAGCAGCTTTACCGGCACAGCAAGTATGTTGTCTTGTGACACATGCTCAGGTCACATGTTAGAAACCTCAACACGGGAAACTGGTAGTGTTACAGTTTTTATCCCCCACATTTGATCAGTGGTCTTGTACAGTTTTCAAAAGAGGCCAGAGCAGACCATTATTGGTTTAATGGGAAAACCTACTCGAACTGACCTGGCTGCAGCATGAACAGTTGTATCTGACATGTGCACAGAAAGACACAAGAGTACTTCTCTCAGAATAAAATCTGCTTTCAAAGACCATTTACCTCTCTAAAATAGCCCATAAAGACATCTCAGAGGATAATTGCTAAAGATTTTTGAACCTGCTGCGACGCCTGGACACCTGAGATCACGGTGAAAACTCTAAAATGGTACCATTTTCAGTGGCAGCGCAATTTTCCTTCCCAACATACAGCTTTATTGTCATATCACCCCAAATCTGCCCCCTGCAACTAGCCACCATCAGTGGGTGCTCACACCTTCAGATTGTGTGCTTTTCCTCTCAAAGCTGAAATGCCTTGATCAGTTTCCTAGCATTTTATTCTTCCTTCTAGTCAAAAGCATTATTGACTCAAAAGCCTTTGCCTCCCTACTGTGCCCAAAAGAAAGTCGTTTTAATGAAAAGCAGAGCAGCTCCATTAACACTATACCTGCTCAGCTGCCACCTACAGTATATCTTTTGTTAAATGGCTTAATTGGAGTCCAAAGAAGAAATAGAAAGACTTCTCTGGTCTTAGTGTGGTGGAGAAAAAGAATGTTTTATACGGCTATTTAGCTTTGTCATCTTGAACATTATTGTGCACTGATATTATTGGCATCATTCAGTGCACAAAGTCTACAGAGTCATTCTAAAAATGAGCATTGTCTTATCTCACTTTCCGCTTCCCTCTACAGCTGACTCTTATTTATTAAGACTGGTTTATCAAATATCCTCACTTCATTCTGCACAGTATATATAATATATAACTTACATAAATGATACATTACTTGGTTCCTGGCTTGTATTCAAGTGGAGAATCAATTAGTGAGTGCAGCCTTGAAAACCAGATTCACAGATCCATCTAATGCACCATTGGAAATAGATTCTATCTTGCGGTTTCAAAGAGCTTCGAAAGATAAAGTGGATGCATTGCGGGAATGGAGTGTTTGAAGTTTGATCGTAGAGGCCTGCAGATGGCTGAACGTTCAAACTGCATGGCTTCTGTAGCATTTGTACTTACTACACAAGATTTTTACTTGATGGTGCAATTAGTCAAGGAATGTGCTGGGATTGGCATCATCTGTGCACCTTATGAATTACAAAGTATGTCAACATTGTGTGGGAAGGACCAAACACCAATAATTTAAAGTATTTATGAAGACATCCTCTGTCTTGTCCCTTTGATGTGCATACTGCACTTACTGTAACCAAGTAAAGTTGTCACTGGGTGAATCAGGATTCAGTCTTGTCCACAAATCAAAAAAGAAAAGCATAATAAAGGTAAAAATTGAAGAGTTAGCCTAGTTTTTGTATAATCTGTGCAGATAGAGGTATTTGGATCATTTAAAGGCAAGAAAACACTAAGAAAAAAACACTAAAACTAAAACTCTTATTAAAGTGTCGAATGATGATGCATAAATGTGTTTAAAACATAAGTAAACCTGTAAGATTTCCAATTATATTGTCATCTGAAACATGAACTTCAAAAGAATGTGCTTTTATCCACAGAATATATTATTAAATTAATTTGAAACATGACAAATTCTGTTCTATATTAATGTGCACGAGTCCTACTTTTCCACACAAAAAACAAAAAAATAATGATGACGCTCCCACGTCCTGCAACAGTAACCTCGTGTAGTGGATTTAACATGTAAAATCTAAGGCGTATCGATTGAAGAACTTAATCTGGTTTTCTGCTGGGCTACTTTTAAGTCCGTCTGATGCACCGCAGCAGAGATTAAAACAATGACCCCCAAATATTTTCTTTCGCAAATCGACAGACAACACAGTTAACGGCCATCCCCGGCAGAGCCCGTAATATAGTACTGCCAAATGAGTCAGGCGCAAAGCAGAGGATGAAAAACAAAAGTATAATCCCTTCGCTGCTAACGGTGTCACTCAAGGATTAGCGTGCCAAGGGGGAAAAAAATAACACGCTAAGTACTACGCGGATAAATTAAAAGCTCTGGGCAAGGCGGCGTGCCTGCAATCGTTTCAGAAACATTGATTGTGTTACAATGGGGAATGTTTGTGCTTCAGTGCTCTCACCCTGACAGCATAACAGCAACTATAATCTCAACTTCAGATATCCGGATATCAGCTGATTTGAGTCTCCGGGACCTGGCTGAAAGTAAATTGAAAATGGTAAAAGCTTAAGGCAGTAGATTGAGAGATATTTTCTGAGTCGGGGAGACTGACCCGGTGGATTATTAGAAAAGAGTTGTGGCGCCTCACCGATGATGGGGGTTAAGCTGTGTGTCTGATAGCGAGTCACACAGAGATGAATGAGGACTTCCTCGGGAAGGCGCTCAGATCGGATGGGCTTTAACAATTAGTCCACAACAGCATATAAAACACACAAACACACATTTTCTTACCTGTGAATCCAGACGTTAACCATCCAGGAGGGTAATCCGAACAACAGTTGCGGTGAACGGATTTAAGCAACACTTCTCAACAAAGTAAGGACCAATTAATGATAATCTCGAGGTCGGGTCAAATCCACGGACGGTCTGGGGGTAATTTCCGATGTGGGCAGAGAGCTATGCTCCGTAGAAGTTTGCACCTCTAAGCAGCAGATTGTTAATCCTTTCCCAAAATAACACCAAGTACAGTAGAGCCGACGGAGGAAGGAGAAGGCGAGAGGAGGGTGTAGAGTTCAGCACCACGACAGAGTGGACAGCTCCGACGGCGCAGCGATCTCACCTCGGCCGCTTTCGGGTCTCGTGTGCGCCACTGAGGTAGGAGCCACCAGCCCCAACCTCACCTACTGGCTCAGTCCTGACCGGATTTACATACAATCACAGGGGAGGGAGGGAGGAGAGGAGGGGGTGAACCAATCACAAGTATCCCGTAGTAGGCAGTATAGGCAAGAGAACGAGCGCACACCGACAGAGTGGATGTGGAGCGGTTTAGTACCTCCGTGCCAAGCGAAACTGTCCTTGACTAAAACGGGAGAGAAAGCGAAGCGCGCGAAAGAGAGGGAGAGAGAGGGGGGGCAGAGAGAGTGCGAGAGAAAGAGAGCGAGAGAGACGGGTCTTATGGCTGCCCCACTCTCTCACTTACTCACACAGAGACACACACACGTATGTGTATTTATATTCATACACACGCAGACTCATATATCAACCATAAAGTAATGCATTAACGGTGCTACATATTCCATTAATTAAACTCCATTCATTATCACCTTATTGCTGCTCCATAAAATTCTGTTTATACTGAATTAAATGTGACAAACCGCAAATGAGCAGATTTGGTTATTTCTTAGTTCTTTATTTCCTTTTTTGTTCCAGACCATGTAAAGTGGGAAACAGAAAAAAATATTATTCTTATTTTTTCTTTTAGATACTTAGGTTTTAAACTAAAGTGAAAATGTAAAGAACATGCATTCAAGTATGTATATGTGTAAAAGTCTAAACTATCCTACAATGCTTTAAATTGGTGGCACAGTAAAGAAAAGCATATATTATTACTACTAATAATGGTGATGTTCATTATATTTTAGTACATTTTTGAATTTTATATCTTGCCCTCCTACTTAAAGAACTAGTGTACATCCTTCACAACTGTCCACATTCAGTCTGTGGTGTCATGTCCTGCATCAGCTTATAAGTAAGACACAACAATGTCAAGAGGGTTTGCCTTTGGGGTCTTATGCCAAGCCTTTCTGGCTTTAAATAACTTGATGTTGTACTGCAACTATGATACCTATATGTGTGCTATGTTTATAGGATATCAGTAGATATACAAATGCAGTGATTTGAGCTTTTCCTTGATTTGTTATTCTTATATTTTTTCTGTTTAGTCTATTGTTTAGCTTACTTTCTAGATGTTTTAAATTCCCCCTTTTTGATGCACGCTTAAAGTGAGACGACATTCCATTCTTACTTCATGTGTGTGCCACACTGCAGGCTTCTGCTGGTATATTATGATCCTAGCATACCACACCATCGTTTTTTATCCTTTTTGTGCATCAGTGGCTACTTTTAAAATGCACTGTAGCTCATTGTGAAAGATTTTCAATGGACAGCATCTCTGCAAAATAATGTTGCAGGTAGCAATCTATGCCACTTCTACATACTCACATATCAGAGAAGCGCAACAGAAATGCAAACAATAAACAAATGTTTCCGCATTTGGCAATGTAAAAATCTGGTGCATGTTTGGTGCTTCGCACACAAAAGGACTGGTGCACATTTCCTTGATACAGCAGTGGGAACAGTCAGCGAAGGAACTGTGCAGCGCTGTAACATTAGTCTTCATGACTGAACAGACAAAGAAAGAAACAGCACCAGTAGAAACCTTGGCTGTGTCTCAGACCAGTCTACAGTTCAGCACATTAGAAACTGTCCAGGGAATAAGATATTTTCTGGGTTGTTTCAGTGCAAGAAAAGTTCAGTTCTGTGGAGAAAAAATGATCTCAGGAAATGGAATGATGGCTCTCTGTCATCAGTGCCTGGAATTGCAACACTTCTATTTCACTTGAGTTTGTCTTTTCTTGTAGTAGGGAAGGAGAGCTGGACCTAATAAGCAAATTATTGTTCCAGCATGTTCTTTTTGTTGGAATATTTCCATTATTAAATTGTCAGTAAACTTGCAAAGTGAACATCATGGGTTTAAAGTTCTATTGATTTATCATCTAGCCACCTAACTACTGTATTTATTTATTCTGTTTGGCAAGCACATATTTCTGACGTATCCATGCTATTATGAGAACTGCACGTGCCTTTGAGTCACCAATCCTTCAGTCTTCAGTGAATAAGTAAGCTTATAATAAGCTAGTGATTACTTATTGAACTGAAGAATGATTTGAAATTACGGATGTACTGTAAAACACAGAAAAGAAGTCGGCACTTGCTGGTTTATTGATTTTAGTGACATCTGCTCACCCAGCATGCACACAAAAACTTTCTCACTTCCTGCTTGGGTGCTAAAAAAAAAATACATGGCCAGTGTCTCTCCGGTAAACTATCCTCACACATAAGTGACACATGGTCTGTTTCTGGGAGGAGGGAAAGGAATAATAATAGATTTCAATGAATAAGTCTGGTGCTACAAAACAAAACAAAAAATCAGCAGCAATTTATTAGGTTGTGACTCAGGACCAGCTATCATGTATTAAAATGAAATGTTTAATGGGCTTATCAGAGAAAGTGTACTGCATTACAAAGCAGCAGGAGACAGAAATCAATCAAAATGAAATGAAAAATGACAACAAAACGATAACAAAGACACACAAAGGAAGTGAAATGAGTTGCAGAAGGGCCACAAGAAGAAGCAAAAACTACAAGAAACACAGGCTACAGAGTAAAACAAAGTAATAAAAAAGTAATAAGAAATAGATGATAAATTGCCGTCCTGTCCATGGTGTAAGACGTCTTTCACCCCGTGACCCAGAATTTTGTAAGTTGGAGAAAAAACATAAATGGATTGTAGACAGAGGTGCAAAACAGCTACAAAAAACGAAATCGACATAAAATCCCCACAAACACACATAATATTACTCAAAATAGCTCAGGGGGTGTAATTCTGGAGACAGACCATGATAGGTGCATAGTTTGTGGTCTGTCTCTTTTTTGGTCTGTAGGTCTTGCATTGCTGCAGAAAGAGGGTCTTATACATCTTTGCACAGGGACTCACCCATGCTAATATGTAAAGAAAAAAAAAGTTTTACTTTAAAAATAGTACTTTGACAAAAAACATTCAAAATCAACATTTACTTACCAGCTTTTGCCCAGAAGTTCACCTGTAGAGTTTATTTTACCTGACTATAGCTCCAAACGTCCCGTGATTACAACTGAGATGTTTCTATGATATCTGAACAAAGAGAGCACATTTTGTGGAAACCTAAAAAATAAAAAATAAAATAAAATAAGAAACAGCTGTGACTGTTTTTTGTGACTGTATGCATGATAGGAGTGTTTTCAGATCTGCCATCTGGTTTAAGGTATAG